>NW_027478585.1:600000-924491 GCF_051014685.1 Ptiloglossa arizonensis
GATAGACCTAACCCAAAAATTCCTATTGCATCTGACAGTAGAAACTTGCCCCATTACAACGGTATGTGTATTTTTTCCCGGGGCCATTCTGGTTAAGCGTTTGGAGCAGCGGAAGTGCGACGAATTTGTTGTCTTCTCAACCATTTCTTAGCTTCAAACTCCCATATCTCGCGAACGGATTGACGTAACTCAAAAATTCCAGTTGCATCTGAGAGTAGAAACTCGCCCGATTACAACGGTATGTGTATTTTTTCCCTACGTCATTATGGTTAAGCGTTTGGAGCAGCAGAATTGCGAAAAATTTCTTGCCTTCTCAACCATTTGTTGGCTTCAAACTCCCATATCTCGCGAACGGATTGACCTAACCCAAAAATTCCTATTGCATCTGAAAGTAGAAACTCGCCCGATTACAACGGTATGAGTATTTTTTCCCTAGGCCATTCTGGTTAAGCGTTTGGAGCAGCAGAAGTGCGAAAAATTTGTTGTCTTCTCAACCATTTCTTAGCTTCAAAGTCCCATATCTCGCGAACGGATTGACCAAACCCAAAAATTCCTGCTGCGTCTGAAAGTAGAAACTCGCCCGATTACAACGGTATGCGTATTTTTTCCCTAGGCCATTCTGGTTAAGCGTTTGGAGCAGCAGAAGTGCGAAAAATTTGTTGTCTTCTCAACCATTTCTTAGTTTCAAACTCCCATATCTCGCGAACGGATTGACGTAACTCAAAAATTCCAGTTGCATCTGAGAGCAGAAACTCGCCCGATTACAACGGTATGTGTATTTTTTCCCTAGGCCATTCTGGTTAAGCGTTTGGAGCAGCAGAATTGCGAAAAATTTTTTGCCTCCTCAACCATTTCTTGTCTTCAAACTCCCATATCTCGCGAACGGATAGACCTAACACAAAAATTCCTATTGCATCTGAAAGTAGAAACTCGCCCGATTACAGCGGTATTTGTATTTTTTCCCTAGGCCGTTCTGGTTAAGCGTTTGGTGCAGCAGAAGTGCGAAAAATTTGTTGTCTTCTCAACCATTTCTTAGCTTCAAACTCCCATATCTCGCGAACGGATTGACCAAACCCAGAAGTTCCTGCTGCGTCTGAAAGTAGGAACTAGCCCGATTACTACGATATGCGTATTTTTTCCCTAGGGAAATCTGGTTAAGCGCTTGGAGCAGAAGAATTGCGAAAAATTTTTTGCCTTCTCAACCATTTCTTGGCTTCAAACTCCCATATCTCGCGAACGGATAGATCTAACCCAAAAATTCCTATTGCCTCTGAAAGTAGAAACTTGCCCCATTACAACGGTATGTGTATTTTTTCCCTAGGCCATTCTGGTTAAGCGTTTGGAGCAGCAGAAGTGCGAAAAATTTGTTGTCTTCTCAACCATTTCTTAGCATCAAACTTCCATATCTCGCGAACGGATTGACGTAACTCATAAATTCCAGTTGCATCTGAGAGTAGAAACTCGCCCGATTACAACGGTATGTGTATTTTTTCGCTAGGCCATTCTGGTTAAGCGTTTGGAGCAGCAGAATTGCGAAAAATTTTTTGCCTCCTCAACCATTTCTTGTCTTCAAACTCCCATATCTCGCGAACGGATTGACCTAACACAAAAATTCCTATTGCATCTGAAAGTAGAAACTCGCCCGATTACAGCGGTATTTGTATTTTTTCCCTAGGCCGTTCTGGTTAAGCGTTTGGAGCAGCAGAAGTGCGAAAAATTTGTTGTCTTCTCAACCATTTCTTAGCTTCAAGCTCCCATATCTCGCGAACGGATTGACGTAACTCAAAAATTCCAGTTGCATCTGAGAGTAGAAACTCGCCCGATTACAACGGTATGTGTATTTTTTCCCTAGGCCATTCTGGTTAAGCGTTTGGAGCAGCAGAAGTGCGAAAAATTTGTCGTCTTCTCAACCATTTCTTAGTTTCAAACTCCCATATCTCGCGAACGGATTGACCTAACCCAAAAATTCCTGTTGCGTCTGAAAGTAGAAACTCGCCCGATTACAACGCTATGTGTATTTTTTCCCTAGGCCATTCTGGTTAAGCGTTTGGAGCAGCAGAAGTGCGAAGAATTTGTTGTCTTCTCAACCATTTCTTGGCTTCAAACTCCCATATCTCGCGAACGGATTGACCAAACCCAGAAGTTCCTGCTGCGTCTGAAAGTAGAAGCTCGCCCGATTACAACGGTATACGTATTTTTTCCCTAGGCCATTCTGGTTAAGCGTTTGGAGCAGCAGAAGTGCGAAAAATTTGTTGTCTTCTCAACCATTTCTTAGCTTCAAAGTCCCATATCTCGCGAACGGATTGACCAAACCCAAAAATTCCTGCTGCGTCTGAAAGTAGAAACACGCCCGATTACAACGGTGTGCGTATTTTTTCCCTAGGCCATTCTGGTTAAGCGTTTGGAGCAGCAGAAGTGCGAAAAATTTTTTGCCTTCTCAACCATTTCTTTGCTTCAAACTCCCATATGTCGCGAACGGATTGACCTATCCCAAAAATTCCTGTTGCATCTGAAAGTAGAAACTCGCCCGATTACAACGGTATGTGTATTTTTTCCCTAGGCCATTCTGGTTAAGCGTTTGGAGCAGCAGAATTGCGAAAAATTTTTTGCCTTCTCAACCATTTCTTGGCTTCAAACTCCCATATCTCGCGAACGGATTGACCTAACCCAAAAATTCCTGTTGCGTCTGAAAGTAGAAACTCGCCCGATTACAACGCTATGTGTATTTTTTCCCTAGGCCATTCTGGTTAAGCGTTTGGAGCAGCAGAATTGCGAAGAGTTTGTTGTCTTCTCAACCATTTCTTAGCTTCAAACTCCCATATCTCGCGAACGGATTGACCAAACCCAGAAGTTCCTGCTGGTTCTGAAAGTAGGAACTCGCCCGATTACAACGATATGCGTATTTTTTCCCTAGGGCATTCTGGTTAAGCGCTTGGAGCAGCAGAATTGCGAAAAATTTTTTGCCTTCTCAACCATTTCTTGGCTTCAAACTCCCATATCTCGCGAACGGATTGACCTAACCCAAAAATTCCTGTTGCATCTGAAAGTAGAAACTCGCCCGATTACAACGGTATGTGTATTTTTTCCCTAGGCCATTCTGGTTAAGCGTTTGGAGCAGCAGAATTGCGAAAAATTTTTTGCCTTCTCAACCATTTCTTAGCTTCAAAGTCCCATATCTCGCGAACGGATAGACCAAACCCAAAAATTCCTGCTGCGTCTGAAAGTAGAAACTCGCCCGATTACAACGGTATGCGTATTTTTTCCCTAGGCCATTCTGGTTAAGCGTTTGGAGCAGCAGAAGTGCGAAAAATTTGTTGTCTTCTCAACCATTTCTTAGCTTCAAACTCCCATATCTCGCGAACGGATTGACGTAACTCAAAAATTCCAGTTGCATCTGAGAGTAGAAGCTCGCCCGATTACAACGGTATGTGTATTTTTTCCCTAGGCCATTCTGGTTAAGCGTTTGGAGCAGCAGAATTGGGAAAAATTTTCTGCCTTCTCAACCATTTCTTGTCTTCAAACTCTCATATCTAGCGAACGGATTGACCTAACACAAAAATTCCTATTGCATCTGAAAGTAGAAACTCGCCCGATTACAGCTGTATTTGTATTTTTTCCCTAGGCCGTTCTGGTTAAGCGTTTGGAGCAGCAGAAGTGCGAAAAATTTTTTGCCTTCTCAACCATTTTTTAGCTTCAAACTCCCATATCTCGCGAACGGATTGACCATACCCAGAAGTTCCTGCTGCGTCTGAAAGTAGGAACTAGCCCGATTACTACGATATGCGTATTTTTTCCCTAGGGCATTCTGGTTAAGCGCTTGGAGCAGCAGAATTGCGAAAAATTTTTTGCCTTCTCAACCATTTCTTGGCTTCAAACTCCCATATCTCGCGAACGGATAGACCTAACCCAAAAATTCCTATTGCATCTGACAGTAGAAACTTGCCCCATTACAACGGTATGTGTATTTTTTCCCGGGGCCATTCTGGTTAAGCGTTTGGAGCAGCGGAAGTGCGACGAATTTGTTGTCTTCTCAACCATTTCTTAGCTTCAAACTCCCATATCTCGCGAACGGATTGACGTAACTCAAAAATTCCAGTTGCATCTGAGAGTAGAAACTCGCCCGATTACAACGGTATGTGTATTTTTTCCCTACGTCATTATGGTTAAGCGTTTGGAGCAGCAGAATTGCGAAAAATTTCTTGCCTTCTCAACCATTTGTTGGCTTCAAACTCCCATATCTCGCGAACGGATTGACCTAACCCAAAAATTCCTATTGCATCTGAAAGTAGAAACTCGCCCGATTACAACGGTATGAGTATTTTTTCCCTAGGCCATTCTGGTTAAGCGTTTGGAGCAGCAGAAGTGCGAAAAATTTGTTGTCTTCTCAACCATTTCTTAGCTTCAAAGTCCCATATCTCGCGAACGGATTGACCAAACCGAAAAATTCCTGCTGCGTCTGAAAGTAGAAACTCGCCCGATTACAACGGTATGCGTATTTTTTCCCTAGGCCATTCTGGTTAAGCGTTTGGAGCAGCAGAAGTGCGAAAAATTTGTTGTCTTCTCAACCATTTCTTAGTTTCAAACTCCCATATCTCGCGAACGGATTGACGTAACTCAAAAATTCCAGTTGCATCTGAGAGCAGAAACTCGCCCGATTACAACGGTATGTGTATTTTTTCCCTAGGCCATTCTGGTTAAGCGTTTGGAGCAGCAGAATTGCGAAAAATTTTTTGCCTCCTCAACCATTTCTTGTCTTCAAACTCCCATATCTCGCGAACGGATAGACCTAACACAAAAATTCCTATTGCATCTGAAAGTAGAAACTCGCCCGATTACAGCGGTATTTGTATTTTTTCCCTAGGCCGTTCTGGTTAAGCGTTTGGAGCAGCAGAAGTGCGAAAAATTTGTTGTCTTCTCAACCATTTCTTAGCTTCAAACTCCCATATCTCGCGAACGGATTGACCAAACCCAGAAGTTCCTGCTGCGTCTGAAAGTAGGAACTAGCCCGATTACTACGATATGCGTATTTTTTCCCTAGGGAAATCTGGTTAAGCGCTTGGAGCAGAAGAATTGCGAAAAATTTTTTGCCTTCTCAACCATTTCTTGGCTTCAAACTCCCATATCTCGCGAACGGATAGATCTAACCCAAAAATTCCTATTGCCTCTGAAAGTAGAAACTTGCCCCATTACAACGGTATGTGTATTTTTTCCCTGGGCCATTCTGGTTAAGCGTTTGGAGCAGCAGAAGTGCGAAAAATTTGTTGTCTTCTCAACCATTTCTTAGCATCAAACTTCCATATCTCGCGAACGGATTGACGTAACTCATAAATTCCAGTTGCATCTGAGAGTAGAAACTCGCCCGATTACAACGGTATGTGTATTTTTTCGCTAGGCCATTCTGGTTAAGCGTTTGGAGCAGCAGAATTGCGAAAAATTTTTTGCCTCCTCAACCATTTCTTGTCTTCAAACTCCCATATCTCGCGAACGGATTGACCTAACACAAAAATTCCTATTGCATCTGAAAGTAGAAACTCGCCCGATTACAGCGGTATTTGTATTTTTTCCCTAGGCCGTTCTGGTTAAGCGTTTGGAGCAGCAGAAGTGCGAAAAATTTGTTGTCTTCTCAACCATTTCTTAGCTTCAAGCTCCCATATCTCGCGAACGGATTGACGTAACTCAAAAATTCCAGTTGCATCTGAGAGTAGAAACTCGCCCGATTACAACGGTATGTGTTTTTTTTTCCCTAGGCCATTCTGGTTAAGCGTTTGGAGCAGCAGAAGTGCGAAAAATTTGTCGTCTTCTCAACCATTTCTTAGTTTCAAACTCCCATATCTCGCGAACGGATTGACCTAACCCAAAAATTCCTGTTGCGTCTGAAAGTAGAAACTCGCCCGATTACAACGGTATGTGTATTTTTTCCCTAGGCTATTCTGGTTAAGCGTTTGGAGCAGCAGAATTGCGAAAAATTTTTTGCCTTCTCAACCATTTCTTGGCTTCAAACTCCCATATCTCGCGAACGGATTGACCTAACCCAAAAATTCCTGTTGCGTCTGAAAGTATAAACTCGCCCGATTACAACGGTATGTGTATTTTTTCGCTAGGCCATTCTGGTTAAGCGTTTGGAGCAGCAGAATTGCGAAAAATTTGTCGTCTTCTCAACCATTTCTTAGTTTCAAACTCCCATATCTCGCGAACGGATTGACCTAACCCAAAAATTCCTGTTGCGTCTGAAAGTAGAAACTCGCCCGATTACAACGGTATGTGTATTTTTTCGCTAGGCCATTCTGGTTAAGCGTTTGGAGCAGCAGAATTGCGAAAAATTTTTTGCCTCCTCAACCATTTCTTGTCTTCAAACTCCCATATCTCGCGAACGGATTGACCAAACCCAGAAGTTCCTGCTGCGTCTGAAAGTAGAAACACGCCCGATTACAACGGTGTGCGTATTTTTTCCCTAGGCCATTCTGGTTAAGCGTTTGGAGCAGCAGAAGTGCGAAAAATTTTTTGCCTTCTCAACCATTTCTTTGCTTCAAACTCCCATATGTCGCGAACGGATTGACCTATCCCAAAAATTCCTGTTGCATCTGAAAGTAGAAACTCGCCCGATTACAACGGTATGTGTATTTTTTCCCTAGGCCATTCTGGTTAAGCGTTTGGAGCAGCAGAATTGCGAAAAATTTTTTGCCTTCTCAACCATTTCTTGGCTTCAAACTCCCATATCTCGCGAACGGATTGACCTAACCCAAAAATTCCTGTTGCGTCTGAAAGTAGAAACTCGCCCGATTACAACGCTATGTGTATTTTTTCCCTAGGCCATTCTGGTTAAGCGTTTGGAGCAGCAGAATTGCGAAGAGTTTGTTGTCTTCTCAACCATTTCTTAGCTTCAAACTCCCATATCTCGCGAACGGATTGACCAAACCCAGAAGTTCCTGCTGGTTCTGAAAGTAGGAACTCGCCCGATTACAACGATATGCGTATTTTTTCCCTAGGGCATTCTGGTTAAGCGCTTGGAGCAGCAGAATTGCGAAAAATTTTTTGCCTTCTCAACCATTTCTTGGCTTCAAACTCCCATATCTCGCGAACGGATTGACCTAACCCAAAAATTCCTGTTGCATCTGAAAGTAGAAACTCGCCCGATTACAACGGTATGTGTATTTTTTCCCTAGGCCATTCTGGTTAAGCGTTTGGAGCAGCAGAATTGCGAAAAATTTTTTGCCTTCTCAACCATTTCTTAGCTTCAAAGTCCCATATCTCGCGAACGGATTGACCAAACCCAAAAATTCCTGCTGCGTCTGAAAGTAGAAACTCGCCCGATTACAACGGTATGCGTATTTTTTCCCTAGGCCATTCTGGTTAAGCGTTTGGAGCAGCAGAAGTGCGAAAAATTTGTTGTCTTCTCAACCATTTCTTAGCTTCAAACTCCCATATCTCGCGAACGGATTGACGTAACTCAAAAATTCCAGTTGCATCTGAGAGTAGAAGCTCGCCCGATTACAACGGTATGTGTATTTTTTCCCTAGGCCATTCTGGTTAAGCGTTTGGAGCAGCAGAATTGGGAAAAATTTTCTGCCTTCTCAACCATTTCTTGTCTTCAAACTCTCATATCTCGCGAACGGATTGACCTAACACAAAAATTCCTATTGCATCTGAAAGTAGAAACTTGCCCCATTACAACGGTATGTGTATTTTTTCCCGGGGCCATTCTGGTTAAGAGTTTGGAGCAGCAGAAGTGCGAAAAATTTGTTGTCTTCTCAACCATTTCTTAGCATCAAACTTCCATATCTCGCGAACGGATTGACGTAACTCAAAAAGTCCAGTTGCATCTGAGAGTAGAAACTCGCCCGATTACAACGGTATGTGCATTTTTTCCCTAGGCCATTCTGGTTAAGCGTTTGGAGCAGCAGAATTGCGAAAAATTTGTTGTCTTCTCAACCATTTCTTAGCTTCAAACTCCCATATCTCGCGAACGGATTGACCTAACCCAAAAATTCCTATGGCATCTGAAAGTAGAAACTCACCCGATTACAACGGTATGTGTATTTTTTCCCTAGGCCATTCTGGTTAAGCGTTTGGAGCAGCGGAAGTGCGAAGAATTTGTTGTCTTCTCAACCATTTCTTAGCTTCAAACTCCCATATCTCGCGAACGGATTGACCAAACCCAGAAGTTCCTGCTGCGTCTGAAAGTAGAAACTCGCCCGATTACAACGATATGCGTATTTTTTCCCTAGGGCATTCTGGTTAAGCGCTTTGAGCAACAGAATTGCGAAAAATTTGTTGTCTTCTCAACCATTTCTTAGCTTCAAAGTCCCATATCTCGCGAACGGATTGACCGAACCCAAAAATTCCTGCTGCGTCTGAAAGTAGAATCTCGCCCGATTACAACGGTATGCGTATTTTTTCCCTAGGCCATTCTGGATAAGCGTTTGAAGCAGCAGAAGTGCGAAAAATTTGTTGTCTTCTCAACCATTTCTTAGCTTCAAACTCCCATATCTCGCGAACGGATTGACGTAACTCAAAAATTCCAGTTGCATCTGAGAGTAGAAACTCGCCCGATTACAACGGTATGTGTATTTTTTCCCTAGGCCATTCTGGTTAAGCGTTTGGAGCAGCAGAATTGCGAAAAATTTTTTGCCTTCTCAACCATTTCTTGTCTTCAATCTCCCATATCTCGCGAACGGATTGACGTAACTCAAAAATTCCAGTTGCATCTGAGAGTAGAAACTCGCCTGATTACAACGGTATGTGTATTTTTTCCCTAGGCCATTCTGGATAAGCGTTTGGAGCAGCAGAATTGCGAAAAATTTTCTGCCTTCTCAACCATTTCTTGTCTTCAAACTCCCATATCTCGCGAACGGATTGACCTAACACAAAAATTCCTATTGCATCTGAAAGTAGAAACTCGCCCGATTACAGCTGTATTTGTATTTTTTCCCTAGGCCGTTCTGGTTAAGCGTTTGGAGCAGCAGAAGTGCGAAAAATTTTTTGCCTTCTCAACCATTTCTTAGCTTCAATCTCCCATATCTCGCGAACGGATTGACCAAACCCAGAAGTTCCTGCTGCGTCTGAAAGTAGGAACTAGCCCGATTACTACGATATGCGTATTTTTTCCCTAGGGCATTCTGGTTAAGCGTTTGGAGCAGCAGAATTGCGAAAAATTTGTTGTCTTCTCAACCATTTCTTAGCTTCAAACTCCCATATCTCGCGAACGGATTGACCTAACCCAAAAATTCCTATGGCATCTGAAAGTAGAAACTCACCCGATTACAACGGTATGTGTATTTTTTCCCTAGGCCATTCTGGTTAAGCGTTTGGAGCAGCGGAAGTGCGAAGAATTTGTTGTCTTCGCAACCATTTCTTAGCTTCAAACTCCCATATCTCGCGAACGGATTGACCAAACCCAGAAGTTCCTGCTGCGTCTGAAAGTAGAAACTCGCCCGATTACAACGATATGCGTATTTTTTCCCTAGGGCATTCTGGTTAAGCGCTTTGAGCAACAGAATTGCGAAAAATTTGTTGTCTTCTCAACCATTTCTTAGCTTCAAAGTCCCATATCTCGCGAACGGATTGACCGAACCCAAAAATTCCTGCTGCGTCTGAAAGTAGAATCTCGCCCGATTACAACGGTATGCGTATTTTTTCCCTAGGCCATTCTGGATAAGCGTTTGGAGCAGCAGAAGTGCGAAAAATTTTTTGCCTTCTCAACCATTTCTTAGCTTCAATCTCCCATATCTCGCGAACGGATTGACCAAACCCAGAAGTTCCTGCTGCGTCTGAAAGTAGGAACTAGCCCGATTACTACGATATGCGTATTTTTTCCCTAGGGCATTCTGGTTAAGCGCTTGGAGCAGCAGAATTGCGAAAAATTTTTTGCCTTCTCAACCATTTCTTGGCTTCAAACTCCCATATCTCGCGAACGGATAGACCTAACCCAAAAATTCCTATTGCATCTGAAAGTAGAAACTTGCCCCATTACAATGGTATGTGTATTTTTTCCCGGGGCCATTCTGGTTAAGAGTTTGGAGCAGCAGAAGTGCGAAAAATTTGTTGTCTTCTCAACCATTTCTTAGCATCAAACTTCCATATCTCGCGAACGGATTGACGTAACTCAAAAAGTCCAGTTGCATCTGAGAGTAGAAACTCGCCCGATTACAACGGTATGTGCATTTTTTCCCTAGGCCATTCTGGTTAAGCGTTTGGAGCAGCAGAATTGCGAAAAATTTGTTGTCTTCTCAACCATTTCTTAGCTTCAAACTCCCATATCTCGCGAACGGATTGACCTAACCCAAAAATTCCTATGGCATCTGAAAGTAGAAACTCACCCGATTACAACGGTATGTGTATTTTTTCCCTAGGCCATTCCGGTTAAGCGTTTGGAGCAGCGGAAGTGCGAAGAATTTGTTGTCTTCTCAACCATTTCTTAGCTTCAAACTCCCATATCTCGCGAACGGATTGACCAAACCCAGAAGTTCCTGCTGCGTCTGAAAGTAGAAACTCGCCCGATTACAACGATATGCGTATTTTTTCCCTAGGGCATTCTGGTTAAGCGCTTTGAGCAACAGAATTGCGAAAAATTTGTTGTCTTCTCAACCATTTCTTAGCTTCAAAGTCCCATATCTCGCGAACGGATTGACCGAACCCAAAAATTCCTGCTGCGTCTGAAAGTAGAATCTCGCCCGATTACAACGGTATGCGTATTTTTTCCCTAGGCCATTCTGGATAAGCGTTTGGAGCAGCAGAAGTGCGAAAAATTTGTTGTCTGCTCAACCATTTCTTAGCTTCAAACTCCCATATCTCGCGAACGGATTGACGTAACTCAAAAATTCCAGTTGCATCTGAGAGTAGAAACTCGCCCGATTACAACGGTATGTGTATTTTTTCCCTAGGCCATTCTGGTTAAGCGTTTGGAGCAGCAGAATTGCGAAAAATTTTCTGCCTTCTCAACCATTTCTTGTCTTCAAACTCCCATATCTCGCGAACGGATTGACCTAACACAAAAATTCCTATTGCATCTGAAAGTAGAAACTCGCCCGATTACAGCTGTATTTGTATTTTTTCCCTAGGCCGTTCTGGTTAAGCGTTTGGAGCAGCAGAAGTGCGAAAAATTTTTTGCTTTCTCAACCATTTCTTAGCTTCAAACTCCCATATCTCGCGAACGGATTGACCAAACCCAAAAATTCCTGCTGCGTCTGAAAGTAGGAACTAGCCCGATTACTACGATATGCGTATTTTTTCCCTAGGGCATTCTGGTTAAGCGCTTGGAGCAGCAGAATTGCGAAAAATTTTTTGCCTTCTCAACCATTTCTTGGCTTCAAACTCCCATATCTCGCGAACGGATAGACCTAACCCAAAAATTCCAGTTGCATCTGAGAGTAGAAATTCGCCCGATTACAGCTGTATTTGTATTTTTTCCCTAGGCCATTCTGGTTAAGCGTTTGGAGCAGCAGAATTGCGAAAAATTTTTTGCCTTCTCAACCATTTCTTAGCTTCAAAGTCCCATATCTCGCGAACGGATTGACCAAACCCAAAAATTCCTGCTGCGTTTGAAAGTAGAAACTCGCCCGATTACAACGGTATGCGTATTTTTTCCCTAGGCCATTCTGGTTAAGCGTTTGGAGCAGCAGAAGTGCGAAAAATTTGTTGTCTTCTCAACCATTTCATAGCTTCAAACTCCCATATCTCGCGAACGGATTGACGTAACTCAAAAATTCCAGTTGCATCTGAGAGTAGAAGCTCGCCCGATTACAACGGTATGTGTATTTTTTCCCTAGGCCATTCTGGTTAAGCGTTTGGAGCAGCAGAATTGGGAAAAATTTTCTGCCTTCTCAACCATTTCTTGTCTTCAAACTCTCATATCTCGCGAACGGATTGACCTAACACAAAAATTCCTATTGCATCTGAAAGTAGAAACTCGCCCGATTACAGCTGTATTTGTATTTTTTCCCTAGGCCGTTCTGGTTAAGCGTTTGGAGCAGCAGAAGTGCGAAAAATTTTTTGCCTTCTCAACCATTTCTTAGCTTCAATCTCCCATATCTCGCGAACGGATTGACCAAACCCAGAAGTTCCTGCTGCGTCTGAAAGTAGGAACTAGCCCGATTACTACGATATGCGTATTTTTTCCCTAGGGCATTCTGGTTAAGCGCTTGGAGCAGCAGAATTGCGAAAAATTTTTTGCCTTCTCAACCATTTCTTGGCTTCAAACTCCCATATCTCGCGAACGGATAGACCTAACCCAAAAATTCCTATTGCATCTGAAAGTAGAAACTTGCCCCATTACAATGGTATGTGTATTTTTTCCCGGGGCCATTCTGGTTAAGAGTTTGGAGCAGCAGAAGTGCGAAAAATTTGTTGTCTTCTCAACCATTTCTTAGCATCAAACTTCCATATCTCGCGAACGGATTGACGTAACTCAAAAAGTCCAGTTGCATCTGAGAGTAGAAACTCGCCCGATTACAACGGTATGTGCATTTTTTCCCTAGGCCATTCTGGTTAAGCGTTTGGAGCAGCAGAATTGCGAAAAATTTGTTGTCTTCTCAACCATTTCTTAGCTTCAAACTCCCATATCTCGCGAACGGATTGACCTAACCCAAAAATTCCTATGGCATCTGAAAGTAGAAACTCACCCGATTACAACGGTATGTGTATTTTTTCCCTAGGCCATTCTGGTTAAGCGTTTGGAGCAGCGGAAGTGCGAAGAATTTGTTGTCTTCTCAACCATTTCTTAGCTTCAAACTCCCATATCTCGCGAACGGATTGACCAAACCCAGAAGTTCCTGCTGCGTCTGAAAGTAGAAACTCGCCCGATTACAACGATATGCGTATTTTTTCCCTAGGGCATTCTGGTTAAGCGCTTTGAGCAACAGAATTGCGAAAAATTTGTTGTCTTCTCAACCATTTCTTAGCTTCAAAGTCCCATATCTCGCGAACGGATTGACCGAACCCAAAAATTCCTGCTGCGTCTGAAAGTAGAATCTCGCCCGATTACAACGGTATGCGTATTTTTTCCCTAGGCCATTCTGGATAAGCGTTTGGAGCAGCAGAAGTGCGAAAAATTTGTTGTCTGCTCAACCATTTCTTAGCTTCAAACTCCCATATCTCGCGAACGGATTGACGTAACTCAAAAATTCCAGTTGCATCTGAGAGTAGAAACTCGCCCGATTACAACGGTATGTGTATTTTTTCCCTAGGCCATTCTGGTTAAGCGTTTGGAGCAGCAGAATTGCGAAAAATTTTTTGCCTTCTCAACCATTTCTTGTCTTCAATCTCCCATATCTCGCGAACGGATTGACGTAACTCAAAAATTCCAGTTGCATCTGAGAGTAGAAACTCGCCTGATTACAACGGTATGTGTATTTTTTCCCTAGGCCATTCTGGATAAGCGTTTGGAGCAGCAGAATTGCGAAAAATTTTCTGCCTTCTCAACCATTTCTTGTCTTCAAACTCCCATATCTCGCGAACGGATTGACCTAACACAAAAATTCCTATTGCATCTGAAAGTAGAAACTCGCCCGATTACAGCTGTATTTGTATTTTTTCCCTAGGCCGTTCTGGTTAAGCGTTTGGAGCAGCAGAAGTGCGAAAAATTTTTTGCCTTCTCAACCATTTCTTAGCTTCAAACTCCCATATCTCGCGAACGGATTGACCAAACCCAGAAGTTCCTGCTGCGTCTGAAAGTAGGAACTAGCCCGATTACTACGATATGCGTATTTTTTTCCCTAGGGAATTCTGGTTAAGCGCTTGGAGCAGCAGAATTGCGAAAAATTTTTTGCCTTCTCAACCATTTCTTGGCTTCAAACTCCCATATCTCGCGAACGGATAGACCTAACCCAAAAATTCCTATTGCGTCTGAAAGTAGAAACTTGCCCCATTACAACGGTATGTGTATTTTTTCCCTAGGCCATTCTGGTTAAGCGTTTGGAGCAGCAGAAGTGCGAAAAATTTGTTGTCTTCTCAACCATTTCTTAGCTTCAAACTCCCATATCTCGCGAACGGATTGACGTAACTCAAAAATTCCAGTTGCATCTGAGAGTAGAAACTCGCCCGATTACAACGGTATGTGTATTTTTTCCCTAGGCCATTCTGGTTAAGCGTTTGGAGCAGCAGAAGTGCGAAAAATTTGTCGTCTTCTCAACCATTTCTTAGTTTCAAAATCCCATATCTCGCGAAGGGATTGACGTAACCCAAAGATTCCTGTTGCATCTGAAAGTAGAAACTCGCCCGATTACAACGGTATGTGTATTTTTTCCCTACGCCATTCTGGTTAAGCGTTTGGAGCAGCAGAATTGCGAAAAATTTCTTGCCTTCTCAACCATTTCTTGGCTGCAAACTCCCATATCTCGCGAACGGATTGACCAAACCCAGAAGTTCCTGCTGCGTCTGAAAGTAGAAGCTCGCCCGATTACAACGGTATACGTATTTTTTCCCTAGGCCATTCTGGTTAAGCGTTTGGAGCAGCAGAAGTGCGAAAAATTTTTTGCCTTCTCAACCATTTCTTGGCTTCAAACTCCCATATCTCGCGAACGGATTGACCTAACCCAAAAATTCCTGTTGCATCTGACAGTAGAAACTCGCCCGATTACAACGGTATGTGTATTTTTTCCCTAGGCATTCTGGTTAAGCGTTTGGAGCAGCAGAATTGCGAAAAATTTTTTGCCTTCTCAACCATTTCTTAGTTTCAAAGTCCCATATCTCGCGAACGGATTGACCAAACCCAAATATTCCTGCTGCGTCTGAAAGTAGAAACTCGCCCGATTACAACGGTATGCGTATTTTTTCCCTATGCCATTCTGGTTAAGCGTTTGGAGCAGCAGAAGTGCGAAAAATTTGTTGTCTTCTCAACCATTTCTTAGCTTCAAACTCCCATATCTCGCGAACGGATTGACGTAACTCAAAAATTCCAGTTGCATCTGAGAGTAGAAGCTCGCCCGATTACAACGGTATGTGTATTTTTACCCTAGGCCATTCTGGTTAAGCGTTTGGAGCAGCAGAATTGCGAAAAATTTTCTGCCTTCTCAACCATTTCTTGTCTTCAAACTCCCATATCTCGCGAACGGATTGACCTAACACAAAAATTCCTATTGCATCTGAAAGTAGAAACTCGCCCGATTACAGCTGTATTTGTATTTTTTCCCTAGGCCGTTCTGGTTAAGCGTTTGGAGCAGCAGAAGTGCGAAAAATTTTTTGCCTTCTCAACCATTTCTTAGCTTCAAACTCCCATATCTCGCGAACGGATTGACCAAACCCAGAAGTTCCTGCTGCGTCTGAAAGTAGGAACTAGCCCGATTACTACGATATGCGTATTTTTTCCCTAGGGCATTCTGGTTAAGCGCTTGGAGCAGCAGAATTGCGAAAAATTTTTTGCCTTCTCAACCATTTCTTGGCTTCAAACTCCCATATCTCGCGAACGGATAGACCTAACCCAAAAATTCCTATTGCATCTGAAAGTAGAAACTTGCCCCATTACAACGGTATGTGTATTTTTTCCCGGGGCCATTCTGGTTAAGAGTTTGGAGCAGCAGAAGTGCGAAAAATTTGTTGTCTTCTCAACCATTTCTTAGCATCAAACTTCCATATCTCGCGAAGGGATTGACGTAACCCAAAGATTCCTGTTGCATCTGAAAGTAGAAACTCGCCCGATTACAACGGTATGTGTATTTTTTCCCTACGCCATTCTGGTTAAGCGTTTGGAGCAGCAGAATTGCGAAAAATTTCTTGCCTTCTCAACCATTTCTTGGCTTCAAACTCCCATATCTCGCGAACGGATTGACCAAACCCAGAAGTTCCTGCTGCGTCTGAAAGTAGAAGCTCGCCCGATTACAACGGTATACGTATTTTTTCCCTAGGCCATTCTGGTTAAGCGTTTGGAGCAGCAGAAGTGCGAAAAATTTGTTGTCTTCTCAACCATTTCTTGGCTTCAAACTCCCATATCTCGCGAACGGATTGACCAAACCCAGAAGTTCCTGCTGCGTCTGAAAGTAGAAGCTCGCCCGATTACAACGGTATACGTATTTTTTCCCTAGGCCATTCTGGTTAAGCGTTTGGAGCAGCAGAATTGCGAAAAATTTTTTGCCTTCTCAACCATTTCTTGGCTTCAAACTCCCATATCTCGCGAACGGATTGACCAAACCCAAATATTCCTGCTGCGTCTGAAAGTAGAAACTCGCCCGATTACAACGGTATGCGTATTTTTTCCCTATGCCATTCTGGTTAAGCGTTTGGAGCAGCAGAAGTGCGAAAAATTTGTTGTCTTCTCAACCATTTCTTAGCTTCAAACTCCCATATCTCGCGAACGGATTGACGTAACTCAAAAATTCCAGTTGCATCTGAGAGTAGAAGCTCGCCCGATTACAACGGTATGTGTATTTTTTCCCTAGGCCATTCTGGTTAAGCGTTTGGAGCAGCAGAATTGCGAAAAATTTTCTGCCTTCTCAACCATTTCTTGTCTTCAAACTCCCATATCTCGCGAACGGATTGACCTAACACAAAAATTCCTATTGCATCTGAAAGTAGAAACTCGCCCGATTACAGCTGTATTTGTATTTTTTCCCTAGGCCGTTCTGGTTAAGCGTTTGGAGCAGCAGAAGTGCGAAAAATTTTTTGCCTTCTCAACCATTTCTTAGCTTCAAACTCCCATATCTCGCGAACGGATTGACCAAACCCAGAAGTTCCTGCTGCGTCTGAAAGTAGGAACTAGCCCGATTACTACGATATGCGTATTTTTTCCCTAGGGCATTCTGGTTAAGCGCTTGGAGCAGCAGAATTGCGAAAAATTTTTTGCCTTCTCAACCATTTCTTGGCTTCAAACTCCCATATCTCGCGAACGGATAGACCTAACCCAAAAATTCCTATTGCATCTGGAAGTAGAAACTTGCCCCATTACAACGGTATGTGTATTTTTTCCCGGGGCCATTCTGGTTAAGAGTTTGGAGCAGCAGAAGTGCGAAAAATTTGTTGTCTTCTCAACCATTTCTTAGCATCAAACTTCCATATCTCGCGAACGGATTGACGTAACTCAAAAAGTCCAGTTGCATCTGAGACTAGAAACTCTCCCGATTACAACGGTATGTGTATTTTTTCCCTAGGCCATTCTGGTTAAGCGTTTGGAGCAGCAGAATTGCGAAAAATTTGTTGTCTTCTCAACCATTTCTTAGCTTCAAACTCCCATATCTCGCGAACGGATTGACCTAACCCAAAAATTCCTATGGCATCTGAAAGTAGAAACTCACCCGATTACAACGGTATGTGTATTTTTTCCCTAGGCCATTCTGGTTAAGCGTTTGGAGCAGCAGAATTGCGAAAAATTTTTTGCCTTCTCAACCATTCCTTGTCTTCAAACTCCCATATCTCGCGAACGGATTGACCTAACCCAACAATTCCTATTGCATCTGAAAGTAGAAACTCGCCCGATTACAACGGTATGTGTATTTTTTCCCTAGGCCGTTCTGGTTAAGCGTTTGGAGCAGCAGAAGTGCGAAAAATTTGTTGTCTTCTCAACCATTTCTTAGCTTCAAACTCCCATATCTCGCGAACGGATTGACGTAACCCAAAGATTCCTGTTGCATCTGAAAGTAGAAACTCGCCCGATTACAACGGTATGTGTATTTTTTCCCTACGCCATTATGGTTAAGCGTTTGGAGCAGCAGAATTGCGAAAAATTTCTTGCCTTCTCAACCATTTGTTGGCATCAAACTTCCATATCTCGCGAACGGATTGACGTAACTCAAAAAGTCCAGTTGCATCTGAGAGTAGAAACTCGCCCGATTACAACGGTATGTGTATTTTTTCCCTAGGCCATTCTGGTTAAGCGTTTGGAGCAGCAGAATTGCGAAAAATTTGTTGTCTTCTCAACCATTTCTTAGCTTCAAACTCCCATATCTCGCGAACGGATTGACCTAACCCAAAAATTCCTATGGCATCTGAAAGTAGAAACTCGCCCGATTACAACGGTATGTGTATTTTTTCCCTAGGCCATTCTGGTTAAGCGTTTGGAGCAGCAGAAGTGCGAAAAATTTGTTGTCTTCTCAACCATTTCTTAGCTTCAAACTCCCATATCTCGCGAACGGATTGACGTAACCCAAAGATTCCTGTTGCATCTGAAAGTAGAAACTCGCCCGATTACAACGGTATGTGTATTTTTTCCCTACGCCATTATGGTTAAGCGTTTGGAGCAGCAGAATTGCGAAAAATTTCTTGCCTTCTCAACCATTTGTTGGCTTCAAACTCCCATATCTCGCGAACGGATTGACCTAACCCAAAAATTCCTATTGCATCTGAAAGTAGAAACTCGCCCGGTTACAGCGGTATTTGTATTCTTTCCCTAGGCCGTTCTGGTTAAGCGTTTGGAGCAGCAGAATTGCGAAAAATTTTTTGCCTTCTCAACCGTTTCTTGGCTTCAAAGTCCCATATCTCGCGAACGGATTGACATAACCCAAAAATTCCTATTGCATCTGAAAGTAGAAACTCGCCCGATTATAACGGTATGTGTATTTTTTCCCTAGGCCATTCTGGTTAAGCGTTTGGAGCAGCAGAAGTGCGAAAAATTTTTTGCCTTCTCAACCATTTCTTGGCTTCAAACTCCCATATCTCGCGAACGGATTGACCAAACCCAGAAGTTCCTGCTGCGTCTGAAAGTAGAAGCTCGCCCGATTACAACGGTATACGTATTTTTTCCCTAGGCCATTCTGGTTAAGCGTTTGGAGCAGCAGAATTGCGAAAAATTTTTTGCCTTCTCAACCATTTCTTGGCTTCAAACTCCCATATCTCGCGTACGGATTGACCTAACCCAAAAATTCCTGTTGCATCTGAAAGTAGAAACTCGCCCGATTACAACGGTATGTGTATTTTTTCCCTAGGCCATTCTGGTTAAGCGTTTGGAGCAGCAGAATTGCGAAAAATTTTTTGCCTTCTCAACCATTTCTTAGCTTCAAAGTCCCATATCTCGCGAACGGATTGACCAAACCCAAATATTCCTGCTGCGTCTGAAAGTAGAAACTCGCCCGATTACAACGGTATGCGTATTTTTTCCCTATGCCATTCTGGTTAAGCGTTTGGAGCAGCAGAAGTGCGAAGAATTTGTTGTCTTCTCAACCATTTCTTAGCTTCAAACTCCCATATCTCGCGAACGGATTGACGTAACTCAAAAATTCCAGTTGCATCTGAGAGTAGAAGCTCGCCCGATTACAACGGTATGTGTATTTTTTCCCTAGGCCATTCTGGTTAAGCGTTTGGAGCAGCAGAATTGCGAAAAATTTTCTGCCTTCTCAACCATTTCTTGTCTTCAAACTCCCATATCTCGCGAACGGATTGACCTAACACAAAAATTCCTATTGCATCTGAATGTAGAAACTCGCCCGATTACAGCTGCATTTGTATTTTTTCCCTAGGCCGTTCTGGTTAAGCGTTTGGAGCAGCAGAAGTGCGAAAAATTTTTTGCCTTCTCAACCATTTCTTAGCTTCAAACTCCCATATCTCGCGAACGGATTGACCAAACCCAGAAGTTCCTGCTGCGTCTGAAAGTAGGAACTAGCCCGATTACTACGATATGCGTATTTTTTCCCTAGGGCATTCTGGTTAAGCGCTTGGAGCAGCAGAATTGCGAAAAATTTTTTGCCTTCTCAACCATTTCTTGGCTTCAAACTCCCATATCTCGCGAACGGATAGACCTAACCCAAAAATTCCTATTGCATCTGAAAGTAGAAACTTGCCCCATTACAACGGTATGTGTATTTATTCCCGGGGCCATTCTGGTTAAGAGTTTGGAGCAGCAGAAGTGCGAAAAATTTGTTGTCTTCTCAACCATTTCTTAGCATCAAACTTCCATATCTCGCGAACGGATTGACGTAACTCAAAAAGTCCAGTTGCATCTGAGAGTAGAAACTCGCCCGATTACAACGGTATGTGTATTTTTTCCCTAGGCCATTCTGGTTAAGCGTTTGGAGCAGCAGAATTGCGAAAAATTTGTTGTCTTCTCAACCATTTCTTAGCTTCAAACTCCCATATCTCGCGAACGGATTGACCTAACCCAAAAATTCCTATGGCATCTGAAAGTAGAAACTCACCCGATTACAAAGGTATGTGTATTTTTTCCCTAGGCCATTCTGGTTAAGCGTTTGGAGCAGCAGAATTGCGAAAAATTTTTTTCCTTCTCAACCATTTCTTGTCTTCAAACTCCCATATCTCGCGAACGGATTGACCTAACCCAAAAATTCCTATTGCATCTGAAAGTAGAAACTCGCCCGATTACAACGGCATGTGTATTTTTTCCCTACGCCATTATGGTTAAGCGTTTGGAGCAGCAGAATTGCGAAAAATTTCTTGCCTTCTCAACCATTTGTTGGCTTCAAACTCCCATATCTCGCGAACGGATTGACCTAACCCAAAAATTCCTATTGCATCTGAAAGTAGAAACTCGCCCGGTTACAGCGGTATTTGTATTCTTTCCCTAGGCCGTTCTGGTTAAGCGTTTGGAGCAGCAGAATTGCGAAAAATTTTTTGCCTTCTCAACCGTTTCTTGGCTTCAAAGTCCCATATCTCGCGAACGGATTGACATAACCCAAAAATTCCTATTGCATCTGAAAGTAGAAACTCGCCCGATTACAACGGTATGTGTATTTTTTCCCTAGGCCATTCTGGTTAAGCGTTTGGAGCAGCAGAAGTGCGAAAAATTTGTTGCCTTCTCAAGCATTTCTTGGCTTCAAACTCCCATATCTCGCGAACGGATTGACCTAACCCAAAAATTCCTATTGCACCTGAAAGTAGAAACTCGCCCGATTACAACGGTATGTGTATTTTTTCCCTACGCCATTATGGTTAAGCGTTTGGAGCAGCAGAATTGCGAAAAATTTCTTGCCTTCTCAACCATTTGTTGGCTTCAAACTCCCATATCTCGCGAACGGATAGACCTAACCCAAAAATTCCTATTGCATCTGAAAGTAGAAACTCGCCCGATTACAGCGGTATTTGTATTCTTTCCCTAGGCCGTTCTGGTTAAGCGTTTGGAGCAGCAGAATTGCGAAAAATTTTTTGCCTTCTCAACCGTTTCTTGGCTTCAAAGTCCCATATCTCGCGAACGGATTGACATAACCCAAAAATTCCTATTGCATCTGAAAGTAGAAACTCGCCCGATTATAACGGTATGTGTATTTTTTCCCTAGGCCATTCTGGTTAAGCGTTTGGAGCAGCAGAAGTGCGAAAAATTTTTTGCCTTCTCAACCATTTCTTGTCTTCAAACACCCATATCTCCCGAACGGATTGACGTAACCCAAAAATTCCAGTTGCATCTGAAAGTAGAAACTCGCCCAATTACAACGGTATGTGTATTTTTTCCCTAGGCCATTCTGGTTAAGCGTTTGGAGCAGCAGAAGTGCGAAAAATTTTTTGCCTTCTCAACCATTTCTTGTCTTCAAACTTCCATATCTCGCGAACGGATAGACCTAACCCAAAAATTCCTATTGCATCTGAAAGTAGAAACTCGCCCGATTACAGCGGTATTTGTATTCTTTCCCTCGGCCGTTCTGGTTAAGCGTTTGGAGCAGCAGAATTGCGAAAAATTTTTTGCCTTCTCAACCGTTTCTTGGCTTCAAAGTCCCATATCTCGCGAACGGATTGACATAACCCAAAAATTCCTATTGCATCTGAAAGTAGAAACTCGCCCGATTATAACGGTATGTGTATTTTTTCCCTAGGCCATTCTGGTTAAGCGTTTGGAGCAGCAGAAGTGCGAAAAATTTTTTGCCTTCTCAACCATTTCTTGTCTTCAAACTCCCATATCTCCCGAACGGATTGACGTAACCCAAAAATTCCAGTTGCATCTGAAAGTAGAAACTCGCCCGATTACAACGGTATGTGTATTTTTTCCCTAGGCCATTCTGGTTAAGCGTTTGGAGCAGCAGAAGTGCGAAAAATTTTTTGCCTTCTCAACCATTTCTTGTCTTCAAACTTCCATATCTCGCGAACAGATTGACCAAACCCAAAAATTCCTGCTGCGTCTGAAAGTAGAAACTCGCCCGATTACAACGGTATGCGTATTTTTTCCCTAGGCCATTCTGGTTAAGCGTTTGGAGCAGCAGACGTGCGAAAAATTTGTTGTCTTCTCAACCATTTCTTAGCTTCAAAGTCCCATATCTCGCGAACGGATTGACCGAACCCAAAAATTCCTGCTGCGTCTGAAAGTAGAATCTCGCCCGATTACAACGGTATGTGTATTTTTTCCCTAGGCCATTCTGGTTATGCGTTTGGAGCAGCAGAAGTGCGAAAGTTTGTTGTCTTCTCAACCATTTCTTAACTTCAAACTCCCATATCTCGCGAACGGGTTTACGTAACCCAAAAATTCCAGTTGCATCTGAAAGTAGAAACTCGCCCGATTACAACGGTATGTGTATTTTTTCCATAGGCCATTCTGGTTAAGCGTTTGGAGCAGCAGAAGTGCGAAAAATTTGTAGTCTTCTCAACCATTTCTTGGCTTCAAACTCCCATATCTCGCGAACGGATTGACCTAACTCAAAAATTCCTGTTCCGTCTGAAAGTAGAAACTCGCCCGGTTACAACGGTATGTGTATTTTCTCCCTAGGCCATTCTGGTTAAGCGTTTGGAGCAGCAGAATTGCGAAAAATTTGTTGCCTTCTCAACCATTTCTTAGCTTCAAACTCCCATATCTCGCGAACGGATTGACGTAACCCAAAAATTCCAGTTGCATCTGAAAGTAGAAACTCGCCCGATTACAACGGTATGTGTATTTTTTCCCTAGGCCATTCTGGTTAAGCGTTTGGAGCAGCAGAATTGCGAAAAATTTTTTCCCTTCTCAACCATTTCTTGTCTTCAAACTCCCATATCTCGCGAACGGATTGACCCAACCCAAAAATTCCTATTGCACCTGAAAGTAGAAACTCGCCCGATTACAACGGTATGTGTATTTTTTCCCTAGGCCATTCTGGTTATGCGTTTGGAGCAGCAGAAGTGCGAAAGTTTGTTGTCTTCTCAACCATTTCTTAACTTCAAACTCCCATATCTCGCGAACGGATTTACGTAACCCAAAAATTCCAGTTGCATCTGAAAGTAGAAACTCGCCCGATTACAACGGTATGTGTATTTTTTCCCTAGGCCGTTCTGGTTAAGCGTTTGGAGCAGCAGAAGTGCGAAAAATTTGTTGTCTTCTCAACCATTTCTTAGCTTCAAACTCCCATATCTCGCGAACGGATTGACGTAACCCAAAGATTCCTGTTGCATCTGAAAGTAGAAACTCGCCCGATTACAACGGTATGTGTATTTTTTCCCTAGGCCATTCTGGTTAAGCGTTTGGAGCAGCAGAAGTGCGAAAAATTTGTTGTCTTCTCAACCATTTCTTAGCTTCAAACTCCCATATCTCGCGAACGGATTGACGTAGCCCAAAAATTCCAGTTGCGTCTGAAAGTTGAAACTCGCCCGATTACAACGGTATGTGTATTTTTTCCCTAGGCCATTCTGGATAAGCGTTTGGAGCAGCAGAATTGCGAAAAATTTTTTGCCTTCTCAACCATTTCTTGTCTTCAAACTCCCATATCTCGCGAACGGATTGACCTAACCCAAAAATTCCTATTGCACCTGAAAGTAGAAACTCGCCCGATTACAACGGTATGTGTATTTTTTCCCTAGGCCATTCTGGTTATGCGTTTGGAGCAGCAGAAGTGCGAAAGTTTGTTGTCTTCTCAACCATTTCTTAACTTCAAACTCCCATATCTCGCGAACGGATTTACGTAACCCAAAAATTCCAGTTGCATCTGAAAGTAGAAACTCGCCCGATTACAACGGTATGTGTATTTTTTACATAGGCCATTCTGGTTAAGCGTTCGGAGCAGCAGAATTGCGAAAAATTTTTTGCCTTCTCAACCATTTCTTGTCTTCAAACTCCCATATCTCGCGAACGGATTGACCTAACCCAAAAATTCCTATTGCATCTGAAAGTAGAAACTCGCCCGATTACAACGGTATGTGTATTTTTTCCCTAGGCCATTCTGGTTAAGCGTTTGCAGCAGCAGAATTGCGAAAAATTATTTGCCCTCTCAACCATTTCGTGTCTTCAAACTCCCATATCTCCCGAACGGATTGACCTATCCCAAAAATTCCTGTTGCATCTGAAAGTAGAAACTCGCCCGATTACAACGGTATGTGAATTTTTCCCTAGGCCATTCTGGTTAAGCGTTTGAAGCAGCAGAATTGCGAAAAATTTTTTGCCTTCTCAACCATTTCTTGGCTTCAAACTCCCATATCTCGCGAACGGATTGACCTAACCCAAAAATTCCTATTGCATCTGAAAGTAGAAACTCGCCCGATTACAACGGTATGTGTATTTTTTCCCTAGGCCATTCTGGTTAAGCGTTTGGAGCAGCAGAAGTGCGAAAAATTTGTTGTCTTCTCAACCATTTCTTAGCTTCAAACTCCCATATCTCGCGAACGGATTGACGTAGCCCAAAAATTCCAGTTGCGTCTGAAAGTTGAAACTCGCCCGATTACAACGGTATGTGTATTTTTTCCCTAGGCCATTCTGGATAAGCGTTTGGAGCAGCAGAATTGCGAAAAATTTTTTGCCTTCTCAACCATTTCTTGTCTTCAAACTCCCATATCTCGCGAACGGATTGACCTAACCCAAAAATTCCTATTGCATCTGAAAGTAGAAACTCGCCCGATTACAGCGGTATTTGTATTTTTTCCCTAGGCCGTTCTGGTTAAGCGTTTGGAGCAGCAGAAGTGCGAAAAATTTGTTGTCTTCTCAACCATTTCTTAGATTCAAACTCCTACATCTCGCGAACGGATTGACGTAACCCAAAAATTCCAGTTGCATCTGAAAGTAGAAACTCGCCCGATTACAACGGTATGTGTATTTTTTCTCTAGGCCATTCTGGTTAAGCGTTTGGAGCAGCAGAATTGCGAAAAATTTTTTCCCTTCTCAACCATTTCTTGTCTTCAAACTCCCATATCTCGCGAACGGATTGACCCAACCCAAAAATTCCTATTGCATCTGAAAGTAGAAACTCGCCCGATTACAACGGTATGTGTATTTTTTCCCTAGGCCATTCTGGTTAAGCGTTTGCAGCAGCAGAATTGCGAAAAATTATTTGCCCTCTCAACCATTTCGTGTCTTCAAACTCCCATATCTCCCGAACGGATTGACCTATCCCAAAAATTCCTGTTGCATCTGAAAGTAGAAACTCGCCCGATTACAACGGTATGTGAATTTTTCCCTAGGCCATTCTGGTTAAGCGTTTGAAGCAGCAGAATTGCGAAAAATTTTTTGCCTTCTCAACCATTTCTTGGCTTCAAACTCCCATATCTCGCGAACGGATTGACCTAACCCAAAAATTCCTATTGCATCTGAAAGTAGAAACTCGCCCGATTACAACGGTATGTGTATTTTTTCCCTAGGCCATTCTGGTTAAGCGTTTGGAGCAGCAGAAGTGCGAAAAATTTGTTGTCTTCTCAACCATTTCTTAGCTTCAAACTCCCATATCTCGCGAACGGATTGACGTAGCCCAAAAATTCCAGTTGCGTCTGAAAGTTGAAACTCGCCCGATTACATCGGTATGTGTATTTTTTCCCTAGGCCATTCTGGATAAGCGTTTGGAGCAGCAGAATTGCGAAAAATTTTTTGCCTTCTCAACCATTTCTTGTCTTCAAACTCCCATATCTCGCGAACGGATTGACCTAACCCAAAAATTCCTATTGCATCTGAAAGTAGAAACTCGCCCGATTACAGCGGTATTTGTATTTTTTCCCTAGGCCGTTCTGGTTAAGCGTTTGGAGCAGCAGAAGTGCGAAAAATTTGTTGTCTTCTCAACCATTTCTTAGATTCAAACTCCTACATCTCGCGAACGGATTGACGTAACCCAAAGATTCCTGTTGCATCTGAAAGTAGAAACTCGCCCGATTACAACGGTATGTGTATTTTTTCCCTAGGCCATTCTGGTTAAGCGTTTGGAGCAGCAGAATTGCGAAAAATTTTTTGCCTTCTCAACCATTTCTTGGCTTCAAACTCCCATATCTCGCAAACGGATTGACCTAACCCAAAAATTCCTGTTGCGTCTGAAAGTAGAAACTCGCCCGATTACCACGCTATGTGTATTTTTTCCCTAGGCCATTCTGGTTAAGCGTTTGGAGCAGCAGAAGTGCGAAGAATTTGTTGTCTTCTCAACCATTTCTTAGCTTCAAACTCCCATATCTCGCGAACGGATTGACCTAACCCAAAAATTCCTATTGCATCTGAAACTAGAAACTCGCCCGATTACAACGGTATGTGTATTTTCTCCCTAGGCCATTCTGGTTAAGCGTTTGGAGCAGCAGAATTGTGAAAAATTTTTTGCCTTCTCTACCATTTCTTGGCTTCAAACTCCCATATCTCGCGAACGGATTGACCTAACCCAAAAATTCCTATTGCATCTGAAAGTAGAAACTCGCCCGATTACAACGGTATGTGTATTTTCTCCCTAGGCCATTCTGGTTAAGCGTTTGGAGCAGCAGAAGTGCGAAAAACATGTTGTCTTCTCAACCATTTCTTAGCTTCAAACTCCCATATCTCGCGAACGGATTGACGTAACCCAAAGATTCCTGTTGCATCTGAAAGTAGAAACTCGCCCGATTACAACGGTATGTGTATTTTTTCCCTAGGCCATTCTGGTTAAGCGTTTGGAGCAGCAGAATTGTGAAAAATTTTTTGCCTTCTCTACCATTTCTTGGCTTCAAACTCCCATATCTCGCGAACGGATTGACCTAACCCAAAAATTCCTATTGCATCTGAAAGTAGAAACTCGCCCGATTACAACGGTATGTGTCTTTTTTCCCTAGGCCATTCTGGTTAAGCGTTTGGAGCAGCAGAATTGCGAAAAATTTTTTGCCTTCTCTACCATTTCTTTGCTTCAAACTCCTATATCTCGCGAAAGGATTGACCTAACCCAAAAATTCCTATAGCATCTGAAAGTAGAAACTCGCCCGATTACAACGGTATGTGTATTTTTTCCCTAGGCCATTCTGGTTAAGCGTTTGGAGCAGCAGAAGTGCGAAAAATTTGTTGTCTTCTCAACCATTTCTTAGCTTCAAACTCCCAAATCTCGCGAACGGATTGACGTCACCCAAAAATTCCTGTTGCATTTGAAAGTAGAAACTCGCCCGATTACAACGGTATGTGTATTTTTTCCCTAGGCCATTCTGGTTAAGCGTTTGGAGCAGCAGAATTGCGAAAAATTTTTTGCCTTCTCAACCACTTCTTGGCTTCAAAGTCCCATATCTCGCGAACGGATTGACCTAACCCAAAAATTCCTATTGCATCCGAAAGTAGAAACTCGCCCCATTACAACGGTATGTGTATTTTTTCCCTAGGCCATTCTGGTTAAGCGTTTGGAGCAGCAGAATTGCGAAAAATTTCTTGCCTCCTCAACCATTTCTTGGCTTCAAACTCCCATATCTCGCAAACGGATTGACCTAACCCAAAAATTCCTGTTGCGTCTGAAAGTAGAAACTCGCCCGATTACCACGCTATGTGTATTTTTTCCCTAGGCCATTCTGGTTAAGCGTTTGGAGCAGCAGAAGTGCGAAAAATTTTTTGCCTTCTCAACCATTTCTTGTCTTCAAACTCCCATATCTCGCGAACGGATTGACGTAACCCAAAAATTCCAGTTGCATCTGAAAGTAGAATCTCGCCCGATTACAACGGTATGTGTATTTTTTCCCTAGGCCATTCTGGTTAAGCGTTTGGAGCAGCAGAAGTGCGAAAAATTTTTTCCCTTCTCAACCATGTCTTGTCTTCAAACTCCCTTATCTCGCGAACGGATTGACCAAACCCAAAAATTCCTGCTGCGTCTGAAAGAAGAAACTCGCCCGATTACAACGGTATGCGTATTTTTTCCCTAGGCCATTCTGGTTAAGCGTTTGGAGCAGCAGAAGTGCGAAAAATTTGTTGTCTTCTCAACCATTTCTTAGCTTCAAAGTCCCATATCTCGCGAACGGATTGACCGAACCCAAAAATTCCTGCTGCGTCTGAAAGTAGAATCTCGCCCGATTACAACGGTATGCGTATTTTTTCCCTAGGCCATTCTGGTTAAGCGTTTGGAGCAGCAGAATTGCGAAAAATTTTTTGCCTTCTCAACCATTTCTTGGCTTCAAAGTCCCATATCTCGCGAACGGATTGATATAACCCAAA
This sequence comes from Ptiloglossa arizonensis, assembly GCF_051014685.1. Taxonomy (NCBI): domain Eukaryota; kingdom Metazoa; phylum Arthropoda; class Insecta; order Hymenoptera; family Colletidae; genus Ptiloglossa; species Ptiloglossa arizonensis. The sequence goes on from NW_027478585.1 coordinate 628,157, forward strand.
AATTCCTATTGCATCGGAAGGTAGAAACTCGCCCGATTACAACGGTATGTGTATTTTTTCCCTAGGCCATTCTGGTTAAGCGTTTGGAGCAGCAGAAGTGCGAAAAATTTGTTGTCTTCTCAACCATTTCTTAGCTTCAATCTCCCATATCTCGCGAACGGATTGACGTAACCCAAAATTTCCTATTGCATCTGAAAGTAGAAACTCGTCCGATTATAACGGTATGTGTATTTTTTCCCTAGGCCATTCTGGTTAAGCGTTTGGAGCAGCAGAATTGCGAAAAATTTTTTGCCTTCTCAACTATTTCTTGGCTTCAAAGTCCCATATCTCGCGAAAGGATTGACCTAACCCAAAAATTCCAGTTGCATCTGAAAGTAGAAACTCGCCCGATTACAACGGTATGTGTATTTTTTCCCTAGGCCATTCTGGTTAAGCGTTTGGAAGAACAGAATTGCGAAAAATTTTTTGCCTTCTCAAGCATTTCTTGGCTTCAAACTCCCATATCTCGCGAACGGATTGACCTAACCCAAAAATTCCTATTGCACCTGAAAGTAGAAACTCGCCCGATTACAACGGTATGTGTATTTTTTCCCTAGGCCATTCTGGTTAAGCGTTTGGAGCAGCAGAATTGCGAAAAATTTTTTGCCTTCTCAACCATTTCTTGTCTTCAAACTCCCATATCTCGCGAACGGATTGACCAAACCCAAAAATTCCTGCTGCGTCTGAAAGAAGAAACTCGCCCGATTACAACGGTATGCGTATTTTTTCCTTAGGCCATTCTGGTTAAGCGTTTGGAGCAGCAGAAGTGCGAAAAATTTGTTGTCTTCCCAACCATTTCTCGGCTTCAAACTCCCATATCTCGCGAACGGATTGACCTAACCCAAAAATTCCTATTGCATCGGAAGGTAGAAACTCGCCCGATTACAACGGTATGTGTATTTTTTCCCTAGGCCATTCTGGTTAAGCGTTTGGTGCAGCAGAAGTGCGAAAAATTTGTTGTCTTCTCAACCATTTCTTAGCTTCAAACTCCCATATCTCGCGAACGGATTGACGTAACCCAAAATTTCCTATTGCATCTGAAAGTAGAAACTCGTCCGATTATAACGGTATGTGTATTTTTTCCCTAGGCCATTCTGGTTAAGCGTTTGGAGCAGCAGAATTGCGAAAAATTTTTTGCCTTCTCAACCATTTCTTGTCTTCAAACTCCCATATCTCGCGAACGGATTGACCTAATCCAAAAATTCCTATTGCACCTGAAAGTAGAAACTCGCCCGATTACAGCGGTATTTGTATTTTTTCCCTAGGCCGTTCTGGTTAAGCGTTTGGAGCAGCAGAATTGCGAAAAATTTTTTGCCTTCTCAACTATTTCTTGGCTTCAAAGTCCCATATCTCGCGAACGGATTGATATAACCCAAAAATTCCTATTGCACCTGAAAGTAGAACCTCGCCCGATTACAACGGTATGTGTATTTTTTCCCTAGGCCATTCTGGTTAAGAGTTTGGAGCAGCAGAATTGCGAAAAATTTTTTGCCTTCTCAACCATTTCTTGGCTTCAAAGTCCCATATCTCGCGAACGGATTGACCTAACCCAAATATTCCTATTGCACCTGAAAGTAGAAACTCGCCCGATTACAACGGTATGTGTATTTTTTCCCTAGGCGATTCTGGTAAGGCGTTTGGAGCAGCAGAAGTGCGAAAAATTTGTTGTCTTCTCAACCATTTCTTAGCTTCAAACTCCCATATCTCGTGAACGGATTGACGTAACCCAAAATTTCCTATTGCATCTGAAAGTAGAAACTCGCCCGATTATAACGGTATGTGTATTTTTTCCCTAGGCCATTCTGGTTAAGCGTTTGGGGCAGCAGAAGTGCGAAAAATTTTTTGCCTTCTCAACCATTTCTTGTCTTCAAACTCCCATATCTCGCGAACGGATTGACCTAACCCAAAAATTCCTATTGCACCTGCATGTAGAAACTCGCCCGATTACAACGGTATGTGTATTTTTTCCCTAGGCCATTCTTGTTATGCGTTTGGAGCAGCAGAATTGCGAAAAATTTTTTGCCATCTCAACCATTTCTTGGCTTCAAACTCCCATATCTCGCGAACGGATTGACCTAACTCAAAAATTCCTGTTGCGTCTGGAAATAGAAACTCGCCCGGTTACAACGGTATGTGTATTTTTTCCCTAGGACATTCTGGTTAAGCGTTTGGAGCAGCAGAAGTGCGAAAAATTTGTTGCATTCTCAACCATTTCTTAGATTCAAACTCCCATATCTCGCGAACGGATTGACGTAACCCAAAAATTCCAGTTGCATCTGAAAGTAGAAACTCGCCCGATTACAACGGTATGTGAATTTTTCCCTAGGCCATTCTGGTTAAGCGTTCGGAGCAGCAAAATTGCGAAAAATTTTTTGCCTTCTCAACCATTTCTTGGCTTCAAACTCCCATATCTCGCGAACGGATTGACCTAACCCAAAAATTCCTATTGCATCTGAAAGTAGAAACTCGCCCGATTACAACGGTATGTGTATTTTTTCCCTAGGCCATTCTGGTTAAGCGTTTGGAGCAGCAGAATTGTGAAAAATTTTTTGCCTTCACTACCATTTCTTGGCTTCAAACTCCCATATCTCGCGAACGGATTGACCTAACCCAAATATTCCTATTGCACCTGAAAGTAGAAACTCGCCCGATTACAACGGTATGCGTATTTTTTCCCTAGGCGATTCTGGTTAAGCGTTTGGAGCTGCAGAAGTGCGAAAAATTTGTTGTCTTCTCAACCATTTCTTAGCTTCAAACTCCCATATCTCGCGAACGGATTGACGTAACCCAAAATTTCCTATTCCATCTGAAAGTAGAATCTCGCCCCATTACAACGGTATGTGTATTTTTTCCCTAGGCCATTCTGGTTAAGCGTTTGGAGCAGCAGAATTGCGAAAAATTTCTTGCCTTCTCAACCATTTCTTGGCTTCAAACTCCCATATCTCGCGTACGGATTAACCTAACCCAAAAATTCCTATTGCATCTGAAAGTAGAAACTCGCCCGATTACAACGGTATGTGTATTTTTTCCCTAGGCCATTCTGGTTAAGCGTTTGGAGCAGCAGAAGTGCGAAAAATTTGTTGTCTTCTCAACCATTTCTTAGCTTCAAACTCCCATATCTCGCGAACGGATTGACGTAACCCAAAATTTCCTATTGCATCTGAAAGTAGAAACTCGTCCGATTATAACGGTATGTGTATTTTTTCCCTAGGCCATTCTGGTTAAGCGTTTGGAGCAGCAGAAGTGCGAAAAATTTTTTCCCTTCTCAACCATTTCTTGTCTTCAAACTCCCATATCTCGCGAACGGATTGACCAAACCCAAAAATTCCTGCTGCGTCTGAAAGAAGAACCTCGCCCGATTACAACGGTATGCGTATTTTTTCCCTAGGCCATTCTGGTTAAGCGTTTGGAGCAGCAGAAGTGCGAAAAATTTGTTGTCTTCTCAACCATTTCTTAGCTTCAAAGTCCCATATCTCGCGAACGGATTGACCTAACCCAAAAATTCCTATTGCATCGGAAGGTAGAAACTCGCCCGATTACAACGGTATGTGTATTTTTTCCCTAGGCCATTCTGGTTAAGCGTTTGGAGCAGCAGAAGTGCGAAAAATTTGTTGTCTTCTCAACCATTTCTTAGCTTCAATCTCCCATATCTCGCGAACGGATTGACGTAACCCAAAATTTCCTATTGCATCTGAAAGTAGAAACTCGTCCGATTATAACGGTATGTGTATTTTTTCCCTAGGCCATTCTGGTTAAGCGTTTGGAGCAGCAGAATTGCGAAAAATTTTTTGCCTTCTCAACCATTTCTTGTCTTCAAACTCCCATATCTCGCGAACGGATTGACCTAACCCAAAAATTCCTATTGCACCTGAAAGTAGAAACTCGCCCGATTACAGCGGTATTTGTATTTTTTCCCTAGGCCGTTCTGGTTAAGCGTTTGGAGCAGCAGAATTGCGAAAAATTTTTTGCCTTCTCAACCATTTCTTGGCTTCAAAGTCCCATATCTCGCGAACGGATTGATATAACCCAAAAATTCCTATTCCACCTGAAAGTAGAAACTCGCCCGATTACAACGTTATGTGTATTTTTTCCCTAGGCCATTCTGGTTAAGCGTTTGGAGCAGCAGAATTGCGAAAAATTTTTTGCCTTCTCAACTATTTCTTGGCTTCAAAGTCCCATATCTCGCGAAAGGATTGACCTAACCCAAAAATTCCAGTTGCATCTGAAAGTAGAAACTCGCCCGATTACAACGGTATGTGTATTTTTTCCCTAGGCCATTCTGGTTAAGCGTTTGGAGGAACAGAATTGCGAAAAATTTTTTGCCTTCTCAAGCATTTCTTGGCTTCAAACTCCCATATCTCGCGAACGGATTGACCTAACCCAAAAATTCCTATGGCACCTGAAAGTAGAAACTCGCCCGATTACAACGGTATGTGTATTTTTTCCCTAGGCCATTCTGGTTAAGCGTTTGGAGCAGCAGAATTGCGAAAAATTTTTTGCCCTCTCAACCATTTCTTGTCTTCAAACTCCCATATCTCGCGAACGGATTGACCAAACCCAAAAATTCCTGCTGCGTCTGAAAGAAGAAACTCGCCCGATTACAACGGTATGCGTATTTTTTCCTTAGGCCATTCTGGTTAAGCGTTTGGAGCAGCAGAAGTGCGAAAAATTTGTTGTCTTCTCAACCATTTCTTAGCTTCAATCTCCCATATCTCGCGAACGGATTGACGTAACCCAAAATTTCCTATTGCATCTGAAAGTAGAAACTCGCCCGATTACAACGGTATGTGTATTTTTTCCCTAGGCCATTCTGGTTAAGCGTTTGGAGCAGCAGAATTGCGAAAAATTTGTTGTCTTCTCAACCATTTCTTAGCTTCAATCTCCCATATCTCGCGAACGGATTGACGTAACCCAAAATTTCCTATTGCATCTGAAAGTAGAAACTCGTCCGATTATAACGGTATGTGTATTTTTTCCCTAGGCCATTCTGGTTAAGCGTTTGGAGCAGCAGAATTGCGAAAAATTTTTTGCCTTCCCAACCATTTCTTGTCTTCAAACTCCCATATCTCGCGAACGGATTGACCTAACCCAAAAATTCCTATTGCACCTGAAAGTAGAGACTCGCCCGATTACAGCGGTATTTGTATTTTTTCCCTAGGCCGTTCTGGTTAAGCGTTTGGAGCAGCAGAATTGCGAAAAATTTTTTGCCTTCTCAACTATTTCTTGGCTTCAAAGTCCCATATCTCGCGAACGGATTGACCTAACCCAAAAATTCCTATTGCATCTGAAAGTAGAAACTCGCCCGATTACAACGGTATGTGTATTTTTTCCCTAGGCCATTCTGGTTAAGCGTTTGGAGCAGCAGAATTGCGAAAAATTTTTTGCCTTCTCAACCATTTCTTGTCTTCAAACTCCCATATCTCGCGAACGGATAGACCTAACACAAAAATTCCTATTGCATCCGAAAGTAGAAACTCGCCCCATTACAACGGTATGTGTATTTTTTCCCTAGGCCATTCTGGTTAAGCGTTTGGAGCAGCAGAATTGCGAAAAATTTCTTGCCTTCTCAACCATTTCTTGGCTTCAAACTCCCATATCTCGCGTACGGATTAACCTAACCCAAAAATTCCTATTGCATCTGAAAGTAGAAACTCGCCCGATTACAACGGTATGTGTATTTTTTCCCTAGGCCATTCTGGTTAAGCGTTTGGAGCAGCAGAATTGCGAAAAATTTTTTGCCTTCTCAACCATTTCTTGGCTTCAAAGTCCCATATCTCGCGAACGGATTGATATAACCCAAAAATTCCTATTGCATCTGAAAGTAGAAACTCGCCCGATTACAACGGTATGTGTATTTTTTCCCTAGGCCATTCTGGTTAAGCGTTTGGAGGAACAGAATTGCGAAAAATTTTTTGCCTTCTCAAGCATTTCTTGGCTTCAAACTCCCATATCTCGCGAACGGATTGACCTAACCCAAAAATTCCTATGGCACCTGAAAGTAGAAACTCGCCCGATTACAACGGTATGTGTATTTTTTCCCTAGGCCATTCTGGTTAAGCGTTTGGAGCAGCAGAATTGCGAAAAATTTTTTGCCCTCTCAACCATTTCTTGTCTTCAAACTCCCATATCTCGCGAACGGATTGACCAAACCCAAAAATTCCTGCTGCGTCTGAAAGAAGAAACTCGCCCGATTACAACGGTATGCGTATTTTTTCCTTAGGCCATTCTGGTTAAGCGTTTGGAGCAGCAGAAGTGCGAAAAATTTGTTGTCTTCTCAACCATTTCTTAGCTTCAATCTCCCATATCTCGCGAACGGATTGACGTAACCCAAAATTTCCTATTGCATCTGAAAGTAGAAACTCGCCCGATTACAACGGTATGTGTATTTTTTCCCTAGGCCATTCTGGTTAAGCGTTTGGAGCAGCAGAAGTGCGAAAAATTTGTTGTCTTCTCAACCATTTCTTAGCTTCAATCTCCCATATCTCGCGAACGGATTGACGTAACCCAAAATTTCCTATTGCATCTGAAAGTAGAAACTCGTCCGATTATAACGGTATGTGTATTTTTTCCCTAGGCCATTCTGGTTAAGCGTTTGGAGCAGCAGAATTGCGAAAAATTTTTTGCCTTCCCAACCATTTCTTGTCTTCAAACTCCCATATCTCGCGAACGGATTGACCTAACCCAAAAATTCCTATTGCACCTGAAAGTAGAGACTCGCCCGATTACAGCGGTATTTGTATTTTTTCCCTAGGCCGTTCTGGTTAAGCGTTTGGAGCAGCAGAATTGCGAAAAATTTTTTGCCTTCTCAACTATTTCTTGGCTTCAAAGTCCCATATCTCGCGAACGGATTGACCTAACCCAAAAATTCCTATTGCATCTGAAAGTAGAAACTCGCCCGATTACAACGGTATGTGTATTTTTTCCCTAGGCCATTCTGGTTAAGCGTTTGGAGCAGCAGAATTGCGAAAAATTTTTTGCCTTCTCAACCATTTCTTGTCTTCAAACTCCCATATCTCGCGAACGGATAGACCTAACACAAAAATTCCTATTGCATCCGAAAGTAGAAACTCGCCCCATTACAACGGTATGTGTATTTTTTCCCTAGGCCATTCTGGTTAAGCGTTTGGAGCAGCAGAATTGCGAAAAATTTCTTGCCTTCTCAACCATTTCTTGGCTTCAAACTCCCATATCTCGCGTACGGATTAACCTAACCCAAAAATTCCTATTGCATCTGAAAGTAGAAACTCGCCCGATTACAACGGTATGTGTATTTTTTCCCTAGGCCATTCTGGTTAAGCGTTTGGAGCAGCAGAATTGCGAAAAATTTTTTGCCTTCTCAACCATTTCTTGGCTTCAAAGTCCCATATCTCGCGAACGGATTGATATAACCCAAAAATTCCTATTGCACCTGAAAGTAGAAACTCGCCCGATTACAACGGTATGTGTATTTTTTCCCTAGGCCATTCCGGTTAAGCGTTTGGAGCAGCAGAATTGCTAAAAATTTTTTGCCTTCTCAACTATTTCTTGGCTTCAAAGTCCCATATCTCGCGAACGGATTGACCTAACCCAAAAATTCCAGTTGCATCTGAAAGTAGAAACTCGCCCGATTACAACGGTATGTGTATTTTTTCCCTAGGACATTCTGGTTAAGCGTTTGGAGCAGCAGAAGTGCGAAAAATTTGTTGCATTCTCAACCATTTCTTAGATTCAAACTCCCATATCTCGCGAACGGATTGACGTAACCCAAAAATTCCAGTTGCATCTGAAAGTAGAAACTCGCCCGATTACAACGGTATGTGAATTTTTCCCTAGGCCATTCTGGTTAAGCGTTCGGAGCAGCAAAATTGCGAAAAATTTTTTGCCTTCTCAACCATTTCTTGGCTTCAAACTCCCATATCTCGCGAACGGATTGACCTAACCCAAAAATTCCTATTGCATCTGAAAGTAGAAACTCGCCCGATTACAACGGTATGTGTATTTTTTCCCTAGGCCATTCTGGTTAAGCGTTTGGAGCAGCAGAATTGTGAAAAATTTTTTGCCTTCTCTACCATTTCTTGGCTTCAAACTCCCATATCTCGCGAACGGATTGACCTAACCCAAATATTCCTATTGCACCTGAAAGTAGAAACTCGCCCGATTACAACGGTATGTGTATTTTTTCCCTAGGCGATTCTGGTTAAGCGTTTGGAGCTGCAGAAGTGCGAAAAATTTGTTGTCTTCTCAACCATTTCTTAGCTTCAAACTCCCATATCTCGCGAACGGATTGACGTAACCCAAAATTTCCTATTCCATCTGAAAGTAGAAACTCGCCCGATTATAACGGTATGTGTATTTTTTCCCTAGGCCATTCTGGTTAAGCGTTTGGAGCAGCAGAAGTGCGAAAAATTTTTTGCCTTCTCAACCATTTCTTGTCTTCAAACTCCCATATCTCGCGAACGGATTCACGTAACCCAAAAATTCCAGTTGCATCTGAAAGTAGAAACTCGCCCGATTACAACGGCATGTGTATTTCTTCCCTAGGCCATTCTGGTTAAGCGTTTGGAGCAGCAGAAGTGCGAAAAATTTGTTGTCTTCTCAACCATTTCTTAGCTTCAAAGTCCCATATCTCGCGAACGGATTGACCGAACCCAAAAATTCCTGCTGCGTCTGAAAGTAGAATCTCGCCCGATTACAACGGTATGCGAATTTTTTCCCTAGGCCATTCTGGTTAAGCGTTTGGAGCAGCAGAAGTGCGAAAAATTTGTTGTCTTCTCAACCATTTCTCGGCTTCAAACTCCCATATCTCGCGAACGGATTGACATAACCCAAAAATTCCTATTGCATCGGAAAGTAGAAACTCGCCCGATTACAACGGTATGTGTATTTTTTCCCTAGGCCATTCTGGTTAAGCGTTTGGAGCAGCAGAAGTGCGAAAAATTTGTTGTCTTCTCAACCATTTCTTAGCTTCAAACTCCCATATCTCGCGAACGGATTGACGTAACCCAAAATTTCCTATTGCATCTGAAAGTAGAAACTCGACCGATTATAACGGTATGTGTATTTTTTCCCTAGGCCATTCTGGTTAAGCGTTTGGAGCAGCAGAATTGCGAAAAATTTTTTGCCTTCTCAACCATTTCTTGTCTTCAAACTCCCATATCTCGCGAACGGATTGACCGAACCCAAAAATTCCTGCTGCGTCTGAAAGTAGAATCTCGCCCGATTACAACGGTATGCGTATTTTTTCCCTAGGCCATACTGGTTAAGCGTTTGGAGCAGCAGAAGTGCGAAAAATTTGTTGTCTTCTCAACCATTTCTCGGCTTCAAACTCCCATATCTCGCGAACGGATTGACCTAACCCAAAAATTCCTATTGCATCGGAAGGTAGAAACTCGCCCTATTACAACGGTATGTGTATTTTTTCCCTAGGCCATTCTGGTTAAGCGTTTGGAGCAGCAGAAGTGCGAAAAATTTGTTGTCTTCTCAACCATTTCTTAGCTTCAAACTCCCATATCTCGCGAACGGATTGACGTAACCCAAAATTTCCTATTGCATCTGAAAGTAGAAACTCGACCGATTATAACGGTATGTGTATTTTTTCCCTAGGCCATTCTGGTTAAGCGTTTGGAGCAGCAGAATTGCGAAAAATTTTTTGCCTTCTCAACCATTTCTTGTCTTCAAACTCCCATATCTCGCGAACGGATTGACCGAACCCAAAAATTCCTGCTGCGTCTGAAAGTAGAATCTCGCCCGATTACAACGGTATGCGTATTTTTTCCCTAGGCCATACTGGTTAAGCGTTTGGAGCAGCAGAAGTGCGAAAAATTTGTTGTCTTCTCAACCATTTCTCGGCTTCAAACTCCCATATCTCGCGAACGGATTGACCTAACCCAAAAATTCCTATTGCATCGGAAGGTAGAAACTCGCCCTATTACAACGGTATGTGTATTTTTTCCCTAGGCCATTCTGGTTAAGCGTTTGGAGCAGCAGAAGTGCGAAAAATTTGTTGTCTTCTCAACCATTTCTTAGCTTCAAACTCCCATATCTCGCGAACGGATTGACGTAACCCAAAATTTCCTATTGCATCTGAAAGTAGAAACTCGTCCGATTATAACGGTATGTGTATTTTTTCCCTAGGCCATTCTGGTTAAGCGTTTGGAGCAGCAGAATTGCGAAAAATTTTTTGCCTTCTCAACCATTTCTTGTCTTCAAACTCCCATATCTCGCAAACGGATTGACCTAACCCAAAAATTCCTATTGCATCCGAAAGTAGAAACTCGCCCCATTACAACGGTATGTGTATTTTTTCCCTAGGCCATTCTGGTTAAGCGTTTGGAGCAGCAGAAGTGCGAAAAATTTGTTGTCTTCTCAACCATTTCTTAGCTTCAAACTCCCATATCTCGCGAACGGATTGACGTAACCCAAAATTTCCTATTGCATCTGAAAGTAGAAACTCGTCCGATTATAACGGTATGTGTATTTTTTCCCTAGGACATTCTGGTTAAGCGTTTGGAGCAGCAGAAGTGCGAAAAATTTGTTGCATTCTCAACCATTTCTTAGATTCAAACTCCCATATCTCGCGAACGGATTGACGTAACCCAAAAATTCCAGTTGCATCTGAAAGTAGAAACTCGCCCGATTACAACGGTATGTGAATTTTTCCCTAGGCCATTCTGGTTAAGCGTTCGGAGCAGCAAAATTGCGAAAAATTTTTTGCCTTCTCAACCATTTCTTGGCTTCAAACTCCCATATCTCGCGAACGGATTGACCTAACCCAAAAATTCCTATTGCATCTGAAAGTAGAAACTCGCCCGATTACAACGGTATGTGTATTTTTTCCCTAGGCCATTCTGGTTAAGCGTTTGGAGCAGCAGAATTGTGAAAAATTTTTTGCCTTCTCTACCATTTCTTGGCTTCAAACTCCCATATCTCGCGAACGGATTGACCTAACCCAAATATTCCTATTGGACCTGAAAGTAGAAACTCGCCCGATTACAACGGTATGTGTATTTTTTCCCTAGGCGATTCTGGTTAAGCGTTTGGAGCTGCAGAAGTGCGAAAAATTTGTTGTCTTCTCAACCATTTCTTAGCTTCAAACTCCCATATCTCGCGAACGGATTGACGTAACCCAAAATTTTCTATTCCATCTGAAAGTAGAAACTCGCCCGATTATAACGGTATGTGTATTTTTTCCCTAGGCCATTCTGGTTAAGCGTTTGGAGCAGCAGAAGTGCGAAAAATTTTTTGCCTTCTCAACCATTTCTTGTCTTCAAACTCCCATATCTCGCGAACGGATTGACGTAACCCAAAAATTCCAGTTGCATCTGAAAGTAGAAACTCGCCCGATTACAACGGTATGTGTATTTTTTCCCTAGGCCATTCTGGTTAAGCGTTTGGAGCAGCAGAAGTGCGAAAAATTTGTTGTCTTCTCAACCATTTCTTAGCTTCAAAGTCCCATATCTCGCGAACGGATTGACCGAACCCAAAAATTCCTGCTGCGTCTGAAAGTAGAATCTCGCCCGATTACAACGGTATGCGTATTTTTTCCCGAGGCCATTCTGGTTAAGCGTTTGGAGCAGCAGAAGTGCGAAAAATTTGTTGTCTTCTCAACCATTTCTCGGCTTCAAACTCCCATATCTCGCGAACGGATTGACCTAACCCAAAAATTCCTATTGCATCGGAAAGTAGAAACTCGCCCGATTACAACGGTATGTGTATTTTTTCCCTAGGCCATTCTGGTTAAGCGTTTGGAGCAGCAGAAGTGCGAAAAATTTGTTGTCTTCTCAACCATTTCTTAGCTTCAAACTCCCATATCTCGCGAACGGATTGACGTAACCCAAAATTTCCTATTGCATCTGAAAGTAGAAACTCGCCCGATTATAACGGTATGTGTATTTTTTCCCTAGGCCATTCTGGTTAAGCGTTTGGAGCAGCAGAATTGCGAAAAATTTTTTGCCTTCTCAACCATTTCTTGTCTTCAAACTCCCATATCTCGCGAACGGATTGACCGAACCCAAAAATTCCTGCTGCGTCTGAAAGTAGAATCTCGCCCGATTACAACGGTATGCGTATTTTTTCCCTAGGCCATTCTGGTTAAGCGTTTGGAGCAGCAGAAGTGCGAAAAATTTGTTGTCTTCTCAACCATTTCTCGGCTTCAAAGTCCCATATCTCGCGAACGGATTGACCGAACCCAAAAATTCCTGCTGCGTCTGAAAGTAGAATCTCGCCCGATTACAACGGTATGTGTATTTTTTCCCTAGGCGATTCTGGTTAAGCGTTTGGAGCTGCAGAAGTGCGAAAAATTTGTTGTCTTCTCAACCATTTCTTAGCTTCAAACTCCCATATCTCGCGAACGGATTGACGTAACCCAAAATTTTCTATTCCATCTGAAAGTAGAAACTCGCCCGATTATAACGGTATGTGTATTTTTTCCCTAGGCCATTCTGGTTAAGCGTTTGGAGCAGCAGAAGTGCGAAAAATTTTTTGCCTTCTCAACCATTTCTTGTCTTCAAACTCCCATATCTCGCGAACGGATTGACGTAACCCAAAAATTCCAGTTGCATCTGAAAGTAGAAACTCGCCCGATTACAACGGTATGTGTATTTTTTCCCTAGGCCATTCTGGTTAAGCGTTTGGAGCAGCAGAAGTGCGAAAAATTTGTTGTCTTCTCAACCATTTCTTAGCTTCAAAGTCCCATATCTCGCGAACGGATTGACCGAACCCAAAAATTCCTGCTGCGTCTGAAAGTAGAATCTCGCCCGATTACAACGGTATGCGTATTTTTTCCCGAGGCCATTCTGGTTAAGCGTTTGGAGCAGCAGAAGTGCGAAAAATTTGTTGTCTTCTCAACCATTTCTCGGCTTCAAACTCCCATATCTCGCGAACGGATTGACCTAACCCAAAAATTCCTATTGCATCGGAAAGTAGAAACTCGCCCGATTACAACGGTATGTGTACTTTTTCCCTAGGCCATTCTGGTTAAGCGTTTGGAGCAGCAGAAGTGCGAAAAATTTGTTGTCTTCTCAACCATTTCTTAGCTTCAAACTCCCATATCTCGCGAACGGATTGACGTAACCCAAAATTTCCTATTGCATCTGAAAGTAGAAACTCGCCCGATTATAACGGTATGTGTATTTTTTCCCTAGGCCATTCTGGTTAAGCGTTTGGAGCAGCAGAATTGCGAAAAATTTTTTGCCTTCTCAACCATTTCTTGTCTTCAAACTCCCATATCTCGCGAACGGATTGACCGAACCCAAAAATTCCTGCTGCGTCTGAAAGTAGAATCTCGCCCGATTACAACGGTATGCGTATTTTTTCCCTAGGCCATTCTGGTTAAGCGTTTGGAGCAGCAGAAGTGCGAAAAATTTGTTGTCTTCTCAACCATTTCTCGGCTTCAAAGTCCCATATCTCGCGAACGGATTGACCGAACCCAAAAATTCCTGCTGCGTCTGAAAGTAGAATCTCGCCCGATTACAACGGTATGCGTATTTTTTCCCTAGGCCATTCTGGTTAAGCGTTTGGAGCAGCAGAAGTGCGAAAAATTTGTTGTCTTCTCAACCATTTCTCGGCTTCAAACTCCCATATCTCGCGAACGGATTGACCTAACCCAAAAATTCCTATTGCATCGGAAGGTAGAAACTCGCCCGATTACAACGGTATGTGTATTTTTTCCCTAGGCCATTCTGGTTAAGCGTTTGGAGCAGCAGAAGTGCGAAAAATTTGTTGTCTTCTCAACCATTTCTTAGCTTCAAACTCCCATATCTCGCGAACGGATTGACGTAACCCAAAATTTCCTATTGCATCTGAAAGTAGAAACTCGTCCGATTATAACGGTATGTGTATTTTTTCCCTAGGCCATTCTGGTTAAGCGTTTGGAGCAGCAGAAGTGCGAAAAATTTTTTGCCTTCTCAACCATTTCTTGTCTTCAAACTCCCATATCTCGCGAACGGATTGACGTAACCCAAAAATTCCAGTTGCATCTGAAAGTAGAAACTCGCCCGATTACAACGGTATGTGTATTTTTTCCCTAGGCCATTCTGGTTAAGCGTTTGGAGCAGCAGAAGTGCGAAAAATTTGTTGTCTTCTCAACCATTTCTTAGCTTCAAAGTCCCATATCTCGCGAACGGATTGACCGAACGCAAAAATTCCTGCTGCGTCTGAAAGTAGAATCTCGCCCGATTACAACGGTATGCGTATTTTTTCCCTAGGCCATTCTGGTTAAGCGTTTGGAGCAGCAGAAGTGCGAAAAATTTGTTGTCTTCTCAACCATTTCTCGGCTTCAAACTCCCATATCTCGCGAACGGATTGACCTAACCCAAAAATTCCTATTGCATCGGAAAGTAGAAACTCGCCCGATTACAACGGTATGTGTATTTTTTCCCTAGGCCATTCTGGTTAAGCGTTTGGAGCAGCAGAAGTGCGAAAAATTTGTTGTCTTCTCAACCATTTCTTAGCTTCAAACTCCCATATCTCGCGAACGGATTGACGTAACCCAAAATTTCCTATTGCATCTGAAAGTAGAAACTCGCCCGATTATAACGGTATGTGAATTTTTTCCCTAGGCCATTCTGGTTAAGCGTTTGGAGCAGCAGAATTGCGAAAAATTTTTCGCCTTCTCAACCATTTCTTGTCTTCAAACTCCCATATCTCGCGAACGGATTGACCGAACCCAAAAATTCCTGCTGCGTCTGAAAGTAGAATCTCGCCCGATTACAACGGTATGTGTATTTTTTCCCTAGGCCATTCTGGTTAAGCGTTTGGAGCAGCAGAATTGCGAAAAATTTTTTGCCTTCTCAACCATTTCTTGTCTTCAAACTCCCATATCTCGCGAACGGATTGACCGAACCCAAAAATTCCTGCTGCGTCTGAAAGTAGAATCTCGCCCGATTACAACGGTATGCGTATTTTTTCCCTAGGCCATTCTGGTTAAGCGTTTGGAGCAGCAGAAGTGCGAAAAATTTGTTGTCTTCTCAACCATTTCTCGGCTTCAAACTCCCATATCTCGCGAACGGATTGACCTAACCCAAAAATTCCTATTGCATCGGAAGGTAGAAACTCGCCGATTACAACGGTATGTGTATTTTTTCCCTAGGCCATTCTGGTTAAGCGTTTGGAGCAGCAGAAGTGCGAAAAATTTGTTGTCTTCTCAACCATTTCTTAGCTTCAAACTCCCATATCTCGCGAACGGATTGACGTAACCCAAAATTTCCTATTGCATCTGAAAGTAGAAACTCGTCCGATTATAACGGTATGTGTATTTTTTCCCTAGGCCATTCTGGTTAAGCGTTTGGAGCAGCAGAAGTGCGAAAAATTTTTTGCCTTCTCAACCATTTCTTGTCTTCAAACTCCCATATCTCGCGAACGGATTGACGTAACCCAAAAATTCCAGTTGCATCTGAAAGTAGAAACTCGCCCGATTACAACGGTATGTGTATTTTTTCCCTAGGCCATTCTGGTTAAGCGTTTGGAGCAGCAGAAGTGCGAAAAATTTGTTGTCTTCTCAACCATTTCTTAGCTTCAAAGTCCCATATCTCGCGAACGGATTGACCGAACGCAAAAATTCCTGCTGCGTCTGAAAGTAGAATCTCGCCCGATTACAACGGTATGCGTATTTTTTCCCTAGGCCATTCTGGTTAAGCGTTTGGAGCAGCAGAAGTGCGAAAAATTTGTTGTCTTCTCAACCATTTCTCGGCTTCAAACTCCCATATCTCGCGAACGGATTGACCTAACCCAAAAATTCCTATTGCATCGGAAAGTAGAAACTCGCCCGATTACAACGGTATGTGTATTTTTTCCCTAGGCCATTCTGGTTAAGCGTTTGGAGCAGCAGAAGTGCGAAAAATTTGTTGTCTTCTCAACCATTTCTTAGCTTCAAACTCCCATATCTCGCGAACGGATTGACGTAACCCAAAATTTCCTATTGCATCTGAAAGTAGAAACTCGCCCGATTATAACGGTATGTGTATTTTTTCCCTAGGCCATTCTGGTTAAGCGTTTGGAGCAGCAGAATTGCGAAAAATTTGTTGTCTTCTCAACCATTTCTTAGCTTCAAACTCCCATATCTCGCGAACGGATTGACGTAACCCAAAATTTCCTATTGCATCTGAAAGTAGAAACTCGCCCGATTATAACGGTATGTGTATTTTTTCCCTAGGCGATTCTGGTAAAGCGTTTGGAGCAGCAGAAATGCGAAAAATTTGTTGTCTTCTCAACCATTTCTTAGCTTCAAACTCCCATATCTCGTGAACGGATTGACGTAACCCAAAAATTCCAGTTGCATCTGAAAGTAGAAACTCGCCCGATTACAACGGTATGTGTATTTTTTCCCTAGGCCATTCTGGTTAAGCGTTTGGAGGAACAGAATTGCGAAAAATTTTTTGCCTTCTCAAGCATTTCTTGGCTTCAAACTCCCATATCTCGCGAACGGATTGACCTAACCCAAAAATTCCTATTGCACCTGAAAGTAGAACCTCGCCCGATTACAACGGTATGTGTATTTTTTCCCTAGGCCATTCTGGTTAAGCGTTTGGAGCAGCAGAATTGCGAAAAATTTTTTGCCTTCTCAACCATTTCTTGGCTTCAAACTCCCATATCTCGCGAACGGATTGACCTAACTCAAAAATTCCTGTTGCGTCTGGAAATAGAAACTCGCCCGGTTACAACGGTATGTGTATTTTTTCCCTAGGACATTCTGTTTAAGCGTTTGGAGCAGCAGAAGTGCGAAAAATTTGTTGCATTCTCAACCATTTCTTAGGTTCAAACTCCCATATCTCGCGAACGGATTGACGTAACCCAAAAATTCCAGTTGCATCTGAAAGTAGAAACTCGCCCGATTACAACGGTATGTGAATTTTTCCCTAGGCCATTCTGGTTAAGCGTTTGGAGCAGCAGAATTGTGAAAAATTTTTTGCCTTCTCAACCATTTCTTGGCTTCAAACTCCCATATCTCGCGAACGGATTGACCTAACCCAAATATTCCTATTGCACCTGAAAGTAGAAACTCGCCCGATTACAACGGTATGTGTATTTTTTCCCTAGGCGATTCTGGTTAAGCGTTTGGAGCTGCAGAAGTGCGAAAAATTTGTTGTCTTCTCAACCATTTCTTAGCTTCAAACTCCCATATCTCGCGAACGGATTGACGTAACCCAAAATTTCCTATTCCATCTGAAAGTAGAAACTCGCCCGATTATAACGGTATGTGTATTTTTTCCCTAGGCCATTCTGGTTAAGCGTTTGGAGCAGCAGAAGTGCGAAAAATTTTTTGCCTTCTCAACCATTTCTTGTCTTCAAACTCCCATATCTCGCGAACGGATTGACGTAACCCAAAAATTCCAGTTGCATCTGAAAGTAGAAACTCGCCCGATTACAACGGTATGTGTATTTTTTCCCTAGGCCATTCTGGTTAAGCGTTTGGAGCAGCAGAAGTGCGAAAAATTTGTTGTCTTCTCAACCATTTCTTAGCTTCAAAGTCCCATATCTCGCGAACGGATTAACCGAACCCAAAAATTCCTGCTTCGTCTGAAAGTAGAATCTCGCCCGATTACAACGGTATGCGTATTTTTTCCCTAGGCCATTCTGGTTAAGCGTTTGGAGCAGCAGAAGTGCGAAAAATTTGTTGTCTTCTCAACCATTTCTCGGCTTCAAACTCCCATATCTCGCGAACGGATTGACCTAACCCAAAAATTCCTATTGCATCGGAAAGTAGAAACTCGCCCGATTACAACGGTATGTGTATTTTTTCCCTAGGCCATTCTGGTTAAGCGTTTGGAGCAGCAGAAGTGCGAAAAATTTGTTGTCTTCTCAACCATTTCTTAGCTTCAAACTCCCATATCTCGCGAACGGATTGACGTAACCCAAAATTTCCTATTGCATCTGTAAGTAGAAACTCGCCCGATTATAACGGTATGCGTATTTTTTCCCTAGGCCATTCTGGTTAAGCGTTTGGAGCAGCAGAAGTGCGAAAAATTTGTTGTCTTCTCAACCATTTCTCGGCTTCAAACTCCCATATCTCGCGAACGGATTGACCTAACCCAAAAATTCCTATTGCATCGGAAAGTAGAAACTCGCCCGATTACAACGGTATGTGTATTTTTTCCCTAGGCCATTCTGGTTAAGCGTTTGGAGCAGCAGAATTGCGAAAAATTTTTTGCCTTCTCAACCATTTCTTGTCTTCAAACTCCCATATCTCGCGAACGGATTGACCGAACCCAAAAATTCCTGCTGCGTCTGAAAGTAGAATCTCGCCCGATTACAACGGTATGCGTATTTTTTCCCTAGGCCATTCTGGTTAAGCGTTTGGAGCAGCAGAAGTGCGAAAAATTTGTTGTCTTCTCAACCATTTCTCGGCTTCAAACTCCCATATCTCGCGAACGGATTGACCTAAACAAAAAATTCCTATTGCATCGGAAGGTAGAAACTCGCCCTATTACAACGGTATGTGTATTTTTTCCCTAGGCCATTCTGGTTAAGCGTTTGGAGCAGCAGAAGTGCGAAAAATTTGTTGTCTTCTCAACCATTTCTCGGCTTCAAACTCCCATATCTCGCGAACGGATTGACTTAACCCAAAATTTCCTATTGCATCTGAAAGTAGAAACTCGACCGATTATAACGGTATGTGTATTTTTTCCCTAGGCCATTCTGGTTAAGCGTTTGGAGCAGCAGAATTGCGAAAAATTTTTTGCCTTCTCAACCATTTCTTGTCTTCAAACTCCCATATCTCGCGAACGGATTGACTTAACCCAAAAATTCCTATTGCATCCGAAAGTAGAAACTCGCCCCATTACAACGGTATGTGTATTTTTTCCCTAGGCCATTCTGGTTAAGCGTTTGGAGCAGCAGAATTGCGAAAAATTTCTTGCCTTCTCAACCATTTCTTGGCTTCAAACTCCCATATCTCGCGAACGGATTAACCTAACCCAAAAATTCCTATTGCATCTGAAAGTAGAAACTCGCCCGATTACAACGGTATGTGTATTTTTTCCCTAGGACATTCTGGTTAAGCGTTTGGAGCAGCAGAAGTGCGAAAAATTTGTTGCA
This sequence comes from Ptiloglossa arizonensis, assembly GCF_051014685.1. Lineage (NCBI taxonomy): Eukaryota > Metazoa > Arthropoda > Insecta > Hymenoptera > Colletidae > Ptiloglossa > Ptiloglossa arizonensis. The sequence continues at coordinate 647,207 of NW_027478585.1, forward strand.
TTCTCAACCATTTCTTAGATTCAAACTCCCATATCTCGCGAACGGATTGACGTAACCCAAAAATTCCAGTTGCATCTGAAAGTAGAAACTCGCCCGATTACAACGGAATGTGAATTTTTCCCTAGGCCATTCTGGTTAAGCGTTCGGAGCAGCAAAATTGCGAAAAGTTGTTTGCCTTCTCAACCATTTCTTGGCTTCAAACTCCCATATCTCGCGAACGGATTGACCTAACCCAAAAATTCCTATTGCATCTGAAAGTAGAAACTCGCCCGATTACAACGGTATGTGTATTTTTTCTATAGGCCATTCTGGTTAAGCGTTTGGAGCAGCAGAATTGTGAAAAATTTTTTGCCTTCTCTACCATTTCTTGGCTTCAAACTCCCATATCTCGCGAACGGATTGACCTAACCCAAATATTCCTATTGCACCTGAAAGTAGAAACTCGCCCGATTACAACGGTATGTGTATTTTTTCCCTAGGCGATTCTGGTTAAGCGTTTGGAGCTGCAGAAGTGCGAAAAATTTGTTGTCTTCTCAACCATTTCTTAGCTTCAAACTCCCATATCTCGCGAACGGATTGACGTAACCCAAAATTTCCTATTCCATCTGAAAGTAGAAACTCGCCCGATTATAACGGTATGTGTATTTTTTCCCTAGGCCATTCTGGTTAAGCGTTTGGAGCAGCACAAGTGCGAAAAATTTTTTGCCTTCTCAACCATTTCTTGTCTTCAAACTCCCATATCTCGCGAACGGATTGACGTAACCCAAAAATTCCAGTTGCATCTGAAAGTAGAAACTCGCCCGATTACAACGGTATGTGTATTTTTTCCCTAGGCCATTCTGGTTAAGCGTTTGGAGCAGCAGAAGTGCGAAAAATTTGTTGTCTTCTCAACCATTTCTTAGCTTCAAAGTCCCATATCTCGCGAACGGATTGACCGAACCCAAAAATTCCTGCTGCGTCTGAAAGTAGAATCTCGCCCGATTACAACGGTATGCGTATTTTTTCCCTAGGCCATTCTGGTTAAGCGTTCGGAGCAGCAGAAGTGCGAAAAATTTGTTGTCTTCTCAACCATTTCTCGGCTTCAAACTCCCATATCTCGCGAACGGATTGACCTAACCCAAAAATTCCTATTGCATCGGAAAGTAGAAACTCGCCCGATTACAACGGTATGTGTATTTTTTCCCTAGGCCATTCTGGTTAAGCGTTTGGAGCAGCAGAAGTGCGAAAAATTTGTTGTCTTCTCAACCATTTCTTAGCTTCAAACTCCCATATCTCGCGAACGGATTGACGTAACCCAAAATTTCCTATTGCATCTGAAAGTAGAAACTCGCCCGATTATAACGGTATGTGTATTTTTTCCCTAGGCCATTCTGGTTAAGCGTTTGGAGCAGCAGAATTGCGAAAAATTTTTTGCCTTCTCAACCATTTCTTGTCTTCAAACTCCCATATCTCGCGAACGGATTGACCGAACCCAAAAATTCCTGCTGCGTCTGAAAGTAGAATCTCGCCCGATTACAACGGTATGCGTATTTTTTCCCTAGGCCATTCTGGTTAAGCGTTTGGAGCAGCAGAAGTGCGAAAAATTTGTTGTCTTCTCAACCATTTCTCGGCTTCAAACTCCCATATCTCGCGAACGGATTGACCTAACCCAAAAATTCCTATTGCATCGGAAGGTAGAAACTCGCCCTATTACAACGGTATGTGTATTTTTTCCCTAGGCCATTCTGGTTAAGCGTTTGGAGCAGCAGAAGTGCGAAAAATTTGTTGTCTTCTCAACCATTTCTTAGCTTCAAACTCCCATATCTCGCGAACGGATTGACGTAACCCAAAATTTCCTATTGCATCTGAAAGTAGAAACTCGTCCGATTATAACGGTATGTGTATTTTTTCCCTAGGCCATTCTGGTTAAGCGTTTGGAGCAGCAGAATTGCGAAAAATTTTTTGCCTTCTCAACCATTTCTTGTCTTCAAACTCCCATATCTCGCGAACGGATTGACCTAACCCAAAAATTCCTATTGCATCCGAAAGTAGAAACTCGCCCCATTACAACGGTATGTGTATTTTTTCCCTAGGCCATTCTGGTTAAGCGTTTGGAGCAGCAGAATTGCGAAAAATTTCTTGCCTTCTCAACCATTTCTTGGCTTCAAACTCCCATACCTCGCGAATGGATTAACCTAACCCAAAAATTCCTATTGCATCTGAAAGTAGAAACTCGCCCGATTACAACGGTATGTGTATTTTTTCCCTAGGCCATTCTGGTTAAGCGTTTGGAGCAGCAGAATTGCGAAAAATTTTTTGCCTTCTCAACCATTTCTTGGCTTCACACTCTCATATCTCGCGAACGGATTGACCTAACCCAAATATTCCTATTGCACCCGAAAGTAGAAACTCGCCCGATTACAACGGTATGTGTATTTTTTCCCTAGGCGATTCTGGTTAAGCGTTTGGAGCAGCAGAAGTGCGAAAAATTTGTTGTCTTCTCAACCATTTCTTAGCTTCAAACTCCCATATCTCGCGAACGGATTGACGTAACCCAAAATTTCCTATTGCATCTGAAAGTAGAAACTCGCCCGATTATAACGGTATGTGTATTTTTTCCCTAGGCCATTCTGGTTAAGCGTTTGGAGCAGCAGAAGTGCGAAAAATTTTTTGCCTTCTCAACCATTTCTTGTCTTCAAACTCCCATATCTCGCGAACGGATTGACCAAACCCAAAAATTCCTGCTGCGTCTGAAAGAAGAAACTCGCCCGATTACAACGGTATGCGTATTTTTTCCCTAGGCCATTCTGGTTAAGCGTTTGGAGCAGCAGAAGTGCGAAAAATTTGTTGTCTTCTCAACCATTTCTCGGCTTCAAACTCCCATATCTCGCGAACGGATTGACCAAACCCAAAAATTCCTGCTGCGTTTGAAAGTAGAAACTCGCCCGATTACAACGGTATGCGTATTTTTCCCCTAGGCCATTCTGGTTAAGCGTTTGGAGCAGCAGAAGTGCGAAAAATTTGTTGTCTTCTCAACCATTTCTTAGCTTCAAAGTCCCATATCTCGCGAACGGATTGACCGAACCCAAAAATTCCCGCTGCGTCTGAAAGTAGAATCTCGCCCGATTACAACGGTATGCGTATTTTTTCCCTAGGCCATTCTGGTTAAGCGTTTGGAGCAGCAGAAGTGCGAAAAATTTGTTGTCTTCTCAACCATTTCTCGGCTTCAAACTCCCATATCTCGTGAACGGATTGACCTAACCCAAAAATTCCTATTACATCGGAAAGTAGAAACTCGCCCGATTACAACGGTATGTGTATTTTTTCCCTAGGCCATTCTGGTTAAGCGTTTGGAGCAGCAGAAGTGCGAAAAATTTGTTGTCTTCTCAACCATTTCTTAGCTTCAAACTCCCATATCTCGTGAACGGATTGACGTAACCCAAAATTTCCTATTGCATCTGAAAGTAGAAACTCGTCCGATTATAACGGTATGTGTATTTTTTCCCTAGGCCATTCTGGTTAAGCGTTTGGAGCAGCAGAATTGCGAAAAATTTTTTGCCTTCTCAACCATGTCTTGGCTTCAAACTCTCATATCTCGCGAACGGATTGACCCAACCCAAATATTCCTATTGCACCTGAAAGTAGAAACTCGCCCGATTACAACGGTATGTGTATTTTTTCCCTAGGCCATTCTGGTTAAGCGTTTGGAGCAGCAGAAGTGCGAAAAATTTGTTGTCTTCTCAACCATTTCTTAGCTTCAAACTCCCATATCTCGCGAACGGATTGACCTAACCCAAATAATCCTATTGCATCGGAAAGTAGAAACTCGCCCGATTACAAGGGTATGTGTATTTTTTCCCTAGGCCATTCTGGTTAAGCGTTTGGAGCAGCAGAAGTGCGAAAAATTTGTTGTCTTCTCAACCATTTCTTAGCTTCAAACTCCCATATCTCGCGAACAGATTGACGTAACCCAAAATTTCCTATTGCATCTGAAAGTAGAAACTCGCCCGATTATAACGGTATGTGTATTTTTTCCCTAGGCCATTCTGGTTAAGCGTTTGGAGCAGCAGAATTGCGAAAAATTTTTTGCCTTCTCAACCATTTCTTGGCTTCAAAGTCCCATATCTCGCGAACGGATTGATATAACCCAAAAATTTCTATTGCACCTGAAAGTAGAAACTCGCCCGATTACAACGGTATGTGTATTTTTTCCCTAGGCCATTCTGGTTAAGCGTTTGGAGCAGCAGAAGTGCGAAAAATTTGTTGTCTTCTCAACCATTTCTTAGCTTCAAACTCCCATATCTCGCGAACGGATTTACGTAACCCAAAAATTCCAGTTGCATCTGAAAGTAGAAACTCGCCCGATTACAAAGGTATGTGTATTTTTTCCCTAGGCCATTCTGGTTAAGCGTTCGGAGCAGCAGAATTGCGAAAAATTTTTTGCCTTCTCAACCATTTCTTGTCTTCAAACTCCCATATCTCGCGAACGGATTGACCTAACCCAAAAATTCCTATTGCATCTGAAAATAGAAACTCGCCCGATTACAACGGTATGTGTATTTTATCCCTAGGCCATTCTGGTTAAGCGTTTGGAGCAGCAGAAGTGCGAAAAATTTGTTGTCTTCTCAACCATTTCTCGGCTTCAAACTCCCATATCTCGTGAACGGATTGACCTAACCCAAAAATTCCTATTGCATCGGAAAGTAGAAACTCGCCCGATTACAACGGTATGTGTATTTTTTCCCTAGGCCATTCTGGTTAAGCGTTTGGAGCAGCAGAAGTGCGAAAAATTTGTTGTCTTCTCAACCATTTCTTAGCTTCAAACTCCCATATCTCGTGAACGGATTGACGTAACCCAAAATTTCCTATTGCATCTGAAAGTAGAAACTCGTCCGATTATAACGGTATGTGTATTTTTTCCCTAGGCCATTCTGGTTAAGCGTTTGGAGCAGCAGAATTGCGAAAAATTTTTTGCCTTCTCAACCATGTCTTGGCTTCAAACTCTCATATCTCGCGAACGGATTGACCCAACCCAAATATTCCTATTGCACCTGAAAGTAGAAACTCGCCCGATTACAACGGTATGTGTATTTTTTCCCTAGGCCATTCTGGTTAAGCGTTTGGAGCAGCAGAAGTGCGAAAAATTTGTTGTCTTCTCAACCATTTCTTAGCTTCAAACTCCCATATCTCGCGAACGGATTGACCTAACCCAAATATTCCTATTGCATCGGAAAGTAGAAACTCGCCCGATTACAAGGGTATGTGTATTTTTTCCCTAGGCCATTCTGGTTAAGCGTTTGGAGCAGCAGAAGTGCGAAAAATTTGTTGTCTTCTCAACCATTTCTTAGCTTCAAACTCCCATATCTCGCGAACAGATTGACGTAACCCAAAATTTCCTATTGCATCTGAAAGTAGAAACTCGCCCGATTATAACGGTATGTGTATTTTTTCCCTAGGCCATTCTGGTTAAGCGTTTGGAGCAGCAGAATTGCGAAAAATTTTTTGCCTTCTCAACCATTTCTTGGCTTCAAAGTCCCATATCTCGCGAACGGATTGATATAACCCAAAAATTTCTATTGCACCTGAAAGTAGAAACTCGCCCGATTACAACGGTATGTGTATTTTTTCCCTAGGCCATTCTGGTTAAGCGTTTGGAGCAGCAGAAGTGCGAAAAATTTGTTGTCTTCTCAACCATTTCTTAGCTTCAAACTCCCATATCTCGCGAACGGATTTACGTAACCCAAAAATTCCAGTTGCATCTGAAAGTAGAAACTCGCCCGATTACAAAGGTATGTGTATTTTTTCCCTAGGCCATTCTGGTTAAGCGTTCGGAGGAGCAGAATTGCGAAAAATTTTTTGCCTTCTCAACCATTTCTTGTCTTCAAACTCCCATATCTCGCGAACGGATTGACCTAACCCAAAAATTCCTATTGCATCTGAAAATAGAAACTCGCCCGATTACAACGGTATGTGTATTTTATCCCTAGGCCATTCTGGTTAAGCGTTTGGAGCAGCAGAATTGCGAAAAATTTTTTGCCTTCTCAACCATTTCTTGGCTTCAAACTCCCATATCTCGCGAACGGATTGACCTAACTCAAAAATTCCTGTTGCGTCTGGAAGTAGAAACTCGCCCGGTTACAACGGTATGTGTATTTTTTCCCTAGGCCATTCTGGTTAAGCGTTTGGAGCAGCAGAAGTGCGAAATATTTGTTGCATTCTCAACCATTTCTTAGCTTCAAACTCCCATATCTCGCGAACGGATTGACGTAACCCAAAAATTCCAGTTGCGTCTGAAAGTAGAAACTCGCCCGATTACAACGGTATGTGTATTTTTTCCCTAGGCCATTCTGGATAAGCGTTTGGTGCAGCAGAATTGCGAAAAATTTTTTGCCTTCTCAACCATTTCTTGTCTTCAAACTCCCATATCTCGCGAATGGATTGACATAACCCAAAAATTCCTATTGCATCTGAAAGTAGAAACTCGCCCGATTACAGCGGTATTTGTATTTTTTCCCTAGGCCGTTCTGGTTAAGCGTTTGGAGCAGCAGAAGTGCGAAAAATTTGTTGTCTTCTCAACCATTTCTTAGATTCAAACTCCCATATCTCGCGAACGGATTGACGTAACCCAAAAATTCCTGTTGCATCTGAAAGTAGAAACTCGCCCGATTACAACGGTATGTGAATTTTTCCCTAGGCCATTCTGGTTAAGCGTTCGGAGCAGCAAAATTGCGAAAAATTTTTTGCCTTCTCAACCATTTCTTGGCTGCAAACTCCCATATCTCGCGAACGGATTGACCTAACCCAAAAATTCCTATTGCATCTGAAAGTAGAAACTCGCCCGATTACAACGGTATGTGTATTTTTTCCCAAGGCCATTCTGGTTAAGCGTTTGGAGCAGCAGAATTGTGAAAAATTTTTTGCCTTCTCTACCATTTCTTGGCTTCAAACTCCCATATCTCGCGAACGGACTGACCTAACCCAAAAATTCCTATTGCATCTGAAAGTAGAAACTCGCCCGATTACAACGGTATGTGTATTTTTTCCCTAGGCCATTCTGGTTAAGCGTCTGGAGCAGCAGAATTGCGAAAAATTTTTTGCCTTCTCATCCATTTCTTGGCTTCAAACTCCCATATCTCGTGAACGGATTGACCTAACTCAAAAATTCCTGTTGCGTCTGAAAGTAGAAACTCGCCCGGTTACAACGGTATGTGTATTTCTTCAATGGCCATTCTGGTTAAGCGTTTGGAGCAGCAGAAGTGCGAAAAATTTGTTGTCTTCTCAACCATTTCTTAGCTTCAAACTCCCATATCTCGCGAAGGGATTGACTTAACCCAAAAATTCCTATTGCATCTGAAAGTAGAAACTCGCCCGATTACAACGGTATGTGTATTTTTTCCCTAGGCCATTCTGGTTAAGCGTTTGGAGCAGCAGAATTGCGAAAAATTTTTTGCCTTCTCAACCATTTCTTGGCTTCAAACTCCCATATCTCGCGAACGGATTGACCTAACTCAAAAATTCCTGTTGCGTCTGGAAGTAGAAACTCGCCCGGTTACAACGGTATGTGTATTTTTTCCCTAGGCCATTCTGGTTAAGCGTTTGGAGCAGCAGAAGTGCGAAAAATTTGTTGCATTCTCAACCATTTCTTAGATTCAAACTCCCATATCTCGCGAACGGATTGACGTAACCCAAAAATTCCAGTTGCATCTGAAAGTAGAAACTCGCCCGATTACAACGGTATGTGAATTTTTCCCTAGGCCATTCTGGTTAAGCGTTCGGAGCAGCAAAATTGTAAAAAATTTTTTGCCTTCTCAACCATTTCTTGGCTTCAAACTCCCATATCTCGCGAACGGATTGACCTAACCCAAAAATTCCTATTGCGTCTGAAAGTAGAAACTCGCCCGATTACAACGGTATGTGTATTTTTTCCCTAGGCCATTCTGGATAAGCGTTTGGAGCAGCAGAATTGCGAAAAATTTTTTGCCTTCTCAACCATTTCTTGTCCACAAACTCCCATATCTCGCGAATGGATTGACCTAACCCAAAAATTCCTATTGCATCTGAAAGTAGAAACTCGCCCGATTACAGCGGTATTTGTATTTTTTCCCTAGGCCGTTCTGGTTAAGCGTTTGGAGCAGCAGAAGTGCGAAAAATTTGTTGTCTTCTCAACCATTTCTTAGATTCAAACTCCCATATCTCGCGAACGGATTGACGTAACCCAAAAATTCCTGTTGCATCTGAAAGTAGAAACTCGCCCGATTACAACGGTATGTGAATTTTTCCCTAGGCCATTCTGGTTAAGCGTTCGGAGCAGCAAAATTGCGAAAAATTTTTTGCCTTCTCAACCATTTCTTGGCTGCAAACTCCCATATCTCCCGAACGGATTGACCTAACCCAAAAATTCCTATTGCATCTGAAAGTAGAAACTCGCCCGATTACAACGGTATGTGTATTTTTTCCCTAGGCCGTTCTGGTTAAGCGTTTGGAGCAGCAGAATTGCGAAAAATTTTTTGCCTTCTCAACCATTTCTTGGCTTCAAAGTCCCATATCTCGCGAACGGATTGATATAACCCAAAAATTTCTATTGCACCTGAAAGTAGAAACTCGCCCGATTACAACGGTATGTGTATTTTTTCCCTAGGCCATTCTGGTTAAGCGTTTGGAGCAGCAGAAGTGCGAAAAATTTGTTGTCTTCTCAACCATTTCTTAGCTTCAAACTCCCATATCTCGCGAACGGATTTACGTAACCCAAAAATTCCAGTTGCATCTGAAAGTAGAAACTCGCCCGATTACAACGGTATGTGTATTTTTTCCCTAGGCCATTCTGGTTAAGCGTTCGGAGCAGCAGAATTGCGAAAAATTTTTTGCCTTCTCAACCATTTCTTGTCTTCAAACTCCCATATCTCGCGAACGGATTGACCTAACCCAAAAATTCCTATTGCATCTGAAAATAGAAACTCGCCCGATTACAACGGTATGTGTATTTTATCCCTAGGCCATTCTGGTTAAGCGTTTGGAGCAGCAGAATTGCGAAAAATTTTTTGCCTTCTCAACCATTTCTTGTCTTCAAACTCCCATATCTCGCGAACGGATTGACGTAACCCAAAAATTCCTGCTGCGTCTGAAAGTAGAAACTCGCCCGATTACAACGGTATGCGTATTTTTTCCCTAGGCCATTCTGGTTAAGCGTTTGGAGCAGCAGAAGTGCGAAAAATTTGTTGTCTTCTCAACCATTTCTTAGCTTCAAAGTCCCATATCTCGCGAACGGATTGACCGAACCCATAAATTCCTGCTGCGTCTGAAAGTAGAATCTCGCCCGATTACAACGGTATGCGTAGTTTTTCCCTAGGCCATTCTGGTTAAGCGTTTGGAGCAGCAGAAGTGCGAAAAATTTGTTGTCTTCTCAACCATTTCTCGGCTTCAAACTCCCATAACTCGCGAACGGATTGACCTAACCCAAATATTCCTATTGCATCGGGAAGTAGAGACTCGCCCGATTACAAGGGTATGTGTATTTTTTCCCTAGGCCATTCTGGTTAAGCGTTTGGAGCAGCAGAAGTGCGAAAAATTTGTTGTCTTCTCAACCATTTCTTAGCTTCAAACTCCCATATCTCGCGAACGGATTGACGTAACCCAAAATTTCCTATTGCATCTGAAAGTAGAAACTCGCCCGATTATAACGGTATGTGTATTTTTTCCCTAGGCCATTCTGGTTAAGCGTTTGGAGCAGCAGAATTGCTAACAATTTTTTGCCTTCTCAACCATTTCTTGTCTTCAAACTCCCATATCTCGCGAACGGATTGACCTAACCCAAAAATTCCTATTGCATCTGAAAGTAGAAACTCGCCCGATTACAACGGTATGTGTATTTTTTCCCAAGGCCATTCTGGTTAAGCGTTTGGAGCAGCAGAATTGTGAAAAATTTTTTGCCTTCTCTACCATTTCTTGGCTTCAAACTCCCATATCTGGCGAACGGACTGACCTAACCCAAAAATTCCTGTTGCATCTGAAAGTAGAAACTCGCCCGATTATAACGGTATGTGTATTTTTTCCCTAGGCCATTCTGGTTAAGCGTTTGGAGCAGCAGAATTGCTAAAAATTTTTTGCCTTCTCAACCATTTCTTGTCTTCAAACTCCCATATCTCGCGAACGGATTGACCTAACCCAAAAATTCCTATTGCACCTGAAAGTAGAAACTCGCCCGATTACAGCGGTATTTGTATTTTTTCCCTAGGCCGTTCTGGTTAAGCGTTTGGAGCAGCAGAATTGCGAAAAATTTTTTGCCTTCTCAACCATTTCTTGGCTTCAAAGTCCCATGTCTCGCGAACGGATTGATATAACCCAAAAATTTCTATTGCACCTGAAAGTAGAAACTCGCCCGATTACAACGGTATGTGTATTTTTTCCCTAGGCCATTCTGGTTAAGCGTTTGGAGCAGCAGAAGTGCGAAAAATTTGTTGTCTTCTCAACCATTTCTTAGCTTCAAACTCCCATATCTCGCGAACGGATTGACGTAACCCAAAATTTCCTATTGCATCTGAAAGTAGAAACTCGCCCGATTATAACGGTATGTGTATTTTTTCCCTAGGCCGTTCTGGTTAAGCGTTTGGAGCAGCAGAATTGCGAAAAATTTTTTGCCTTCTCAACCATTTCTTGGCTTCAAACTCCCATATCTCGCGAACGGATTTACCTAACCCAAAAATTCCTATTGCATCTGAAAGTAGAAACTCGCCCGATTACAACGGTATGTGTATTTTTTCCCTAGGCCATTCTGGTTAAGCGTTTGGAGCAGCAGAATTGTGAAAAATTTTTTGCCTTCTCTACCATTTCTTGGCTTCAAACTCCCATATCTCGCGAACGGATTGACCTAACCCAAATATTCCTATTGCACCTGAAAGTAGAAACTCGCCCGATTACAACGGTATGTGTATTTTTTCCCTAGGCGATTCTGGTTAAGCGTTTGGAGCAGCAGAAGTGCGAAAAATTTCTTGCCTTCTCAACCATTTCTTGTCTTCAAACTCCCATATCTCGCGAACGGATTGACGTAACCCAAAAATTCCAGTTGCATCTGAAAGTAGAAACTCGCCCGATTACAACGGTATGTGTATTTTTTCCCTAGGCCATTCTGGTTAAGCGTTTGGAGCAGCAGAAGTGCGAAAAATTTTTTGCCTTCTCAACCATTTCTTGTATTCAAACTCCCATATCTCGCGAACGGATTGACCAAACCCAAAAATTCCTGCTGCGTCTGAAAGTAGAAACTCGCCCGATTACAACGGTATGCGTATTTTTTCCCTAGGCCATTCTGGTTAAGCGTTTGGAGCAGCAGAAGTGCGAAAAATTTGTTGTCTTCTCAACCATTTCTTAGCTTCAAAGTCCCATATCTCGCGAACGGATTGACCGAACCCAAAAATTCCTGCTGCGTCTGAAAGTAGAATCTCGCCCGATTACAACGGTATGCGTAGTTTTTCCCTAGGCCATTCTGGTTAAGCGTTTGGAGCAGCAGAAGTGCGAAAAATTTGTTGTCTTCTCAACCATTTCTCGGCTTCAAACTCCCATATCTCGCGAACGGATTGACCTAACCCAAATATTCCTATTGCATCGGAAAGTAGAAACTCGCCCGATTACAAGGGTATGTGTATTTTTCCCTAGGCCATTCTGGTTAAGCGTTTGGAGCAGCAGAAGTGCGAAAAATTTGTTGTCTTCTCAACCATTTCTTAGCTTCAAACTCCCATATCTCGCGAACGGATTGACGTAACCCAAAATTTCCTATTGCATCTGAAAGTAGAAACTCGCCCGATTATAACGGTATGTGTATTTTTTCCCTAGGCCATTCTGGTTAAGCGTTTGGAGCAGCAGAATTGCTAAAAATTTTTTGCCTTCTCAACCATTTCTTGTCTTCAATCTCCCATATCTCGCGAACGGATTGACCTAACCCAAAAATTCCTATTGCACCTGAAAGTAGAAACTCGCCCGATTACAGCGGTATTTGTATTTTTTCCCTAGGCCGTTCTGGTTAAGCGTTTGGAGCAGCAGAATTGCGAAAAATTTTTTGCCTTCTCAACCATTTCTTGGCTTCAAAGTCCCATATCTCGCGAACGGATTGATATAACCCAAAAATTTCTATTGCACCTGAAAGTAGAAACTCGCCCGATTACAACGGTATGTGTATTTTTTCCCTAGGCCATTCTGGTTAAGCGTTTGGAGCAGCAGAAGTGCGAAAAATTTGTTGTCTTCTCAACCATTTCTTAGCTTCAAACTCCCATATCTCGCGAACGGATTTACGTAACCCAAAAATTCCAGTTGCATCTGAAAGTAGAAACTCGCCCGATTACAACGGTATGTGTATTTTTTCCCTAGGCCATTCTGGTTAAGCGTTCGGAGCAGCAGAATTGCGAAAAATTTTTTGCCTTCTCAACCATTTCTTGTCTTCAAACTCCCATATCTCGCGAACGGATTGACCTAACCCAAAAATTCCTATTGCATCTGAAAATAGAAACTCGCCCGATTACAACGGTATGTGTATTTTATCCCTAGGCCATTCTGGTTAAGCGTTTGGAGCAGCAGAATTGCGAAAAATTTTTTGCCTTCTCAACCATTTCTTGTCTTCAAACTCCCATATCTCGCGAACGGATTGACGTAACCCAAAAATTCCTGCTGCGTCTGAAAGTAGAAACTCGCCCGATTACAACGGTATGCGTATTTTTTCCCTAGGCCATTCTGGTTAAGCGTTTGGAGCAGCAGAAGTGCGAAAAATTTGTTGTCTTCTCAACCATTTCTTAGCTTCAAAGTCCCATATCTCGCGAACGGATTGACCGAACCCATAAATTCCTGCTGCGTCTGAAAGTAGAATCTCGCCCGATTACAACGGTATGCGTAGTTTTTCCCTAGGCCATTCTGGTTAAGCGTTTGGAGCAGCAGAAGTGCGAAAAATTTGTTGTCTTCTCAACCATTTCTCGGCTTCAAACTCCCATAACTCGCGAACGGATTGACCTAACCCAAATATTCCTATTGCATCGGGAAGTAGAAACTCGCCCGATTACAAGGGTATGTGTATTTTTTCCCTAGGCCATTCTGGTTAAGCGTTTGGAGCAGCAGAAGTGCGAAAAATTTGTTGTCTTCTCAACCATTTCTTAGCTTCAAACTCCCATATCTCGCGAACGGATTGACGTAACCCAAAATTTCCTATTGCATCTGAAAGTAGAAACTCGCCCGATTATAACGGTATGTGTATTTTTTCCCTAGGCCATTCTGGTTAAGCGTTTGGAGCAGCAGAATTGCTAACAATTTTTTGCCTTCTCAACCATTTCTTGTCTTCAAACTCCCATATCTCGCGAACGGATTGACCTAACCCAAAAATTCCTATTGCATCTGAAAGTAGAAACTCGCCCGATTACAACGGTATGTGTATTTTTTCCCAAGGCCATTCTGGTTAAGCTTTTGGAGCAGCAGAATTGTGAAAAATTTTTTGCCTTCTCAACCATTTCTTGTCTTCAAACTCCCATATCTCGCGAACGGATTGACCTAACCCAAAAATTCCTATTGCACCTGAAAGTAGAAACTCGCCCGATTACAGCGGTATTTGTATTTTTTCCCTAGGCCGTTCTGGTTAAGCGTTTGGAGCAGCAGAATTGCGAAAAATTTTTTGCCTTCTCAACCATTTCTTGGCTTCAAAGTCCCATGTCTCGCGAACGGATTGATATAACCCAAAAATTTCTATTGCACCTGAAAGTAGAAACTCGCCCGATTACAACGGTATGTGTATTTTTTCCCTAGGCCATTCTGGTTAAGCGTTTGGAGCAGCAGAAGTGCGAAAAATTTGTTGTCTTCTCAACCATTTCTTAGCTTCAAACTCCCATATCTCGCGAACGGATTTACGTAACCCAAAAATTCCAGTTGCATCTGAAAGTAGAAACTCGCCCGATTACAACGGTATGTGTATTTTTTCCCTAGGCCATTCTGGTTAAGCGTTCGGAGCAGCAGAATTGCGAAAAATTTTTTGCCTTCTCAACCATTTCTTGTCTTCAAACTCCCATATCTCGCGAACGGATTGACCTAACCCAAAAATTCCTATTGCATCTGAAAATAGAAACTCGCCTGATTACAACGGTATGTGTATTTTATCCCTAGGCCATTCTGGTTAAGCGTTTGGAGCAGCAGAATTGCGAAAAATTTTTTGCCTTCTCAACCATTTCTTGTCTTCAAACTCCCATATCTCGCGAACGGATTGACGTAACCCAAAAATTCCTGCTGCGTCTGAAAGTAGAAACTCGCCCGATTACAACGGTATGCGTATTTTTTCCCTAGGCCATTCTGGTTAAGCGTTTGGAGCAGCAGAAGTGCGAAAAATTTGTTGTCTTCTCAACCATTTCTTAGCTTCAAAGTCCCATATCTCGCGAACGGATTGACCGAACCCAAAAATTCCTGCTGCGTCTGAAAGTAGAATCTCGCCCGATTACAACGGTATGCGTAGTTTTTCCCTAGGCCATTCTGGTTAAGCGTTTGGAGCAGCAGAAGTGCGAAAAATTTGTTGTCTTCTCAACCATTTCTCGGCTTCAAACTCCCATAACTCGCGAACGGATTGACCTAACCCAAATATTCCTATTGCATCGGAAAGTAGAAACTCGCCCGATTACAAGGGTATGTGTATTTTTTCCCTAGGCCATTCTGGTTAAGCGTTTGGAGCAGCAGAAGTGCGAAAAATTTGTTGTCTTCTCAACCATTTCTTAGCTTCAAACTCCCATATCTCGCGAACGGATTGACGTAACCCAAAATTTCCTATTGCATCTGAAAGTAGAAACTCGCCCGATTATAACGGTATGTGTATTTTTTCCCTAGGCCATTCTGGTTAAGCGTTTGGAGCAGCAGAATTGCTAACAATTTTTTGCCTTCTCAACCATTTCTTGTCTTCAAACTCCCATATCTCGCGAACGGATTGACCTAACCCAAAAATTCCTATTGCATCTGAAAGTAGAAACTCGCCCGATTACAACGGTATGTGTATTTTTTCCCAAGGCCATTCTGGTTAAGCGTTTGGAGCAGCAGAATTGTGAAAAATTTTTTGCCTTCTCTACCATTTCTTGGCTTCAAACTCCCATATCTGGCGAACGGACTGACCTAACCCAAAAATTCCTATTGCATCTGAAAGTAGAAACTCGCCCGATTACAACGGTATATGTATTTTTTCCCTAGGCCATTCTGGTTAAGCGTCTGGAGCAGCAGAATTGCGAAAAATTTTTTGCCTTCTCAACCATTTCTTGGCTTCAAACTCCCATATCTCGTGAACGGATTGACCTAACTCAAAAATTCCTGTTGCGTCTGAAAGTAGAAGCTCGCCCGGTTACAACGGTATGTGTATTTTTTCCCTAGGCCATTCTGGTTAAGCGTTTGGAGCAGCAGAAGTGCGAAAAATTTGTTGTCTTCTCAACCATTTCTTAGCTTCAAACTCCCATATCTCGCGAACGGATTGACGTAACCCAAAAATTCCAGTTGCATCTGAAAGTAGAAACTCGCCCGATTACAACGGTATTTGTATTTTTTCCCTAGGCCGTTCTGGTTAAGCGTTTGGAGCAGCAGAATTGCGAAAAATTTTTTGCCTTCTCAACCATTTCTTGGCTTCAAACTCCCATATCTCGCGAACGGATTGACCTAACCCAAAAATTCCTATTGCATCTTAAAGTAGAAACTCGCCCGATTACAACGGTATGTGTATTTTTTCCCTAGGCCATTCTGGTTAAGCGTTTGGAGCAGCAGAATTGTGAAAAATTTTTTGCCTTCTCTACCATTTCTTGGCTTCAAACTCCCATATCTCGCGAACGGATTGACCTAACCCAAATATTCCTATTGCACCTGAAAGTAGAAACTCGCCCGATTACAACGGTATGTGTATTTTTTCCCTAGGCGATTCTGGTTAAGCGTTTGGAGCTGCAGAAGTGCGAAAAATTTGTTGTCTTCTCAACCATTTCTTAGCTTCAAACTCCCATATCTCGCGAACGGATTGACGTAACCCAAAATTTCCTATTGCATCTGAAAGTAGAAACTCGCCCGATTATAACGGTATGTGTATTTTTTCCCTAGGCCGTTCTGGTTAAGCGTTTGGAGCAGCAGAATTGCGAAAAATTTTTTGCCTTCTCAACCATTTCTTGGCTTCAAACTCCCATATCTCGCGAACGGATTGACCTAACCCAAAAATTCCTATTGCATCTGAAAGTAGAAACTCGCCCGATTACAACGGTATGTGTATTTTTTCCCTAGGCCATTCTGGTTAAGCGTTTGGAGCAGCAGAATTGTGAAAAATTTTTTGCCTTCTCTACCATTTCTTGGCTTCAAACTCCCATATCTCGCGAACGGATTGACCTAACCCAAATATTCCTATTGCACCTGAAAGTAGAAACTCGCCCGATTACAACGGTATGTGTATTTTTTCCCTAGGCCATTCTGGTTAAGCGTTTGGAGCAGCAGAAGTGCGAAAAATTTTTTGCCTTCTCAACCATTTCTTGTCTTCAAACTCCCATATCTCGCGAACGGATTGACCAAACCCAAAAATTCCTGCTGCGTCTGAAAGTAGAAACTCGCCCGATTACAACGGTATGCGTATTTTTTCCCTAGGCCATTCTGGTTAAGCGTTTGGAGCAGCAGAAGTGCGAAAAATTTGTTGTCTTCTCAACCATTTCTTAGCTTCAAAGTCCCATATCTCGCGAACGGATTGACCGAACCCAAAAATTCCTGCTGCGTCTGAAAGTAGAATCTCGCCCGATTACAACGGTATGCGTAGTTTTTCCCTAGGCCATTCTGGTTAAGCGTTTGGAGCAGCAGAAGTGCGAAAAATTTGTTGTCTTCTCAACCATTTCTTAGCTTCAAACTCCCATATCTCGCGAACGGATTGACGTAACCCAAAATTTCCTATTGCATCTGAAAGTAGAAACTCGCCCGATTATAACGGTATGTGTATTTTTTCCCTAGGCCATTCTGGTTAAGCGTTTGGAGCAGCAGAATTGCTAAAAATTTTTTGCCTTCTCAACCATTTCTTGTGTTCAAACTCCCATATCTCGCGAACGGATTGACCTAACCCAAAAATTCCTATTGCACCTGAAAGTAGAAACTCGCCCGATTACAGCGGTATTTGTATTTTTTCCCTAGGCCGTTCTGGTTAAGCGTTTGGAGCAGCAGAATTGCGAAAAATTTTTTGCCTTCTCAACCATTTCTTGGCTTCAAAGTCCCATATCTCGCGAACGGATTGATATAACCCAAAAATTTCTATTGCACCTGAAAGTAGAAACTCGCCCGATTACAACGGTATGTGTATTTTTTCCCTAGGCCATTCTGGTTAAGCGTTTGGAGCAGCAGAAGTGCGAAAAATTTGTTGCATTCTCAACCATTTCTTAGCTTCAAACTCCCATATCTCGCGAACGGATTGACGTAACCCAAAAATTCCAGTTGCGTCTGAAAGTAGAAACTCGCCCGATTACAACGGTATGTGTATTTTTTCCCTAGGCCATTCTGGTTAAGCGTTTGGAGCAGCAGAAGTGCGAAAAATTTGTTGTCTTCTCAACCATTTCTTAGCTTCAAAGTCCCATATCTCGCGAACGGATTGACCGAACCCAAAAATTCCTGCTGCGTCTGAAAGTAGAATCTCGCCCGATTACAACGGTATGCGTAGTTTTTCCCTAGGCCATTCTGGTTAAGCGTTTGGAGCAGCAGAAGTGCGAAAAATTTGTTGTCTTCTCAACCATTTCTCGGCTTCAAACTCCCATAACTCGCGAACGGATTGACCTAACCCAAATATTCCTATTGCATCGGAAAGTAGAAACTCGCCCGATTACAAGGGTATGTGTATTTTTTCCCTAGGCCATTCTGGTTAAGCGTTTGGAGCAGCAGAAGTGCGAAAAATTTGTTGTCTTCTCAACCATTTCTTAGCTTCAAACTCCCATATCTCGCGAACGGATTGACGTAACCCAAAATTTCCTATTGCATCTGAAAGTAGAAACTCGCCCGATTACAACGGTATATGTATTTTTTCCCTAGGCCATTCTGGTTAAGCGTCTGGAGCAGCAGAATTGCGAAAAATTTTTTGCCTTCTCAACCATTTCTTGGCTTCAAACTCCCATATCTCGTGAACGGATTGACCTAACTCAAAAATTCCTGTTGCGTCTGAAAGTAGAAGCTCGCCCGGTTACAACGGTATGTGTATTTTTTCCCTAGGCCATTCTGGTTAAGCGTTTGGAGCAGCAGAAGTGCGAAAAATTTGTTGTCTTCTCAACCATTTCTTAGCTTCAAACTCCCATATCTCGCGAACGGATTGACGTAACCCAAAATTTCCTATTGCATCTGAAAGTAGAAACTCGCCCGATTACAACGGTATATGTATTTTTTCCCTAGGCCATTCTGGTTAAGCGTCTGGAGCAGCAGAATTGCGAAAAATTTTTTGCCTTCTCAACCATTTCTTGGCTTCAAACTCCCATATCTCGTGAACGGATTGACCTAACTCAAAAATTCCTATTGCATCTTAAAGTAGAAACTCGCCCGATTACAACGGTATGTGTATTTTTTCCCTAGGCCATTCTGGTTAAGCGTTTGGAGCAGCAGAATTGTGAAAAATTTTTTGCCTTCTCTACCATTTCTTGGCTTCAAACTCCCATATCTCGCGAACGGATTGACCTAACCCAAATATTCCTATTGCACCTGAAAGTAGAAACTCGCCCGATTACAGCGGTATTTGTATTTTTTCCCTAGGCCGTTCTGGTTAAGCGTTTGGAGCAGCAGAATTGCGAAAAATTTTTTGCCTTCTCAACCATTTCTTGGCTTCAAAGTCCCATATCTCGCGAACGGATTGATATAACCCAAAAATTTCTATTGCACCTGAAAGTAGAAACTCGCCCGATTACAACGGTATGTGTATTTTTTCCCTAGGCCATTCTGGTTAAGCGTTTGGAGCAGCAGAAGTGCGAAAAATTTGTTGCATTCTCAACCATTTCTTAGCTTCAAACTCCCATATCTCGCGAACGGATTGACGTAACCCAAAAATTCCAGTTGCGTCTGAAAGTAGAAACTCGCCCGATTACAACGGTATGTGTATTTTTTCCCTAGGCCATTCTGGTTAAGCGTTTGGAGCAGCAGAAGTGCGAAAAATTTGTTGTCTTCTCAACCATTTCTTAGCTTCAAAGTCCCATATCTCGCGAACGGATTGACCGAACCCAAAAATTCCTGCTGCGTCTGAAAGTAGAATCTCGCCCGATTACAACGGTATGCGTAGTTTTTCCCTAGGCCATTCTGGTTAAGCGTTTGGAGCAGCAGAAGTGCGAAAAATTTGTTGTCTTCTCAACCATTTCTCGGCTTCAAACTCCCATAACTCGCGAACGGATTGACCTAACCCAAATATTCCTATTGCATCGGAAAGTAGAAACTCGCCCGATTACAAGGGTATGTGTATTTTTTCCCTAGGCCATTCTGGTTAAGCGTTTGGAGCAGCAGAAGTGCGAAAAATTTGTTGTCTTCTCAACCATTTCTTAGCTTCAAACTCCCATATCTCGCGAACGGATTGACGTAACCCAAAATTTCCTATTGCATCTGAAAGTAGAAACTCGCCCGATTACAACGGTATATGTATTTTTTCCCTAGGCCATTCTGGTTAAGCGTCTGGAGCAGCAGAATTGCGAAAAATTTTTTGCCTTCTCAACCATTTCTTGGCTTCAAACTCCCATATCTCGTGAACGGATTGACCTAACTCAAAAATTCCTGTTGCGTCTGAAAGTAGAAGCTCGCCCGGTTACAACGGTATGTGTATTTTTTCCCTAGGCCATTCTGGTTAAGCGTTTGGAGCAGCAGAAGTGCGAAAAATTTGTTGTCTTCTCAACCATTTCTTAGCTTCAAACTCCCATATCTCGCGAACGGATTGACGTAACCCAAAATTTCCTATTGCATCTGAAAGTAGAAACTCGCCCGATTACAACGGTATATGTATTTTTTCCCTAGGCCATTCTGGTTAAGCGTCTGGAGCAGCAGAATTGCGAAAAATTTTTTGCCTTCTCAACCATTTCTTGGCTTCAAACTCCCATATCTCGTGAACGGATTGACCTAACTCAAAAATTCCTATTGCATCTTAAAGTAGAAACTCGCCCGATTACAACGGTATGTGTATTTTTTCCCTAGGCCATTCTGGTTAAGCGTTTGGAGCAGCAGAATTGTGAAAAATTTTTTGCCTTCTCTACCATTTCTTGGCTTCAAACTCCCATATCTCGCGAACGGATTGACCTAACCCAAATATTCCTATTGCACCTGAAAGTAGAAACTCGCTCGATTACAACGGTATGTGTATTTTTTCCCTAGGCGATTCTGGTTAAGCGTTTGGAGCTGCAGAAGTGCGAAAAATTTGTTGTCTTCTCAACCATTTCTTAGCTTCAAACTCCCATATCTCGCGAACGGATTGACGTAACCCAAAATTTCCTATTGCATCTGAAAGTAGAAACTCGCCCGATTATAACGGTATGTGTATTTTTTCCCTAGGCCGTTCTGGTTAAGCGTTTGGAGCAGCAGAATTGCGAAAAATTTTTTGCCTTCTCAACCATTTCTTGGCTTCAAACTCCCATATCTCGCGAACGGATTGACCTAACCCAAAAATTCCTATTGCATCTGAAAGTAGAAACTCGCCCGATTACAACGGTATGTGTATTTTTTCCCTAGGCCATTCTGGTTAAGCGTTTGGAGCAGCAGAATTGTGAAAAATTTTTTGCCTTCTCTACCATTTCTTGGCTTCAAACTCCCATATCTCGCGAACGGATTGACCTAACCCAAATATTCCTATTGCACCTGAAAGTAGAAACTCGCCCGATTACAACGGTATGTGTATTTTTTCCCTAGGCCATTCTGGTTAAGCGTTTGGAGCAGCAGAAGTGCGAAAAATTTTTTGCCTTCTCAACCATTTCTTGTCTTCAAACTCCCATATCTCGCGAACGGATTGACCAAACCCAAAAATTCCTGCTGCGTCTGAAAGTAGAAACTCGCCCGATTACAACGGTATGCGTATTTTTTCCCTAGGCCATTCTGGTTAAGCGTTTGGAGCAGCAGAAGTGCGAAAAATTTGTTGTCTTCTCAACCATTTCTTAGCTTCAAAGTCCCATATCTCGCGAACGGATTGACCGAACCCAAAAATTCCTGCTGCGTCTGAAAGTAGAATCTCGCCCGATTACAACGGTATGCGTAGTTTTTCCCTAGGCCATTCTGGTTAAGCGTTTGGAGCAGCAGAAGTGCGAAAAATTTGTTGTCTTCTCAACCATTTCTTAGCTTCAAACTCCCATATCTCGCGAACGGATTGACGTAACCCAAAATTTCCTATTGCATCTGAAAGTAGAAACTCGCCCGATTATAACGGTATGTGTATTTTTTCCCTAGGCCATTCTGGTTAAGCGTTTGGAGCAGCAGAATTGCTAAAAATTTTTTGCCTTCTCAACCATTTCTTGTGTTCAAACTCCCATATCTCGCGAACGGATTGACCTAACCCAAAAATTCCTATTGCACCTGAAAGTAGAAACTCGCCCGATTACAGCGGTATTTGTATTTTTTCCCTAGGCCGTTCTGGTTAAGCGTTTGGAGCAGCAGAATTGCGAAAAATTTTTTGCCTTCTCAACCATTTCTTGGCTTCAAAGTCCCATATCTCGCGAACGGATTGATATAACCCAAAAATTTCTATTGCACCTGAAAGTAGAAACTCGCCCGATTACAACGGTATGTGTATTTTTTCCCTAGGCCATTCTGGTTAAGCGTTTGGAGCAGCAGAAGTGCGAAAAATTTGTTGCATTCTCAACCATTTCTTAGCTTCAAACTCCCATATCTCGCGAACGGATTGACGTAACCCAAAAATTCCAGTTGCGTCTGAAAGTAGAAACTCGCCCGATTACAACGGTATGTGTATTTTTTCCATAGGCCATTCTGGATAAGCGTTTGGAGCAGCAGAATTGCGAAAAATTTTTTGCCTTCTCAACCATTTCTTGTGTTCAAACTCCCATATCTCGCGAACGATTGACCTAACCCAAAAATTCCTATTGCATCTGAAAGTAGAAACTCGCCCGATTACAGCGCTATTTGTATTTTTTCCCTAGGCCGTTCTGGTTAAGCGTTTGGAGCAGCAGAATTGCGAAAAATTTTTTGCCTTCTCAACCATTTCTTGGCTTCAAAGTCCCATATCTCGCGAACGGATTGATATAACCCAAAAATTTCTATTGCACCTGAAAGTAGAAACTCGCCCGATTACAACGGTATGCGTATTTTTTCCCTAGGCCATTCTGGTTAAGCGTTTGGAGCAGCAGAAGTGCGAAAAATTTGTTGTCTTCTCAACCATTTCTTAGCTTCAAAGTCCCATATCTCGCGAACGGATTGACCGAACCCAAAAATTCCTGCTGCGTCTGAAAGTAGAATCTCGCCCGATTACAACGGTATGCGTAGTTTTTCCCTAGGCCATTCTGGTTAAGCGTTTGGAGCAGCAGAAGTGCGAAAAATTTGTTGTCTTCTCAACCATTTCTTAGCTTCAAACTCCCATATCTCGCGAACGGATTGACGTAACCCAAAATTTCCTATTGCATCTGAAAGTAGAAACTCGCCCGATTATAACGGTATGTGTATTTTTTCCCTAGGCCATTCTGGTTAAGCGTTTGGAGCAGCAGAATTGCTAAAAATTTTTTGCCTTCTCAACCATTTCTTGTGTTCAAACTCCCATATCTCGCGAACGGATTGACCTAACCCAAAAATTCCTATTGCACCTGAAAGTAGAAACTCGCCCGATTACAGCGGTATTTGTATTTTTTCCCTAGGCCGTTCTGGTTAAGCGTTTGGAGCAGCAGAATTGCGAAAAATTTTTTGCCTTCTCAACCATTTCTTGGCTTCAAAGTCCCATATCTCGCGAACGGATTGATATAACCCAAAAATTTCTATTGCACCTGAAAGTAGAAACTCGCCCGATTACAACGGTATGTGTATTTTTTCCCTAGGCCATTCTGGTTAAGCGTTTGGAGCAGCAGAAGTGCGAAAAATTTGTTGCATTCTCAACCATTTCTTAGCTTCAAACTCCCATATCTCGCGAACGGATTGACGTAACCCAAAAATTCCAGTTGCGTCTGAAAGTAGAAACTCGCCCGATTACAACGGTATGTGTATTTTTTCCATAGGCCATTCTGGATAAGCGTTTGGAGCAGCAGAATTGCGAAAAATTTTTTGCCTTCTCAACCATTTCTTGTGTTCAAACTCCCATATCTCGCGAACGATTGACCTAACCCAAAAATTCCTATTGCATCTGAAAGTAGAAACTCGCCCGATTACAGCGCTATTTGTATTTTTTCCCTAGGCCGTTCTGGTTAAGCGTTTGGAGCAGCAGAATTGCGAAAAATTTTTTGCCTTCTCAACCATTTCTTGGCTTCAAAGTCCCATATCTCGCGAACGGATTGATATAACCCAAAAATTTCTATTGCACCTGAAAGTAGAAACTCGCCCGATTACAACGGTATGTGTATTTTTTCCCTAGGCCATTCTGGTTAAGCGTTTGGAGCAGCAGAAGTGCGAAAAATTTGTTGTCTTCTCAACCATTTCTTAGCTTCAAACTCCCATATCTCGCGAACGGATTTACGTAACCCAAAAATTCCAGTTGCATCTGAAAGTAGAAACTCGCCCGATTACAACGGTATGTGTATTTTTTCCCTAGGCCATTCTGGTTAAGCGTTCGGAGCAGCAGAATTGCGAAAAATTTTTTGCCTTCTCAACCATTTCTTGTCTTCAAACTCCCATATCTCGCGAACGGATTGACCTAACCCAAAAATTCCTATTGCATCTGTAAATAGAAACTCGCCCGATTACAACGGTATGTGTATTTTATCCCTAGGCCATTCTGGTTAAGCGTTTGGAGCAGCAGAATTGCGAAAAATTTTTTGCCTTCTCAACCATTTCTTGGCTTCAAACTCCCATATCTCGCGAACGGATTGACCTAACTCAAAAATTCCTGTTGCGTCTGGAAGTAGAAACTCGCCCGGTTACAACGGTATGTGTATTTTTTCCCTAGGCCATTCTGGTTAAGCGTTTGGAGCAGCAGAAGTGCGAAATATTTGTTGCATTCTCAACCATTTCTTAGCTTCAAACTCCCATATCTCGCGAACGGATTGACGTAACCCAAAAATTCCAGTTGCGTCTGAAAGTAGAAACTCGCCCGATTACAACGGTATGTGTATTTTTTCCATAGGCCATTCTGGATAAGCGTTTGGAGCAGCAGAATTGCTAACAATTTTTTGCCTTCTCAACCATTTCTTGTCTTCAAACTCCCATATCTCGCGAACGGATTGACCTAACCCAAAAATTCCTATTGCATCTGAAAGTAGAAACTCGCCCGATTACAACGGTATGTGTATTTTTTCCCAAGGCCATTCTGGTTAAGCGTTTGGAGCAGCAGAATTGTGAAAAATTTTTTGCCTTCTCTACCATTTCTTGGCTTCAAACTCACATATCTGGCGAACGGACTGACCTAACCCAAAAATTCCTGTTGCATCTGAAAGTAGAAACTCGCCCGATTATAACGGTATGTGTATTTTTTCCCTAGGCCATTCTGGTTAAGCGTTTGGAGCAGCAGAATTGCTAAAAATTTTTTGCCTTCTCAACCATTTCTTGTCTTCAAACTCCCATATCTCGCGAACGGATTGACCTAACCCAAAAATTCCTATTGCACCTGAAAGTAGAAACTCGCCCGATTACAGCGGTATTTGTATTTTTTCCCTAGGCCGTTCTGGTTAAGCGTTTGGAGCAGCAGAATTGCGAAAAATTTTTTGCCTTCTCAACCATTTCTTGGCTTCAAAGTCCCATGTCTCGCGAACGGATTGATATAACCCAAAAATTTCTATTGCACCTGAAAGTAGAAACTCGCCCGATTACAACGGTATGTGTATTTTTTCCCTAGGCCATTCTGGTTAAGCGTTTGGAGCAGCAGAAGTGCGAAAAATTTGTTGTCTTCTCAACCATTTCTTAGCTTCAAACTCCCATATCTCGCGAACGGATTGACGTAACCCAAAATTTCCTATTGCATCTGAAAGTAGAAACTCGCCCGATTATAACGGTATGTGTATTTTTTCCCTAGGCCGTTCTGGTTAAGCGTTTGGAGCAGCAGAATTGCGAAAAATTTTTTGCCTTCTCAACCATTTCTTGGCTTCAAACTCCCATATCTCGCGAACGGATTTACCTAACCCAAAAATTCCTATTGCATCTGAAAGTAGAAACTCGCCCGATTACAACGGTATGTGTATTTTTTCCCTAGGCCATTCTGGTTAAGCGTTTGGAGCAGCAGAATTGTGAAAAATTTTTTGCCTTCTCTACCATTTCTTGGCTTCAAACTCCCATATCTCGCGAACGGATTGACCTAACCCAAATATTCCTATTGCACCTGAAAGTAGAAACTCGCCCGATTACAACGGTATGTGTATTTTTTCCCTAGGCGATTCTGGTTAAGCGTTTGGAGCAGCAGAAGTTCGAAAAATTTCTTGCCTTCTCAACCATTTCTTGTCTTCAAACTCCCATATCTCGCGAACGGATTGACGTAACCCAAAAATTCCAGTTGCATCTGAAAGTAGAAACTCGCCCGATTACAACGGTATGTGTATTTTTTCCCTAGGCCATTCTGGTTAAGCGTTTGGAGCAGCAGAAGTGCGAAAAATTTTTTGCCTTCTCAACCATTTCTTGTATTCAAACTCCCATATCTCGCGAACGGATTGACCAAACCCAAAAATTCCTGCTGCGTCTGAAAGTAGAAACTCGCCCGATTACAACGGTATGCGTATTTTTTCCCTAGGCCATTCTGGTTAAGCGTTTGGAGCAGCAGAAGTGCGAAAAATTTGTTGTCTTCTCAACCATTTCTTAGCTTCAAAGTCCCATATCTCGCGAACGGATTGACCGAACCCAAAAATTCCTGCTGCGTCTGAAAGTAGAATCTCGCCCGATTACAACGGTATGCGTAGTTTTTCCCTAGGCCATTCTGGTTAAGCGTTTGGAGCAGCAGAAGTGCGAAAAATTTGTTGTCTTCTCAACCATTTCTCGGCTTCAAACTCCCATATCTCGCGAACGGATTGACCTAACCCAAATATTCCTATTGCATCGGAAAGTAGAAACTCGCCCGATTACAAGGGTATGTGTATTTTTCCCTAGGCCATTCTGGTTAAGCGTTTGGAGCAGCAGAAGTGCGAAAAATTTGTTGTCTTCTCAACCATTTCTTAGCTTCAAACTCCCATATCTCGCGAACGGATTGACGTAACCCAAAATTTCCTATTGCATCTGAAAGTAGAAACTCGCCCGATTATAACGGTATGTGTATTTTTTCCCTAGGCCATTCTGGTTAAGCGTTTGGAGCAGCAGAATTGCTAAAAATTTTTTGCCTTCTCAACCATTTCTTGTCTTCAATCTCCCATATCTCGCGAACGGATTGACCTAACCCAAAAATTCCTATTGCACCTGAAAGTAGAAACTCGCCCGATTACAGCGGTATTTGTATTTTTTCCCTAGGCCGTTCTGGTTAAGCGTTTGGAGCAGCAGAATTGCGAAAAATTTTTTGCCTTCTCAACCATTTCTTGGCTTCAAAGTCCCATATCTCGCGAACGGATTGATATAACCCAAAAATTTCTATTGCACCTGAAAGTAGAAACTCGCCCGATTACAACGGTATGTGTATTTTTTCCCTAGGCCATTCTGGTTAAGCGTTTGGAGCAGCAGAAGTGCGAAATATTTGTTGCATTCTCAACCATTTCTTAGCTTCAAACTCCCATATCTCGCGAACGGATTGACGTAACCCAAAAATTCCAGTTGCGTCTGAAAGTAGAAACTCGCCCGATTACAACGGTATGTGTATTTTTTCCATAGGCCATTCTGGATAAGCGTTTGGAGCAGCAGAATTGCTAACAATTTTTTGCCTTCTCAACCATTTCTTGTCTTCAAACTCCCATATCTCGCGAACGGATTGACCTAACCCAAAAATTCCTATTGCATCTGAAAGTAGAAACTCGCCCGATTACAACGGTATGTGTATTTTTTCCCAAGGCCATTCTGGTTAAGCGTTTGGAGCAGCAGAATTGTGAAAAATTTTTTGCCTTCTCTACCATTTCTTGGCTTCAAACTCACATATCTGGCGAACGGACTGACCTAACCCAAAAATTCCTGTTGCATCTGAAAGTAGAAACTCGCCCGATTATAACGGTATGTGTATTTTTTCCCTAGGCCATTCTGGTTAAGCGTTTGGAGCAGCAGAATTGCTAAAAATTTTTTGCCTTCTCAACCATTTCTTGTCTTCAAACTCCCATATCTCGCGAACGGATTGACCTAACCCAAAAATTCCTATTGCACCTGAAAGTAGAAACTCGCCCGATTACAGCGGTATTTGTATTTTTTCCCTAGGCCGTTCTGGTTAAGCGTTTGGAGCAGCAGAATTGCGAAAAATTTTTTGCCTTCTCAACCATTTCTTGGCTTCAAAGTCCCATGTCTCGCGAACGGATTGATATAACCCAAAAATTTCTATTGCACCTGAAAGTAGAAACTCGCCCGATTACAACGGTATGTGTATTTTTTCCCTAGGCCATTCTGGTTAAGCGTTTGGAGCAGCAGAAGTGCGAAAAATTTGTTGTCTTCTCAACCATTTCTTAGCTTCAAACTCCCATATCTCGCGAACGGATTGACGTAACCCAAAATTTCCTATTGCATCTGAAAGTAGAAACTCGCCCGATTATAACGGTATGTGTATTTTTTCCCTAGGCCGTTCTGGTTAAGCGTTTGGAGCAGCAGAATTGCGAAAAATTTTTTGCCTTCTCAACCATTTCTTGGCTTCAAACTCCCATATCTCGCGAACGGATTTACCTAACCCAAAAATTCCTATTGCATCTGAAAGTAGAAACTCGCCCGATTACAACGGTATGTGTATTTTTTCCCTAGGCCATTCTGGTTAAGCGTTTGGAGCAGCAGAATTGTGAAAAATTTTTTGCCTTCTCTACCATTTCTTGGCTTCAAACTCCCATATCTCGCGAACGGATTGACCTAACCCAAATATTCCTATTGCACCTGAAAGTAGAAACTCGCCCGATTACAACGGTATGTGTATTTTTTCCCTAGGCGATTCTGGTTAAGCGTTTGGGGCAGCAGAAGTGCGAAAAATTTCTTGCCTTCTCAACCATTTCTTGTCTTCAAACTCCCATATCTCGCGAACGGATTGACGTAACCCAAAAATTCCAGTTGCATCTGAAAGTAGAAACTCGCCCGATTACAACGGTATGTGTATTTTTTCCCTAGGCCATTCTGGTTAAGCGTTTGGAGCAGCAGAAGTGCGAAAAATTTTTTGCCTTCTCAACCATTTCTTGTATTCAAACTCCCATATCTCGCGAACGGATTGACCAAACCCAAAAATTCCTGCTGCGTCTGAAAGTAGAAACTCGCCCGATTACAACGGTATGCGTATTTTTTCCCTAGGCCATTCTGGTTAAGCGTTTGGAGCAGCAGAAGTGCGAAAAATTTGTTGTCTTCTCAACCATTTCTTAGCTTCAAAGTCCCATATCTCGCGAACGGATTGACCGAACCCAAAAATTCCTGCTGCGTCTGAAAGTAGAATCTCGCCCGATTACAACGGTATGCGTAGTTTTTCCCTAGGCCATTCTGGTTAAGCGTTTGGAGCAGCAGAAGTGCGAAAAATTTGTTGTCTTCTCAACCATTTCTCGGCTTCAAACTCCCATATCTCGCGAACGGATTGACCTAACCCAAATATTCCTATTGCATCGGAAAGTAGAAACTCGCCCGATTACAAGGGTATGTGTATTTTTCCCTAGGCCATTCTGGTTAAGCGTTTGGAGCAGCAGAAGTGCGAAAAATTTGTTGTCTTCTCAACCATTTCTTAGCTTCAAACTCCCATATCTCGCGAACGGATTGACGTAACCCAAAATTTCCTATTGCATCTGAAAGTAGAAACTCGCCCGATTATAACGGTATGTGTATTTTTTCCCTAGGCCATTCTGGTTAAGCGTTTGGAGCAGCAGAATTGCTAAAAATTTTTTGCCTTCTCAACCATTTCTTGTCTTCAATCTCCCATATCTCGCGAACGGATTGACCTAACCCAAAAATTCCTATTGCACCTGAAAGTAGAAACTCGCCCGATTACAGCGGTATTTGTATTTTTTCCCTAGGCCGTTCTGGTTAAGCGTTTGGAGCAGCAGAATTGCGAAAAATTTTTTGCCTTCTCAACCATTTCTTGGCTTCAAAGTCCCATATCTCGCGAACGGATTGATATAACCCAAAAATTTCTATTGCACCTGAAAGTAGAAACTCGCCCGATTACAACGGTATGTGTATTTTTTCCCTAGGCCATTCTGGTTAAGCGTTTGGAGCAGCAGAAGTGCGAAAAATTTGTTGTCTTCTCAACCATTTCTTAGCTTCAAACTCCCATATCTCGCGAACGGATTTACGTAACCCAAAAATTCCAGTTGCATCTGAAAGTAGAAACTCGCCCGATTACAACGGTATGTGTATTTTTTCCCTAGGCCATTCTGGTTAAGCGTTCGGAGCAGCAGAATTGCGAAAAATTTTTTGCCTTCTCAACCATTTCTTGTCTTCAAACTCCCATATCTCGCGAACGGATTGACCTAACCCAAAAATTCCTATTGCATCTGAAAATAGAAACTCGCCCGATTACAACGGTATGTGTATTTTATCCCTAGGCCATTCTGGTTAAGCGTTTGGAGCAGCAGAATTGCGAAAAATTTTTTGCCTTCTCAACCATTTCTTGTCTTCAAACTCCCATATCTCGCGAACGGATTGACGTAACCCAAAAATTCCTGCTGCGTCTGAAAGTAGAAACTCGCCCGATTACAACGGTATGCGTATTTTTTCCCTAGGCCATTCTGGTTAAGCGTTTGGAGCAGCAGAAGTGCGAAAAATTTGTTGTCTTCTCAACCATTTCTTAGCTTCAATGTCCCATATCTCGCGAACGGATTGACCGAACCCATAAATTCCTGCTGCGTCTGAAAGTAGAATCTCGCCCGATTACAACGGTATGCGTAGTTTTTCCCTAGGCCATTCTGGTTAAGCGTTTGGAGCAGCAGAAGTGCGAAAAATTTGTTGTCTTCTCAACCATTTCTCGGCTTCAAACTCCCATAACTCGCGAACGGATTGACCTAACCCAAATATTCCTATTGCATCGGGAAGTAGAAACTCGCCCGATTACAAGGGTATGTGTATTTTTTCCCTAGGCCATTCTGGTTAAGCGTTTGGAGCAGCAGAAGTGCGAAAAATTTGTTGTCTTCTCAACCATTTCTTAGCTTCAAACTCCCATATCTCGCGAACGGATTGACGTAACCCAAAATTTCCTATTGCATCTGAAAGTAGAAACTCGCCCGATTATAACGGTATGTGTATTTTTTCCCTAGGCCATTCTGGTTAAGCGTTTGGAGCAGCAGAATTGCTAACAATTTTTTGCCTTCTCAACCATTTCTTGTCTTCAAACTCCCATATCTCGCGAACGGATTGACCTAACCCAAAAATTCCTATTGCATCTGAAAGTAGAAACTCGCCCGATTACAACGGTATGTGTATTTTTTCCCAAGGCCATTCTGGTTAAGCGTTTGGAGCAGCAGAATTGTGAAAAATTTTTTGCCTTCTCAACCATTTCTTGTCTTCAAACTCCCATATCTCGCGAACGGATTGACCTAACCCAAAAATTCCTATTGCACCTGAAAGTAGAAACTCGCCCGATTACAGCGGTATTTGTATTTTTTCCCTAGGCCGTTCTGGTTAAGCGTTTGGAGCAGCAGAATTGCGAAAAATTTTTTGCCTTCTCAACCATTTCTTGGCTTCAAAGTCCCATGTCTCGCGAACGGATTGATATAACCCAAAAATTTCTATTGCACCTGAAAGTAGAAACTCGCCCGATTACAACGGTATGTGTATTTTTTCCCTAGGCCATTCTGGTTAAGCGTTTGGAGCAGCAGAAGTGCGAAAAATTTGTTGTCTTCTCAACCATTTCTTAGCTTCAAACTCCCATATCTCGCGAACGGATTTACGTAACCCAAAAATTCCAGTTGCATCTGAAAGTAGAAACTCGCCCGATTACAACGGTATGTGTATTTTTTCCCTAGGCCATTCTGGTTAAGCGTTCGGAGCAGCAGAATTGCGAAAAATTTTTTGCCTTCTCAACCATTTCTTGTCTTCAAACTCCCATATCTCGCGAACGGATTGACCTAACCCAAAAATTCCTATTGCATCTGAAAGTAGAAACTCGCCCGATTACAACGGTATGTGTATTTTATCCCTAGGCCATTCTGGTTAAGCGTTTGGAGCAGCAGAATTGCGAAAAATTTTTTGCCTTCTCAACCATTTCTTGTCTTCAAACTCCCATATCTCGCGAACGGATTGACGTAACCCAAAAATTCCTGCTGCGTCTGAAAGTAGAAACTCGCCCTATTACAACGGTATGCGTATTTTTTCCCTAGGCCATTCTGGTTAAGCGTTTGGAGCAGCAGAAGTGCGAAAAATTTGTTGTCTTCTCAACCATTTCTTAGCTTCAAAGTCCCATATCTCGCGAACGGATTGACCGAACCCAAAAATTCCTGCTGCGTCTGAAAGTAGAATCTCGCCCGATTACAACGGTATGCGTAGTTTTTCCCTAGGCCATTCTGGTTAAGCGTTTGGAGCAGCAGAAGTGCGAAAAATTTGTTGTCTTCTCAACCATTTCTCGGCTTCAAACTCCCATAACTCGCGAACGGATTGACCTAACCCAAATATTCCTATTGCATCGGAAAGTAGAAACTCGCCCGATTACAAGGGTATGTGTATTTTTTCCCTAGGCCATTCTGGTTAAGCGTTTGGAGCAGCAGAAGTGCGAAAAATTTGTTGTCTTCTCAACCATTTCTTAGCTTCAAACTCCCATATCTCGCGAACGGATTGACGTAACCCAAAATTTCCTATTGCATCTGAAAGTAGAAACTCGCCCGATTATAACGGTATGTGTATTTTTTCCCTAGGCCATTCTGGTTAAGCGTTTGGAGCAGCAGAATTGCTAACAATTTTTTGCCTTCTCAACCATTTCTTGTCTTCAAACTCCCATATCTCGCGAACGGATTGACCTAACCCAAAAATTCCTATTGCATCTGAAAGTAGAAACTCGCCCGATTACAACGGTATGTGTATTTTTTCCCAAGGCCATTCTGGTTAAGCGTTTGGAGCAGCAGAATTGTGAAAAATTTTTTGCCTTCTCTACCATTTCTTGGCTTCAAACTCCCATATCTGGCGAACGGACTGACCTAACCCAAAAATTCCTATTGCATCTGAAAGTAGAAACTCGCCCGATTACAACGGTATGTGTATTTTTTCCCTAGGCCATTCTGGTTAAGCGTCTGCAGCAGCAGAATTGCGAAAAATTTTTTGCCTTCTCAACCATTTCTTGGCTTCAAACTCCCATATCTCGTGAACGGATTGACCTAACTCAAAAATTCCTGTTGCGTCTGAAAGTAGAAGCTCGCCCGGTTACAACGGTATGTGTATTTTTTCCCTAGGCCATTCTGGTTAAGCGTTTGGAGCAGCAGAAGTGCGAAAAATTTGTTGTCTTCTCAACCATTTCTTAGCTTCAAACTCCCATATCTCGCGAACGGATTGACGTAACCCAAAAATTCCAGTTGCATCTGAAAGTAGAAACTCGCCCGATTACAACGGTATTTGTATTTTTTCCCTAGGCCGTTCTGGTTAAGCGTTTGGAGCAGCAGAATTGTGAAAAATTTTTTGCCTTCTCTACCATTTCTTGGCTTCAAACTCCCATATCTCGCGAACGGATTGACCTAACCCAAATATTCCTATTGCACCTGAAAGTAGAAACTCGCCCGATTACAACGGTATGTGTATTTTTTCCCTAGGCGATTCTGGTTAAGCGTTTGGAGCTGCAGAAGTGCGAAGAATTTGTTGTCTTCTCAACCATTTCTTAGCTTCAAACTCCCATATCTCGCGAACGGATTGACGTAACCCAAAATTTCCTATTGCATCTGAAAGTAGAAACTCGCCCGATTATAACGGTATGTGTATTTTTTCCCTAGGCCGTTCTGGTTAAGCGTTTGGAGCAGCAGAATTGCGAAAAATTTTTTGCCTCCTCAACCATTTCTTGGCTTCAAACTCCCATATCTCGCGAACGGATTGACCTAACCCAAAAATTCCTATTGCATCTGAAAGTAGAAACTCGCCCGATTACAACGGTATGTGTATTTTTTCCCTAGGCCATTCTGGTTAAGCGTTTGGAGCAGCAGAATTGTGAAAAATTTTTTGCCTTCTCTACCATTTCTTGGCTTCAAACTCCCATATCTCGCGAACGGATTGACCTAACCCAAATATTCCTATTGCACCTGAAAGTAGAAACTCGCCCGATTACAACGGTATGTGTATTTTTTCCTAGGCCATTCTGGTTAAGCGTTTGGAGCAGCAGAAGTGCGAAAAATTTTTTGCCTTCTCAACCATTTCTTGTCTTCAAACTCCCATATCTCGCGAACGGATTGACCAAACCCAAAAATTCCTGCTGCGTCTGAAAGTAGAAACTCGCCCGATTACAACGGTATGCGTATTTTTTCCCTAGGCCATTCTGGTTAAGCGTTTGGAGCAGCAGAAGTGCGAAAAATTTGTTGTCTTCTCAACCATTTCTTAGCTTCAAAGTCCCATATCTCGCGAACGGATTGACCGAACCCAGAAATTCCTGCTGCGTCTGAAAGTAGAATCTCGCCCGATTACAACGGTATGCGTAGTTTTTCCCTAGGCCATTCTGGTTAAGCGTTTGGAGCAGCAGATGTGCGAAAAATTTGTTGTCTTCTCAACCATTTCTCGGCTTCAAACTCCCATATCTCGCGAACGGATTGACCTAACCCAAATATTCCTATTGCATCGGAAAGTAGAAACTCGCCCGATTACAAGGGTATGTGTATTTTTTCCCTAGGCCATTCTGGTTAAGCGTTTGGAGCAGCAGAAGTGCGAAAAATTTGTTGTCTTCTCAACCATTTCTTAGCTTCAAACTCCCATATCTCGCGAACGGATTGACGTAACCCAAAATTTCCTATTGCATCTGAAAGTAGAAACTCGCCCGATTATAACGGTATGTGTATTTTTTCCCTAGGCCATTCTGGTTAAGCGTTTGGAGCAGCAGAATTGCTAAAAATTTTTTGCCTTCTCAACCATTTCTTGTGTTCAAACTCCCATATCTCGCGAACGGATTGACCTAACCCAAAAATTCCTATTGCACCTGAAAGTAGAAACTCGCCCGATTACAGCGGTATTTGTATTTTTTCCCTAGGCCGTTCTGGTTAAGCGTTTGGAGCAGCAGAATTGCGAAAAATTTTTTGCCTTCTCAACCATTTCTTGGCTTCAAAGTCCCATATCTCGCGAACGGATTGAATTAACCCAAAAATTTCTATTGCACCTGAAAGTAGAAACTCGCCCGATTACAACGGTATGTGTATTTTTTCCCTAGGCCATTCTGGTTAAGCGTTTGGAGCAGCAGAAGTGCGAAAAATTTGTTGTCTTCTCAACCATTTCTTAGCTTCAAACTCCCATATCTCGCGAACGGATTTACGTAACCCAAAAATTCCAGTTGCATCTGAAAGTAGAAACTCGCCCGATTACAACGGTATGTGTATTTTTTCCCTAGGCCATTCTGGTTAAGCGTTCGGAGCAGCAGAATTGCGAAAAATTTTTTGCCTTCTCAACCATTTCTTGTCTTCAAACTCCCATATCTCGCGAACGGATTGACCTAACCCAAAAATTCCTATTGCATCTGAAAATAGAAACTCGCCCGATTACAACGGTATGTGTATTTTATCCCTAGGCCATTCTGGTTAAGCGTTTGGAGCAGCAGAATTGCGAAAAATTTTTTGCCTTCTCAACCATTTCTTGGCTTCAAACTCCCATATCTCGCGAACGGATTGACCTAACTCAAAAATTCCTGTTGCGTCTGGAAGTAGAAACTCGCCCGGTTACAACGGTATGTGTATTTTTTCCCTAGGCCATTCTGGTTAAGCGTTTGGAGCAGCAGAAGTGCGAAATATTTGTTGCATTCTCAACCATTTCTTAGCTTCAAACTCCCATATCTCGCGAACGGATTGACGTAACCCAAAAATTCCAGTTGCGTCTGAAAGTAGAAACTCGCCCGATTACAACGGTATGTGTATTTTTTCCATAGGCCATTCTGGATAAGCGTTTGGAGCAGCAGAATTGCGAAAAATTTTTTGCCTTCTCAACCATTTCTTGTGTTCAAACTCCCATATCTCGCGAACGATTGACCTAACCCAAAAATTCCTATTGCATCTGAAAGTAGAAACTCGCCCGATTACAGCGCTATTTGTATTTTTTCCCTAGGCCGTTCTGGTTAAGCGTTTGGAGCAGCAGAATTGCGAAAAATTTTTTGCCTTCTCAACCATTTCTTGGCTTCAAAGTCCCATATCTCGCGAACGGATTGATATAACCCAAAAATTTCTATTGCACCTGAAAGTAGAAACTCGCCCGATTACAACGGTATGTGTATTTTTTCCCTAGGCCATTCTGGTTAAGCGTTTGGAGCAGCAGAAGTGCGAAAAATTTGTTGTCTTCTCAACCATTTCTTAGCTTCAAACTCCCATATCTCGCGAACGGATTTACGTAACCCAAAAATTCCAGTTGCATCTGAAAGTAGAAACTCGCCCGATTACAACGGTATGTGTATTTTTTCCCTAGGCCATTCTGGTTAAGCGTTCGGAGCAGCAGAATTGCGAAAAATTTTTTGCCTTCTCAACCATTTCTTGTCTTCAAACTCCCATATCTCGCGAACGGATTGACCTAACCCAAAAATTCCTATTGCATCTGTAAATAGAAACTCGCCCGATTACAACGGTATGTGTATTTTATCCCTAGGCCATTCTGGTTAAGCGTTTGGAGCAGCAGAATTGCGAAAAATTTTTTGCCTTCTCAACCATTTCTTGGCTTCAAACTCCCATATCTCGCGAACGGATTGACCTAACTCAAAAATTCCTGTTGCGTCTGGAAGTAGAAACTCGCCCGGTTACAACGGTATGTGTATTTTTTCCCTAGGCCATTCTGGTTAAGCGTTTGGAGCAGCAGAAGTGCGAAATATTTGTTGCATTCTCAACCATTTCTTAGCTTCAAACTCCCATATCTCGCGAACGGATTGACGTAACCCAAAAATTCCAGTTGCGTCTGAAAGTAGAAACTCGCCCGATTACAACGGTATGTGTATTTTTTCCATAGGCCATTCTGGATAAGCGTTTGGAGCAGCAGAATTGCGAAAAATTTTTTGCCTTCTCAACCATTTCTTGTCTTCAAACTCCCATATCTCGCGAACGATTGACCTAACCCAAAAATTCCTATTGCATCTGAAAGTAGAAACTCGCCCGATTACAGCGCTATTTGTATTTTTTCCCTAGGCCGTTCTGGTTAAGCGTTTGGAGCAGCAGAAGTGCGAAAAATTTGTTGTCTTCTCAACCATTTCTTAGATTCAAACTCCCATACCTCGCGAACGGATTGACGTAACCCAAAAATTCCTGTTGCATCTGAAAGTAGAAACTCGCCCGATTACAACGGTATGTGAATTTTTCCCTAGGCCATTCTGGTTAAGCGTTTGGAGCAGCAGAAGTGCGAAATATTTGTTGCATTCTCAACCATTTCTTAGCTTCAAACTCCCATATCTCGCGAACGGATTGACGTAACCCAAAAATTCCAGTTGCGTCTGAAAGTAGAAACTCGCCCGATTACAACGGTATGTGTATTTTTTCCCTAGGCCATTCTGGATAAGCGTTTGGAGCAGCAGAATTGCGAAAAATTTTTTGCCTTCTCAACCAT
Organism: Ptiloglossa arizonensis; assembly: GCF_051014685.1. NCBI lineage: Eukaryota > Metazoa > Arthropoda > Insecta > Hymenoptera > Colletidae > Ptiloglossa > Ptiloglossa arizonensis. Next base: position 684,020 of record NW_027478585.1, read on the forward strand.
TTCTTGTCTTCAAACTCCCATATCTCGCGAATGGATTGACCTAACCCAAAAATTCCTATTGCATCTAAAAGTAGAAACTCGCCCGATTACAGCGGTATTTGTATTTTTTCCCTAGGCCGTTCTGGTTAAGCGTTTGGAGCAGCAGAAGTGCGAAAAATTTGTTGTCTTCTCAACCATTTCTTAGATTCAAACTCCCATATCTCGCGAACGGATTGACGTAACCCAAAAATTCCTGTTGCATCTGAAAGTAGAAACTCGCCCGATTACAACGGTATGTGAATTTTTCCCTAGGCCATTCTGGTTAAGCGTTCGGAGCAGCAAAATTGCGAAAAATTTTTTGCCTTCTCAACCATTTCTTGGCTGCAAACTCCCATATCTCGCGAACGGATTGACCTAACCCAAAAATTCCTATTGCATCTGAAAGTAGAAACTCGCCCGATTACAACGGTATGTGTATTTTTTCCCAAGGCCATTCTGGTTAAGCGTTTGGAGCAGTAGAATTGTGAAAAATTTTTTGCCTTCTCTACCATTTCTTGGCTTCAAACTCCCATATCTCGCGAACGGACTGACCTAACCCAAAAATTCCTATTGCATCTGAAAGTAGAAACTCGGCCGATTACAACGGTATGTGTATTTTTTCCCTAGGCCATTCTGGTTAAGCGTCTGGAGCAGCAGAATTGCGAAAAATTTTTTGCCTTCTCAACCATTTCTTGGCTTCAAACTCCCATATCTCGCGAACGGATTGATATAACCCAAAAATTTCTATTGCACCTGAAAGTAGAAACTCGCCCGATTACAACGGTATGTGTATTTTTTCCCTAGGCCATTCTGGTTAAGCGTTTGGAGCAGCAGAAGTGCGAAAAATTTGTTGTCTTCTCAACCATTTCTTAGCTTCAAACTCCCATATCTCGCGAACGGATTTACGTAACCCAAAAATTCCAGTTGCATCTGAAAGTAGAAACTCGCCCGATTACAACGGTATGTGTATTTTTTCCCTAGGCCATTCTGGTTAAGCGTTCGGAGCAGCAGAATTGCGAAAAATTTTTTGCCTTCTCAACCATTTCTTGTCTTCAAACTCCCATATCTCGCGAACGGATTGACCTAACCCAAAAATTCCTATTGCGTCTGAAAATAGAAACTCGCCCGATTACAACGGTATGTGTATTTTATCCCTAGGCCATTCTGGTTAAGCGTTTGGAGCAGCAGAATTGCGAAAAATTTTTTGCCTTCTCAACCATTCCTTGGCTTCAAACTCCCATATCTCGCGAACGGATTGACGTAACCCAAAAATTCCAGTTGCGTCTGAAAGTAGAAACTCGCCCGATTACAACGGTATGTGTATTTTTTCCCTAGGCCATTCTGGATAAGCGTTTGGAGCAGCAGAATTGCGAAAAATTTTTTGCCTTCTCAACCATTTCTTGTCTTCAAACTCCCATATCTCGCGAACGATTGACCTAACCCAAAAATTCCTATTGCATCTGAAAGTAGAAACTCGCCCGATTACAGCGCTATTTGTATTTTTTCCCTAGGCCGTTCTGGTTAAGCGTTTGGAGCAGCAGAAGTGCGAAAAATTTGTTGTCTTCTCAACCATTTCTTAGATTCAAACTCCCATATCTCGCGAACGGATTGACGTAACCCAAAAATTCCTGTTGCATCTGAAAGTAGAAACTCGCCCGATTACAACGGTATGTGAATTTTTCCCTAGGCCATTCTGGTTAAGCGTTCGGAGCAGCAAAATTGCGAAAAATTTTTTGCCTTCTCAACCATTTCTTGGCTGCAAACTCCCATATCTCGCGAACGGATTGACCTAACCCAAAAATTCCTATTGCATCTGAAAGTAGAAACTCGCCCGATTACAACGGTATGTGTATTTTTTCCCAAGGCCATTCTGGTTAAGCGTTTGGAGCAGCAGAATTGTGAAAAATTTTTTGCCTTCTCTACCATTTCTTGGCTTCAAACTCCCATATCTCGCGAACGGACTGACCTAACCCAAAAATTCCTATTGCATCTGAAAGTAGAAACTCGCCCGATTACAACGGCATGTGTATTTTTTCCCTAGGCCATTCTGGTTAAGCGTCTGGAGAAGCAGAATTGCGAAAAATTTTTTGCCTTCTCAACCATTTCTTGGCTTCAAACTCCCATATCTCGCGAACGGATTGATATAACCCAAAAATTTCTATTGCACCTGAAAGTAGAAACTCGCCCGATTACAACGGTATGTGTATTTTTTCCCTAGGCCATTCTGGTTAAGCGTTTGGAGCAGCAGAAGTGCGAAAAATTTGTTGTTTTCTCAACCATTTCTTAGCTTCAAACTCCCATATCTCGCGAACGGATTTACGTAACCCAAAAATTCCAGTTGCATCTGAAAGTAGAAACTCGCCCGATTACAACGGTATGTGTATTTTTTCCCTAGGCCATTCTGGTTAAGCGTTCGGAGCAGCAGAATTGCGAAAAATTTTTTGCCTTCTCAACCATTTCTTGTCTTCAAACTACCATATCTCGCGAACGGATTGACCTAACCCAAAAATTCCTATTGCATCTGAAAATAGAAACTCGCCCGATTACAACGGTATGTGTATTTTATCCCTAGGCCATTCTGGTTAAGCGTTTGGAGCAGCAGAATTGCGAAAAATTTTTTGCTTTCTCAACCATTTCTTGGCTTCAAACTCCCATATCTCGCGAACGGATTGACCTAACTCAAAAATTCCTGTTGCGTCTGGAAGTAGAAACTCGCCCGGTTACAACGGTATGTGTATTTTTTCCCTAGGCCATTCTGGTTAAGCGTTTGGAGCAGCAGAAGTGCGAAATATTTGTTGCATTCTCAACCATTTCTTAGCTTCAAACTCCCATATCTCGCGAACGGATTGACGTAACCCAAAAATTCCAGTTGCGTCTGAAAGTAGAAACTCGCCCGATTACAACGGTATGTGTATTTTTTCCCTAGGCCATTCTGGATAAGCGTTTGGAGCAGCAGAATTGCGAAAAATTTGTTGCCTTCTCAACCATTTCTTGTCTTCAAACTCCCATATCTCGCGAATGGATTGACCTAACCCAAAAATTCCTATTGCATCTGAAAGTAGAAACTCGCCCGATTACAGCGGTATTTGTATTTTTTCCCTAGGCCGTTCTGGTTAAGCGTTTGGAGCAGCAGAAGTGCGAAAAATTTGTTGTCTTCTCAACCATTTCTTAGATTCAAACTCCCATATCTCGCGAACGGATTGACGTAACCCAAAAATTCCTGTTGCATCTGAAAGTAGAAACTCGCCCGATTACAACGGTATGTGAATTTTTCCCTAGGCCATTCTGGTTAAGCGTTCGGAGCAGCAAAATTGCGAAAAATTTTTTGCCTTCTCAACCATTTCTTGGCTGCAAACTCCCATATCTCGCGAACGGATTGACCTAACCCAAAAATTCCAATTGCATCTGAAAGTAGAAACTCGCCCGATTACAACGGTATGTGTATTTTTTCCCAAGGCCATTCTGGTTAAGCGTTTGGAGCAGCAGAATTGTGAAAAATTTTTTGCCTTCTCTACCATTTCTTGGCTTCAAACTCCCATATCTCGCGAACGGACTGACCTAACCCAAAAATTCCAGTTGCATCTGAAAGTAGAAACTCGCCCGATTACAACGGTATGTGAATTTTTCCCTAGGCCATTCTGGTTAAGCGTTCGGAGCAGCAAAATTGCGAAAAATTTTTTGCCTTCTCAACCATTTCTTGGCTGCAAACTCCCATATCTCGCGAACGGATTGACCTAACCCAAAAATTCCTATTGCATCTGAAAGTAGAAACTCGCCCGATTACAACGGTATGTGTATTTTTTCCCAAGGCCATTCTGGTTAAGCGTTTGGAGCAGCAGAATTGTGAAAAATTTTTTGCCTTCTCTACCATTTCTTGGCTTCAAACTCCCATATCTCGCGAACGGACTGACCTAACCCAAAAATTCCTATTGCATCTGAAAGTAGAAACTCGCCCGATTACAACGGCATGTGTATTTTTTCCCTAGGCCATTCTGGTTAAGCGTCTGGAGCAGCAGAATTGCGAAAAATTTTTTGCCTTCTCAACCATTTCTTGGCTTCAAACTCCCATATCTCGCGAACGGATTGATATAACCCAAAAATTTCTATTGCACCTGAAAGTAGAAACTCGCCCGATTACAACGGTATGTGTATTTTTTCCCTAGGCCATTCTGGTTAAGCGTTTGGAGCAGCAGAAGTGCGAAAAATTTGTTGTTTTCTCAACCATTTCTTAGCTTCAAACTCCCATATCTCGCGAACGGATTTACGTAACCCAAAAATTCCAGTTGCATCTGAAAGTAGAAACTCGCCCGATTACAACGGTATGTGTATTTTTTCCCTAGGCCATTCTGGTTAAGCGTTCGGAGCAGCAGAATTGCGAAAAATTTTTTGCCTTCTCAACCATTTCTTGTCTTCAAACTACCATATCTCGCGAACGGATTGACCTAACCCAAAAATTCCTATTGCATCTGAAAATAGAAACTCGCCCGATTACAACGGTATGTGTATTTTATCCCTAGGCCATTCTGGTTAAGCGTTTGGAGCAGCAGAATTGCGAAAAATTTGTTGCCTTCTCAACCATTTCTTGTCTTCAAACTCCCATATCTCGCGAATGGATTGACCTAACCCAAAAATTCCTATTGCATCTGAAAGTAGAAACTCGCCCGATTACAGCGGTATTTGTATTTTTTCCCTAGGCCGTTCTGGTTAAGCGTTTGGAGCAGCAGAAGTGCGAAAAATTTGTTGTCTTCTCAACCATTTCTTAGATTCAAACTCCCATATCTCGCGAACGGATTGACGTAACCCAAAAATTCCTGTTGCATCTGAAAGTAGAAACTCGCCCGATTACAACGGTATGTGAATTTTTCCCTAGGCCATTCTGGTTAAGCGTTCGGAGCAGCAAAATTGCGAAAAATTTTTTGCCTTCTCAACCATTTCTTGGCTGCAAACTCCCATATCTCGCGAACGGATTGACCTAACCCAAAAATTCCAATTGCATCTGAAAGTAGAAACTCGCCCGATTACAACGGTATGTGTATTTTTTCCCAAGGCCATTCTGGTTAAGCGTTTGGAGCAGCAGAATTGTGAAAAATTTTTTGCCTTCTCTACCATTTCTTGGCTTCAAACTCCCATATCTCGCGAACGGACTGACCTAACCCAAAAATTCCAGTTGCATCTGAAAGTAGAAACTCGCCCGATTACAACGGTATGTGAATTTTTCCCTAGGCCATTCTGGTTAAGCGTTCGGAGCAGCAAAATTGCGAAAAATTTTTTGCCTTCTCAACCATTTCTTGGCTGCAAACTCCCATATCTCGCGAACGGATTGACCTAACCCAAAAATTCCTATTGCATCTGAAAGTAGAAACTCGCCCGATTACAACGGTATGTGTATTTTTTCCCAAGGCCATTCTGGTTAAGCGTTTGGAGCAGCAGAATTGTGAAAAATTTTTTGCCTTCTCTACCATTTCTTGGCTTCAAACTCCCATATCTCGCGAACGGACTGACCTAACCCAAAAATTCCTATTGCATCTGAAAGTAGAAACTCGCCCGATTACAACGGCATGTGTATTTTTTCCCTAGGCCATTCTGGTTAAGCGTCTGGAGCAGCAGAATTGCGAAAAATTTTTTGCCTTCTCAACCATTTCTTGGCTTCAAACTCCCATATCTCGCGAACGGATTGATATAACCCAAAAATTTCTATTGCACCTGAAAGTAGAAACTCGCCCGATTACAACGGTATGTGTATTTTTTCCCTAGGCCATTCTGGTTAAGCGTTTGGAGCAGCAGAAGTGCGAAAAATTTGTTGTTTTCTCAACCATTTCTTAGCTTCAAACTCCCATATCTCGCGAACGGATTTACGTAACCCAAAAATTCCAGTTGCATCTGAAAGTAGAAACTCGCCCGATTACAACGGTATGTGTATTTTTTCCCTAGGCCATTCTGGTTAAGCGTTCGGAGCAGCAGAATTGCGAAAAATTTTTTGCCTTCTCAACCATTTCTTGTCTTCAAACTACCATATCTCGCGAACGGATTGACCTAACCCAAAAATTCCTATTGCATCTGAAAATAGAAACTCGCCCGATTACAACGGTATGTGTATTTTATCCCTAGGCCATTCTGGTTAAGCGTTTGGAGCAGCAGAATTGCGAAAAATTTTTTGCTTTCTCAACCATTTCTTGGCTTCAAACTCCCATATCTCGCGAACGGATTGACCTAACTCAAAAATTCCTGTTGCGTCTGGAAGTAGAAACTCGCCCGGTTACAACGGTATGTGTATTTTTTCCCTAGGCCATTCTGGTTAAGCGTTTGGAGCAGCAGAAGTGCGAAATATTTGTTGCATTCTCAACCATTTCTTAGCTTCAAACTCCCATATCTCGCGAACGGATTGACGTAACCCAAAAATTCCAGTTGCGTCTGAAAGTAGAAACTCGCCCGATTACAACGGTATGTGTATTTTTTCCCTAGGCCATTCTGGATAAGCGTTTGGAGCAGCAGAATTGCGAAAAATTTGTTGCCTTCTCAACCATTTCTTGTCTTCAAACTCCCATATCTCGCGAATGGATTGACCTAACCCAAAAATTCCTATTGCATCTGAAAGTAGAAACTCGCCCGATTACAGCGGTATTTGTATTTTTTCCCTAGGCCGTTCTGGTTAAGCGTTTGGAGCAGCAGAAGTGCGAAAAATTTGTTGTCTTCTCAACCATTTCTTAGATTCAAACTCCCATATCTCGCGAACGGATTGACGTAACCCAAAAATTCCTGTTGCATCTGAAAGTAGAAACTCGCCCGATTACAACGGTATGTGAATTTTTCCCTAGGCCATTCTGGTTAAGCGTTCGGAGCAGCAAAATTGCGAAAAATTTTTTGCCTTCTCAACCATTTCTTGGCTGCAAACTCCCATATCTCGCGAACGGATTGACCTAACCCAAAAATTCCAATTGCATCTGAAAGTAGAAACTCGCCCGATTACAACGGTATGTGTATTTTTTCCCAAGGCCATTCTGGTTAAGCGTTTGGAGCAGCAGAATTGTGAAAAATTTTTTGCCTTCTCTACCATTTCTTGGCTTCAAACTCCCATATCTCGCGAACGGACTGACCTAACCCAAAAATTCCAGTTGCATCTGAAAGTAGAAACTCGCCCGATTACAACGGTATGTGTATTTTTTCCCTAGGCCATTCTGGTTAAGCGTTCGGAGCAGCAGAATTGCGAAAAATTTTTTGCCTTCTCAACCATTTCTTGGCTTCAAGCTCCTATATCTCGCAAACGGATTGACCTAACCCAAAAATTCCTGTTGCGTCTGAAAGTAGAAACTCGCCCGATTACAACGCTATGTGTATTTTTTCCCTAGGCCATTCTGGTTAAGCGTTTGGAGCAGCAGAAGTGCGAAGAATTTGTTGTCTTCTCAACCATTTCTTAGCTTCAAACTCCCATATCTCCCGAACGGATTGACATAACCCAAAAATTCCTGTTGCATCTGAAAGTAGAAACTCGCCCGATTACAACGGTATGTGAATTTTTCCCTAGGCCATTCTGGTTAAGCCTTTGGAGCAGCAGAATTGCGAAAAATTTTTTGCCTTCTCAACCATTTCTTGGCTTCAAGCTCCTATATCTCGCAAACGGATTGACCTAACCCAAAAATTCCTGTTGCGTCTGAAAGTAGAAACTCGCCCGATTACAACGCTATGTGTATTTTTTCCCTAGGCCATTCTGGTTAAGCGTTTGGAGCAGCAGAAGTGCGAAGAATTTGTTGTCTTCTCAACCATTTCTTAGCTTCAAACTCCCATATCTCCCGAACGGATTGACCTAACCCAAAAATTCCTGTTGCATCTGAAAGTAGAAACTCGCCCGATTACAACGGTATGTGAATTTTTCCCTAGGCCATTCTGGTTAAGCGTTCGGAGCAGCAGAATTGCGAAAAATTTGTTGCCTTCTCAACCATTTCTTGGCTTCAAACTCCTATATCTCGCGAACGGGCTGACCTAACCCAAAAATTCCTATTGCATCTGAAAGTAGAAACTCGCCCGATTACAACGGTATGTGTATTTTTTCGCTAGGCCATTCTGGTTAAGCGTTTGGAGCAGCAGAATTGCGAAAAATTTTTTGCCTTCTCAACCATTTCTTGGCTTCAAACTCCCATATCTCGCGAACGGATTGACCTAACTCAAAAATTCCTGTTGCGTCTGAAAGTAGAAACTCGCCCGGTTACAACGGTATGTGTATTTTTTCCCTAGGCCATTCTGGTTAAGCGTTTGGAGCAGCAGAAGTGCGAAAAATTTGTTGTCTTCTCAACCATTTCTTAGTTTCAAACTCCCATATCTCGCGAACGGATTGACGTAACCCAAAAATTCCAGTTGCATCTGAAAGTAGAAACTCGCCCGATTACAACGGTATTTGTATTTTTTCCCTAGGCCGTTCTGGTTAAGCGTTTGGAGCAGCAGAATTGCGAAAAATTTTTTGCCTTCTCAACCATTTCTTGGCTTCAAACTCCCATATCTCGCGAACGGATTGACCTAACCCAAAAATTCCTATTGCATCTGAAAGTAGAAACTCGCCCGATTACAACGGTATGTGTATTTTTTCCCTAGGCCATTCTGGTTAAGCGTTTGGAGCAGCAGAATTGTGGAAAATTTTTTGCCTTCTCTACCATTTCTTGGCTTCAAACTCCCATATCTCGCGAACGGACTGACCTAACCCAAAAATTCCTATTGCATCTGAAAGTAGAAACTCGCCCGATTACAACGGAATGTGTATTTTTTCCCTAGGCCATTCTGGTTAAGCTTTTGGAGCAGCAGAATTGCGAGAAATTTTTTGCCTTCTCAACCATTTCTTGGCTTCAAAGTCCCATATCTCGCGAACGGATTGACATAACCCAAAAATTCCTATTGCATCTGAAAGTAGAAACTCGCCCGATTACAACGGTATGTGTATTTTTTCCCTAGGCCATTCTGGTTAAGCGTTTGGAGCAGCAGAAGTGCGAAAAATTTGATGTCTTCTCAACCATTTCTTAGCTTCAAACTCCCATATCTCGCGAACGGATTGACGTAACCCAAAGATTCCTGTTGCATCTGAAAGTAGAAACTCGCCCGATTACAACGGTATGTGTATTTTTTCCCTAGGCCATTCTGGTTAAGCGTTTGGAGCAGCAGAATTGCGTAAAATTTGTTGTCTTCTCAACCATTTCTTAGCTTCAAACTCCCATATCTCGCGAACGGATTGACGTAACCCAAAGATTCCTGTTGCATCTGAAAGTAGAAACTCGCCCGATTACAACGGTATGTGTATTTTTTCCCTAGGCCATTCTGGTTAAGCGTTTGGAGCAGCAGAATTGCGAAAAATTTTTTGCCTTCTCTACCATTTCTTGGCTTCAAACTCCTATATCTCGCGAACGGATTGACCTAACCCAAAAATTCCTATAGCATCCGAAAGTAGAAACTCGCCCGATTACAACGGTATGTGTATTTTTTCCCTAGCCCATTCTGGTTAAGCGTTTGGAGCAGCAGAAGTGCGAAAAATTTGTTGTCTTCTCAACCATTTCTTAGCTTCAAACTCCCAAATCTCGCGAACGGATTGACGTCACCCAAAAATCCCTGTTGCATCTGAAAGTAGAAACTCGCCCGATTACAACGGTATGTGTATTTTTTCCCTAGGCCATTCTGGTTAAGCGTTTGGAGCAGCAGAATTGCGAAAAATTTTGTGCCTCCTCAACCACTTCTTGGCTTCAAAGTCCCATATCTCGCGAACGGATTGACCTAACCCAAAAATTCCTATTGCATCCGAAAGTAGAAACTCGCCCCATTACAACGGTATGTGTATTTTTTCCCTAGGCCATTCTGGTTAAGCGTTTGGATCAGCAGAATTGCGAAAAATTTCTTGCCTTCTCAACCATTTCTTTGCTTCAAACTCCCATATCTCGCGAACGGATTGACCTAACCCAAAAATTCCTATTGCATCTGAAAGTAGAAACTCGCCCGATTACAGCGGTATTTGTATTTTTTCCCTAGGCCGTTCTGGTTAAGCGTTTTGAGCAGCAGAATTGCGAAAAATTTTTTGCCTTCTCAACCATTTCTTGGCTTCAAAGTCCCATATCTCGCGAACGGATTGATATAACCCAAAAATTCCTATTGCACCTGAAAGTAGAAACTCGCCCGATTACAACGGTATGTGTATTTTTTCCCTAGGCAATTCTGGTTAAGCCTTTGGAGCAGCAGAAGTGCGAAAAATTTGTTGTCTTCTCAACCATTTCTTAGCTTCAAAGTCCCATATCTCGCGAACGGATTGACCGAACCCAAAAATTCCTGCTGCGTCTGAAAGTAGAATCTCGCCCGATTACAACGGTATGCGTATTTTTTCCCTAGGCCATTCTGGTTAAGCGTTTGGAGCAGCAGAAGTGCGAAAAATTTGTTGTCTTCTCAACCATTTCTCGGCTTCAAACTCCCATATCTCGCGAACGGATTGACCAAACCCAAAAATTCCTATTGCATCTGAAAGTAGAAACTCGTCCGATTATAACGGTATGTGTATTTTTTCCCTAGGCCATTCTGGTTAAGCGTTTGGAGCAGCAGAAGTGCGAAAAATTTGTTGTCTTCTCAACCATTTCTCGGCTTCAAACTCCCATATCTCGCGAACGGATTGACCTAACCCAAAAATTCCTATTGCATCGGAAAGTAGAAACTCGCCCGATTACAACGGTATGTGTATTTTTTCCCTAGGCCATTCTGGTTAAGCGTTTGGAGCAGCAGAAGTGCGAAAAATTTGTTGTCTTCTCAACCATTTCTTAGCTTCAAACTCCCATATCTCGCGAACGGATTTACGTAACCCAAAAATTCCAGTTGCATCTGAAAGTAGAAACTCGCGCGATTACAACGGTATGTGTATTTTTTCCCTAGGCCATTCTGGTTAAGCGTTCGGAGCAGCAGAATTGCGAAAAATTTTTTGCCTTCTCAACCATTTCTTGTCTTCAAACACCCATATCTCGCGAACGGATTGACCTAATCCAAAAATTCCTATTGCGTCTGAAAATAGAAACTCGCCCGATTACAACGGTATGTGTATTTTATCCCTAGGCCATTCTGGTTAAGCGTTTGGAGCAGCAGAATTGCGAAAAATTTTTTGCCTTCTCAACCATTTCTTGGCTTCAAACTCCCATATCTCGCGAACGGATTGACGTAACCCAAAAATTCCAGTTGCATCTGAAAGTAGAAACTCGCCCGATTACAACGGTATTTGTATTTTTTCCCTAGGCCGTTCTGGTTAAGCGTTTGGAGCAGCAGAATTGCGAAAAATTTTTTGCCTTCTCAACCATTTCTTGGCTTCAAACTCCCATATCTCGCGAACGGATTGACCTAACCCAAAAATTCCTATTGCATCTTAAAGTAGAAACTCGCCCGATTACAACGGTATGTGTATTTTTTCCCTAGGCCATTCTGGTTAAGCGTTTGGAGCAGCAGAATTGTGAAAAATTTTTTGCCTTCTCTACCATTTCTTGGCTTCAAACTCCCATATCTCGCGAACGGATTGACCTAACCCAAATATTCCTATTGCACCTGAAAGTAGAAACTCGCCCGATTACAACGGTATGTGTATTTTTTCCCTAGGCGATTCTGGTTAAGCGTTTGGAGCTGCAGAAGTGCGAAAAATTTGTTGTCTTCTCAACCATTTCTTAGCTTCAAACTCCCATATCTCGCGAACGGATTGACGTAACCCAAAATTTCCTATTGCATCTGAAAGTAGAAACTCGCCCGATTATAACGGTATGTGTATTTTTTCCCTAGGCCGTTCTTGTTAAGCGTTTGGAGCAGCAGAATTGCGAAAAATTTTTTGCCTTCTCAACCATTTCTTGGCTTCAAACTCCCATATCTCGCGAACGGATTGACCTAACCCAAAAATTCCTATTGCATCTGAAAGTAGAAACTCGCCCGATTACAACGGTATGTGTATTTTTTCCCTAGGCCATTCTGGTTAAGCGTTTGGAGCAGCAGAATTGTGAAAAATTTTTTGCCTTCTCTACCATTTCTTGGCTTCAAACTCCCATATCTCGCGAACGGATTGACCTAACCCAAATATTCCTATTGCACCTGAAAGTAGAAACTCGCCCGATTACAACGGTATGTGTATTTTTTCCCTAGGCGATTCTGGTTAAGCGTTTGGAGCAGCAGAAGTGCGAAAAATTTTTTGCCTTCTCAACCATTTCTTGTCTTCAAACTCCCATATCTCGCGAACGGATTGACGTAACCCAAAAATTCCAGTTGCATCTGAAAGTAGAAACTCGCCCGATTACAACGGTATGTGTATTTTTTCCCTAGGCCATTCTGGTTAAGCGTTTGGAGCAGCAGAAGTGCGAAAAATTTTTTGCCTTCTCAACCATTTCTTGTCTTCAAACTCCCATATCTCGCGAACGGATTGACCAAACCCAAAAATTCCTGCTGCGTCTGAAAGTAGAAACTCGCCCGATTACAACGGTATGCGTATTTTTTCCCTAGGCCATTCTGGTTAAGCGTTTGGAGCAGCAGAAGTGCGAAAAATTTGTTGTCTTCTCAACCATTTCTTAGCTTCAAAGTCCCATATCTCGCGAACGGATTGACCGAACCCAAAAATTCCTGCTGCGTCTGAAAGTAGAATCTCGCCCGATTACAACGGTATGCGTAGTTTTTCCCTAGGCCATTCTGGTTAAGCGTTTGGAGCAGCAGAAGTGCGAAAAATTTGTTGTCTTCTCAACCATTTCTCGGCTTCAAACTCCCATATCTCGCGAACGGATTGACCTAACCCAAATATTCCTATTGCATCGGAAAGTAGAAACTCGCCCGATTACAAGGGTATGTGTATTTTTTCCCTAGGCCATTCTGGTTAAGCGTTTGGAGCAGCAGAAGTGCGAAAAATTTGTTGTCTTCTCAACCATTTCTTAGCTTCAAACTCCCATATCTCGCGAACGGATTGACGTAACCCAAAATTTCCTATTGCATCTGAAAGTAGAAACTCGCCCGATTATAACGGTATGTGTATTTTTTCCCTAGGCCATTCTGGTTAAGCGTTTGGAGCAGCAGAATTGCTAAAAATTTTTTGCCTTCTCAACCATTTCTTGTGTTCAAACTCCCATATCTCGCGAACGGATTGTCCTAACCCAAAAATTCCTATTGCACCTGAAAGTAGAAACTCGCCCGATTACAGCGGTATTTGTATTTTTTCCCTAGGCCGTTCTGGTTAAGCGTTTGGAGCAGCAGAATTGCGAAAAATTTTTTGCCTTCTCAACCATTTCTTGGCTTCAAAGTCCCATATCTCGCGAACGGATTGATATAACCCAAAAATTTCTATTGCACCTGAAAGTAGAAACTCGCCCGATTACAACGGTATGTGTATTTTTTCCCTAGGCCATTCTGGTTAAGCGTTTGGAGCAGCAGAAGTGCGAAAAATTTGTTGTCTTCTCAACCATTTCTTAGCTTCAAACTCCCATATCTCGCGAACGGATTTACGTAACCCAAAAATTCCAGTTGCATCTGAAAGTAGAAACTCGCCCGATTACAACGGTATGTGTATTTTTTCCCTAGGCCATTCTGGTTAAGCGTTCGGAGCAGCAGAATTGCGAAAAATTTTTTGCCTTCTCAACCATTTCTTGTCTTCAAACTCCCATATCTCGCGAACGGATTGACCTAACCCAAAAATTCCTATTGCATCTGAAAATAGAAACTCGCCCGATTACAACGGTATGTGTATTTTATCCCTAGGCCATTCTGGTTAAGCGTTTGGAGCAGCAGAATTGCGAAAAATTTTTTGCCTTCTCAACCATTTCTTGGCTTCAAACTCCCATATCTCGCGAACGGATTGACCTAACTCAAAAATTCCTGTTGCGTCTGGAAGTAGAAACTCGCCCGGTTACAACGGTATGTGTATTTTTTCCCTAGGCCATTCTGGTTAAGCGTTTGGAGCAGCAGAAGTGCGAAATATTTGTTGCATTCTCAACCATTTCTTAGCTTCAAACTCCCATATCTCGCGAACGGATTGACGTAACCCAAAAATTCCAGTTGCGTCTGAAAGTAGATACTCGCCCGATTACAACGGTATGTGTATTTTTTCCCTAGGCCATTCTGGATAAGCGTTTGGAGCAGCAGAATTGCGAAAAATTTTTTGCCTTCTCAACCATTTCTTGTCTTCAAACTCCCATATCTCGCGAACGATTGACCTAACCCAAAAATTCCTATTGCATCTGAAAGTAGAAACTCGCCCGATTACAGCGCTATTTGTATTTTTTCCCTAGGCTGTTCTGGTTAAGCGTTTGGAGCAGCAGAAGTGCGAAAAATTTGTTGTCTTCTCAACCATTTCTTAGATTCAAACTCCCATATCTCGCGAACGGATTGACGTAACCCAAAAATTCCTGTTGCATCTGAAAGTAGAAACTCGCCCGATTACAACGGTATGTGAATTTTTCCCTAGGCCATTCTGGTTAAGCGTTTGGAGCAGCAGAAGTGCGAAATATTTGTTGCATTCTCAACCATTTCTTAGCTTCAAACTCCCATATCTCGCGAACGGATTGACGTAACCCAAAAATTCCAGTTGCGTCTGAAAGTAGAAACTCGCCCGATTACAACGGTATGTGTATTTTTTCCCTAGGCCATTCTGGATAAGCGTTTGGAGCAGCAGAAGTGCGAAAAATTTGTTGTCTTCTCAACCATTTCTTGTCTTCAAACTCCCATATCTCGCGAATGGATTGACCTAACCCAAAAATTCCTATTGCATCTGAAAGTAGAAACTCGCCCGATTACAGCGGTATTTGTATTTTTTCCCTAGGCCGTTCTGGTTAAGCGTTTGGAGCAGCAGAAGTGCGAAAAATTTGTTGTCTTCTCAACCATTTCTTAGATTCAAACTCCCATATCTCGCGAACGGATTGACGTAACCCAAAAATTCCTGTTGCATCTGAAAGTAGAAACTCGCCCGATTACAACGGTATGTGAATTTTTCCCTAGGCCATTCTGGTTAAGCGTTCGGAGCAGCAAAATTGCGAAAAATTTTTTGCCTTCTCAACCATTTCTTGGCTGCAAACTCCCATATCTCGCGAACGGATTGACCTAACCCAAAAATTCCTATTGCATCTGAAAGTAGAAACTCGCCCGATTACAACGGTATGTGTATTTTTTCCCAAGGCCATTCTGGTTAAGCGTTTGGAGCAGCAGAATTGTGAAAAATTTTTTGCCTTCTCTACCATTTCTTGGCTTCAAACTCCCATATCTCGCGAACGGACTGACCTAACCCAAAAATTCCTATTGCATCTGAAAGTAGAAACTCGCCCGATTACAACGGTATGTGTATTTTTTCCCTAGGCCATTCTGGTTAAGCGTCTGGAGCAGCAGAAGTGCGAAAAATTTGTTGTCTTCTCAACCATTTCTTAGCTTCAAAGTCCCATATCTCGCGAACGGATTGACCGAACCCAAAAATTCCTGCTGCGTCTGAAAGTAGAATCTCGCCCGATTACAACGGTATGCGTAGTTTTTCCCTAGGCCATTCTGGTTAAGCGTTTGGAGCAGCAGAAGTGCGAAAAATTTGTTGTCTTCTCAACCATTTCTCGGCTTCAAACTCCCATATCTCGCGAACGGATTGACCTAACCCAAATATTCCTATTGCATCGGAAAGTAGAAACTCGCCCGATTACAAGGGTATGTGTATTTTTTCCCTAGGCCATTCTGGTTAAGCGTTTGGAGCAGCAGAAGTGCGAAAAATTTGTTGTCTTCTCAACCATTTCTTAGCTTCAAACTCCCATATCTCGCGAACGGATTGACGTAACCCAAAATTTCCTATTGCATCTGAAAGTAGAAACTCGCCCGATTATAACGGTATGTGTATTTTTTCCCTAGGCCATTCTGGTTAAGCGTTTGGAGCAGCAGAATTGCTAAAAATTTTTTGCCTTCTCAACCATTTCTTGTGTTCAAACTCCCATATCTCGCGAACGGATTGTCCTAACCCAAAAATTCCTATTGCACCTGAAAGTAGAAACTCGCCCGATTACAGCGGTATTTGTATTTTTTCCCTAGGCCGTTCTGGTTAAGCGTTTGGAGCAGCAGAATTGCGAAAAATTTTTTGCCTTCTCAACCATTTCTTGGCTTCAAAGTCCCATATCTCGCGAACGGATTGATATAACCCAAAAATTTCTATTGCACCTGAAAGTAGAAACTCGCCCGATTACAACGGTATGTGTATTTTTTCCCTAGGCCATTCTGGTTAAGCGTTTGGAGCAGCAGAAGTGCGAAAAATTTGTTGTCTTCTCAACCATTTCTTAGCTTCAAACTCCCATATCTCGCGAACGGATTTACGTAACCCAAAAATTCCAGTTGCATCTGAAAGTAGAAACTCGCCCGATTACAACGGTATGTGTATTTTTTCCCTAGGCCATTCTGGTTAAGCGTTCGGAGCAGCAGAATTGCGAAAAATTTTTTGCCTTCTCAACCATTTCTTGTCTTCAAACTCCCATATCTCGCGAACGGATTGACCTAACCCAAAAATTCCTATTGCATCTGAAAATAGAAACTCGCCCGATTACAACGGTATGTGTATTTTATCCCTAGGCCATTCTGGTTAAGCGTTTGGAGCAGCAGAATTGCGAAAAATTTTTTGCCTTCTCAACCATTTCTTGGCTTCAAACTCCCATATCTCGCGAACGGATTGACCTAACTCAAAAATTCCTGTTGCGTCTGGAAGTAGAAACTCGCCCGGTTACAACGGTATGTGTATTTTTTCCCTAGGCCATTCTGGTTAAGCGTTTGGAGCAGCAGAAGTGCGAAATATTTGTTGCATTCTCAACCATTTCTTAGCTTCAAACTCCCATATCTCGCGAACGGATTGACGTAACCCAAAAATTCCAGTTGCGTCTGAAAGTAGATACTCGCCCGATTACAACGGTATGTGTATTTTTTCCCTAGGCCATTCTGGATAAGCGTTTGGAGCAGCAGAATTGCGAAAAATTTTTTGCCTTCTCAACCATTTCTTGTCTTCAAACTCCCATATCTCGCGAACGATTGACCTAACCCAAAAATTCCTATTGCATCTGAAAGTAGAAACTCGCCCGATTACAGCGCTATTTGTATTTTTTCCCTAGGCTGTTCTGGTTAAGCGTTTGGAGCAGCAGAAGTGCGAAAAATTTGTTGTCTTCTCAACCATTTCTTAGATTCAAACTCCCATATCTCGCGAACGGATTGACGTAACCCAAAAATTCCTGTTGCATCTGAAAGTAGAAACTCGCCCGATTACAACGGTATGTGAATTTTTCCCTAGGCCATTCTGGTTAAGCGTTTGGAGCAGCAGAAGTGCGAAATATTTGTTGCATTCTCAACCATTTCTTAGCTTCAAACTCCCATATCTCGCGAACGGATTGACGTAACCCAAAAATTCCAGTTGCGTCTGAAAGTAGAAACTCGCCCGATTACAACGGTATGTGTATTTTTTCCCTAGGCCATTCTGGATAAGCGTTTGGAGCAGCAGAATTGCGAAAAATTTTTTGCCTTCTCAACCATTTCTTGTCTTCAAACTCCCATATCTCGCGAATGGATTGACCTAACCCAAAAATTCCTATTGCATCTGAAAGTAGAAACTCGCCCGATTACAGCGGTATTTGTATTTTTTCCCTAGGCCGTTCTGGTTAAGCGTTTGGAGCAGCAGAAGTGCGAAAAATTTGTTGTCTTCTCAACCATTTCTTAGATTCAAACTCCCATATCTCGCGAACGGATTGACGTAACCCAAAAATTCCTGTTGCATCTGAAAGTAGAAACTCGCCCGATTACAACGGTATGTGAATTTTTCCCTAGGCCATTCTGGTTAAGCGTTCGGAGCAGCAAAATTGCGAAAAATTTTTTGCCTTCTCAACCATTTCTTGGCTGCAAACTCCCATATCTCGCGAACGGATTGACCTAACCCAAAAATTCCTATTGCATCTGAAAGTAGAAACTCGCCCGATTACAACGGTATGTGTATTTTTTCCCAAGGCCATTCTGGTTAAGCGTTTGGAGCAGCAGAATTGTGAAAAATTTTTTGCCTTCTCTACCATTTCTTGGCTTCAAACTCCCATATCTCGCGAACGGACTGACCTAACCCAAAAATTCCTATTGCATCTGAAAGTAGAAACTCGCCCGATTACAACGGTATGTGTATTTTTTCCCTAGGCCATTCTGGTTAAGCGTCTGGAGCAGCAGAATTGCGAAAAATTTTTTGCCTTCTCAACCATTTCTTGGCTTCAAACTCCCATATCTCGCGAACGGATTGATATAACCCAAAAATTTCTATTGCACCTGAAAGTAGAAACTCGCCCGATTACAACGGTATGTGTATTTTTTCCCTAGGCCATTCTGGTTAAGCGTTTGGAGCAGCAGAAGTGCGAAAAATTTGTTGTCTTCTCAACCATTTCTTAGCTTCAAACTCCCATATCTCGCGAACGGATTTACGTAACCCAAAAATTCCAGTTGCATCTGAAAGTAGAAACTCGCCCGATTACAACGGTATGTGTATTTTTTCCCTAGGCCATTCTGGTTAAGCGTTCGGAGCAGCAGAATTGCGAAAAATTTTTTGCCTTCTCAACCATTTCTTGTCTTCAAACTCCCATATCTCGCGAACGGATTGACCTAACCCAAAAATTCCTATTGCGTCTGAAAATAGAAACTCGCCCGATTACAACGGTATGTGTATTTTATCCCTAGGCCATTCTGGTTAAGCGTTTGGAGCAGCAGAATTGCGAAAAATTTTTTGCCTTCTCAACCATTTCTTGGCTTCAAACTCCCATATCTCGCGAACGGATTGACCTAACTCAAAAATTCCTGTTGCGTCTGGAAGTAGAAACTCGCCCGTTTACAACGGTATGTGTATTTTTTCCCTAGGCCATTCTGGTTAAGCGTTTGGAGCAGCAGAAGTGCGAAATATTTGTTGCATTCTCAACCATTTCTTAGCTTCAAACTCCCATATCTCGCGAACGGATTGACGTAACCCAAAAATTCCAGTTGCGTCTGAAAGTAGAAACTCGCCCGATTACAACGGTATGTGCATTTTTTCCCTAGGCCATTCTGGATAAGCGTTTGGAGCAGCAGAATTGCGAAAAATTTTTTGCCTTCTCAACCATTTCTTGTCTTCAAACTCCCATATCTCGCGAACGATTGACCTAACCCAAAAATTCCTATTGCATCTGAAAGTAGAAACTCGCCCGATTACAGCGCTATTTGTATTTTTTCCCTAGGCCGTTCTGGTTAAGCGTTTGGAGCAGCAGAAGTGCGAAAAATTTGTTGTCTTCTCAACCATTTCTTAGATTCAAACTCCCATATCTCGCGAACGGATTGACGAAACCCAAAAATTCCTGTTGCATCTGAAAGTAGAAACTCGCCCGATTACAACGGTATGTGAATTTTTCCCTAGGCCATTCTGGTTAAGCGTTTGGAGCAGCAGAAGTGCGAAATATTTGTTGCATTCTCAACCATTTCTTAGCTTCAAACTCCCATATCTCGCGAACGGATTGACGTAACCCAAAAATTCCAGTTGCGTCTGAAAGTAGAAACCCGCCCGATTACAACGGTATGTGTATTTTTTCCCTAGGCCATTCTGGATAAGCGTTTGGAGCAGCAGAATTGCGAAAAATTTTTTGCCTTCTCAACCATTTCTTGTCTTCAAACTCCCATATCTCGCGAATGGATTGACCTAACCCAAAAATTCCTATTGCATCTGAAAGTAGAAACTCGCCCGATTACAGCGGTATTTGTATTTTTTCCCTAGGCCGTTCTGGTTAAGCGTTTGGAGCAGCAGAAGTGCGAAAAATTTGTTGTCTTCTCAACCATTTCTTAGATTCAAACTCCCATATCTCGCGAACGGATTGACGTAACACAAAAATTCCTGTTGCATCTGAAAGTAGAAACTAGCCCGATTACAACGGTATGTGAATTTTTCCCTAGGCCATTCTGGTTAAGCGTTCGGAGCAGCAAAATTGCGAAAAATTTTTTGCCTTCTCAACCATTTCTTGGCTGCAAACTCCCATATCTCGCGAACGGATTGACCTAACCCAAAAATTCCTATTGCATCTGAAAGTAGAAACTCGCCCGATTACAACGGTATGTGTATTTTTTCCCAAGGCCATTCTGGTTAAGCGTTTGGAGCAGCAGAATTGCTAAAAATTTGTTGTCTTCTCAACCATTTCTCGGCTTCAAACTCCCATATCTCGCGAACGGATTGACCTAACCCAAATATTCCTATTGCATCGGAAAGTAGAAACTCGCCCGATTACAAGGGTATGTGTATTTTTTCCCTAGGCCATTCTGGTTAAGCGTTTGGAGCAGCAGAAGTGCGAAAAATTTGTTGTCTTCTCAACCATTTCTTAGCTTCAAACTCCCATATCTCGCGAACGGATTGACGTAACCCAAAATTTCCTATTGCATCTGAAAGTAGAAACTCGCCCGATTATAACGGTATGTGTATTTTTTCCCTAGGCCATTCTGGTTAAGCGTTTGGAGCAGCAGAATTGCTAAAAATTTTTTGCCTTCTCAACCATTTCTTGTGTTCAAACTCCCATATCTCGCGAACGGATTGTCCTAACCCAAAAATTCCTATTGCACCTGAAAGTAGAAACTCGCCCGATTACAGCGGTATTTGTATTTTTTCCCTAGGCCGTTCTGGTTAAGCGTTTGGAGCAGCAGAATTGCGAAAAATTTTTTGCCTTCTCAACCATTTCTTGGCTTCAAAGTCCCATATCTCGCGAACGGATTGATATAACCCAAAAATTTCTATTGCACCTGAAAGTAGAAACTCGCCCGATTACAACGGTATGTGTATTTTTTCCCTAGGCCATTCTGGTTAAGCGTTTGGAGCAGCAGAAGTGCGAAAAATTTGTTGTCTTCTCAACCATTTCTTAGCTTCAAACTCCCATATCTCGCGAACGGATTTACGTAACCCAAAAATTCCAGTTGCATCTGAAAGTAGAAACTCGCCCGATTACAACGGTATGTGTATTTTTTCCCTAGGCCATTCTGGTTAAGCGTTCGGAGCAGCAGAATTGCGAAAAATTTTTTGCCTTCTCAACCATTTCTTGTCTTCAAACTCCCATATCTCGCGAACGGATTGACCTAACCCAAAAATTCCTATTGCATCTGAAAATAGAAACTCGCCCGATTACAACGGTATGTGTATTTTATCCCTAGGCCATTCTGGTTAAGCGTTTGGAGCAGCAGAATTGCGAAAAATTTTTTGCCTTCTCAACCATTTCTTGGCTTCAAACTCCCATATCTCGCGAACGGATTGACCTAACTCAAAAATTCCTGTTGCGTCTGGAAGTAGAAACTCGCCCGGTTACAACGGTATGTGTATTTTTTCCCTAGGCCATTCTGGTTAAGCGTTTGGAGCAGCAGAAGTGCGAAATATTTGTTGCATTCTCAACCATTTCTTAGCTTCAAACTCCCATATCTCGCGAACGGATTGACGTAACCCAAAAATTCCAGTTGCGTCTGAAAGTAGATACTCGCCCGATTACAACGGTATGTGTATTTTTTCCCTAGGCCATTCTGGATAAGCGTTTGGAGCAGCAGAATTGCGAAAAATTTTTTGCCTTCTCAACCATTTCTTGTCTTCAAACTCCCATATCTCGCGAACGATTGACCTAACCCAAAAATTCCTATTGCATCTGAAAGTAGAAACTCGCCCGATTACAGCGCTATTTGTATTTTTTCCCTAGGCTGTTCTGGTTAAGCGTTTGGAGCAGCAGAAGTGCGAAAAATTTGTTGTCTTCTCAACCATTTCTTAGATTCAAACTCCCATATCTCGCGAACGGATTGACGTAACCCAAAAATTCCTGTTGCATCTGAAAGTAGAAACTCGCCCGATTACAACGGTATGTGAATTTTTCCCTAGGCCATTCTGGTTAAGCGTTTGGAGCAGCAGAAGTGCGAAATATTTGTTGCATTCTCAACCATTTCTTAGCTTCAAACTCCCATATCTCGCGAACGGATTGACGTAACCCAAAAATTCCAGTTGCGTCTGAAAGTAGAAACTCGCCCGATTACAACGGTATGTGTATTTTTTCCCTAGGCCATTCTGGATAAGCGTTTGGAGCAGCAGAATTGCGAAAAATTTTTTGCCTTCTCAACCATTTCTTGTCTTCAAACTCCCATATCTCGCGAATGGATTGACCTAACCCAAAAATTCCTATTGCATCTGAAAGTAGAAACTCGCCCGATTACAGCGGTATTTGTATTTTTTCCCTAGGCCGTTCTGGTTAAGCGTTTGGAGCAGCAGAAGTGCGAAAAATTTGTTGTCTTCTCAACCATTTCTTAGATTCAAACTCCCATATCTCGCGAACGGATTGACGTAACCCAAAAATTCCTGTTGCATCTGAAAGTAGAAACTCGCCCGATTACAACGGTATGTGAATTTTTCCCTAGGCCATTCTGGTTAAGCGTTCGGAGCAGCAAAATTGCGAAAAATTTTTTGCCTTCTCAACCATTTCTTGGCTGCAAACTCCCATATCTCGCGAACGGATTGACCTAACCCAAAAATTCCTATTGCATCTGAAAGTAGAAACTCGCCCGATTACAACGGTATGTGTATTTTTTCCCAAGGCCATTCTGGTTAAGCGTTTGGAGCAGCAGAATTGTGAAAAATTTTTTGCCTTCTCTACCATTTCTTGGCTTCAAACTCCCATATCTCGCGAACGGACTGACCTAACCCAAAAATTCCTATTGCATCTGAAAGTAGAAACTCGCCCGATTACAACGGTATGTGTATTTTTTCCCTAGGCCATTCTGGTTAAGCGTCTGGAGCAGCAGAATTGCGAAAAATTTTTTGCCTTCTCAACCATTTCTTGGCTTCAAACTCCCATATCTCGCGAACGGATTGATATAACCCAAAAATTTCTATTGCACCTGAAAGTAGAAACTCGCCCGATTACAACGGTATGTGTATTTTTTCCCTAGGCCATTCTGGTTAAGCGTTTGGAGCAGCAGAAGTGCGAAAAATTTGTTGTCTTCTCAACCATTTCTTAGCTTCAAACTCCCATATCTCGCGAACGGATTTACGTAACCCAAAAATTCCAGTTGCATCTGAAAGTAGAAACTCGCCCGATTACAACGGTATGTGTATTTTTTCCCTAGGCCATTCTGGTTAAGCGTTCGGAGCAGCAGAATTGCGAAAAATTTTTTGCCTTCTCAACCATTTCTTGTCTTCAAACTCCCATATCTCGCGAACGGATTGACCTAACCCAAAAATTCCTATTGCGTCTGAAAATAGAAACTCGCCCGATTACAACGGTATGTGTATTTTATCCCTAGGCCATTCTGGTTAAGCGTTTGGAGCAGCAGAATTGCGAAAAATTTTTTGCCTTCTCAACCATTTCTTGGCTTCAAACTCCCATATCTCGCGAACGGATTGACCTAACTCAAAAATTCCTGTTGCGTCTGGAAGTAGAAACTCGCCCGTTTACAACGGTATGTGTATTTTTTCCCTAGGCCATTCTGGTTAAGCGTTTGGAGCAGCAGAAGTGCGAAATATTTGTTGCATTCTCAACCATTTCTTAGCTTCAAACTCCCATATCTCGCGAACGGATTGACGTAACCCAAAAATTCCAGTTGCGTCTGAAAGTAGAAACTCGCCCGATTACAACGGTATGTGCATTTTTTCCCTAGGCCATTCTGGATAAGCGTTTGGAGCAGCAGAATTGCGAAAAATTTTTTGCCTTCTCAACCATTTCTTGTCTTCAAACTCCCATATCTCGCGAACGATTGACCTAACCCAAAAATTCCTATTGCATCTGAAAGTAGAAACTCGCCCGATTACAGCGCTATTTGTATTTTTTCCCTAGGCCGTTCTGGTTAAGCGTTTGGAGCAGCAGAAGTGCGAAAAATTTGTTGTCTTCTCAACCATTTCTTAGATTCAAACTCCCATATCTCGCGAACGGATTGACGAAACCCAAAAATTCCTGTTGCATCTGAAAGTAGAAACTCGCCCGATTACAACGGTATGTGAATTTTTCCCTAGGCCATTCTGGTTAAGCGTTTGGAGCAGCAGAAGTGCGAAATATTTGTTGCATTCTCAACCATTTCTTAGCTTCAAACTCCCATATCTCGCGAACGGATTGACGTAACCCAAAAATTCCAGTTGCGTCTGAAAGTAGAAACCCGCCCGATTACAACGGTATGTGTATTTTTTCCCTAGGCCATTCTGGATAAGCGTTTGGAGCAGCAGAATTGCGAAAAATTTTTTGCCTTCTCAACCATTTCTTGTCTTCAAACTCCCATATCTCGCGAATGGATTGACCTAACCCAAAAATTCCTATTGCATCTGAAAGTAGAAACTCGCCCGATTACAGCGGTATTTGTATTTTTTCCCTAGGCCGTTCTGGTTAAGCGTTTGGAGCAGCAGAAGTGCGAAAAATTTGTTGTCTTCTCAACCATTTCTTAGATTCAAACTCCCATATCTCGCGAACGGATTGACGTAACACAAAAATTCCTGTTGCATCTGAAAGTAGAAACTAGCCCGATTACAACGGTATGTGAATTTTTCCCTAGGCCATTCTGGTTAAGCGTTCGGAGCAGCAAAATTGCGAAAAATTTTTTGCCTTCTCAACCATTTCTTGGCTGCAAACTCCCATATCTCGCGAACGGATTGACCTAACCCAAAAATTCCTATTGCATCTGAAAGTAGAAACTCGCCCGATTACAACGGTATGTGTATTTTTTCCCAAGGCCATTCTGGTTAAGCGTTTGGAGCAGCAGAATTGTGAAAAATTTTTTGCCTTCTCTACCATTTCTTGGCTTCAAACTCCCATATCTCGCGAACGGACTGACCTAACCCAAAAATTCCTATTGCATCTGAAAGTAGAAACTCGCCCGATTACAACGGCATGTGTATTTTTTCCCTAGGCCATTCTGGTTAAGCGTCTGGAGCAGCAGAATTGCGAAAAATTTTTTGCCTTCTCAACCATTTCTTGGCTTCAAACTCCCATATCTCGCGAACGGATTGATATAACCCAAAAATTTCTATTGCACCTGAAAGTAGAAACTCGCCCGATTACAACGGTATGTGTATTTTTTCCCTAGGCCATTCTGGTTAAGCGTTTGGAGCAGCAGAAGTGCGAAAAATTTGTTGTTTTCTCAACCATTTCTTAGCTTCAAACTCCCATATCTCGCGAACGGATTTACGTAACCCAAAAATTCCAGTTGCATCTGAAAGTAGAAACTCGCCCGATTACAACGGTATGTGTATTTTTTCCCTAGGCCATTCTGGTTAAGCGATCGGAGCAGCAGAATTGCGAAAAATTTTTTGCCTTCTCAACCATTTCTTGTCTTCAAACTACCATATCTCGCGAACGGATTGACCTAACCCAAAAATTCCTATTGCATCTGAAAATAGAAACTCGCCCGATTACAACGGTATGTGTATTTTATCCCTAGGCCATTCTGGTTAAGCGTTTGGAGCAGCAGAATTGCGAAAAATTTTTTGCTTTCTCAACCATTTCTTGGCTTCAAACTCCCATATCTCGCGAACGGATTGACCTAACTCAAAAATTCCTGTTGCGTCTGGAAGTAGAAACTCGCCCGGTTACAACGGTATGTGTATTTTTTCCCTAGGCCATTCTGGTTAAGCGTTTGGAGCAGCAGAAGTGCGAAATATTTGTTGCATTCTCAACCATTTCTTAGCTTCAAACTCCCATATCTCGCGAACGGATTGACGTAACCCAAAAATTCCAGTTGCGTCTGAAAGTAGAAACTCGCCCGATTACAACGGTATGTGTATTTTTTCCCTAGGCCATTCTGGATAAGCGTTTGGAGCAGCAGAATTGCGAAAAATTTGTTGCCTTCTCAACCATTTCTTGTCTTCAAACTCCCATATCTCGCGAATGGATTGACCTAACCCAAAAATTCCTATTGCATCTGAAAGTAGAAGCTCGCCCGATTACAGCGGTATTTGTATTTTTTCCCTAGGCCGTTCTGGTTAAGCGTTTGGAGCAGCAGAAGTGCGAAAAATTTGTTGTCTTCTCAACCATTTCTTAGATTCAAACTCCCATATCTCGCGAACGGATTGACGTAACCCAAAAATTCCTGTTGCATCTGAAAGTAGAAACTCGCCCGATTACAACGGTATGTGAATTTTTCCCTAGGCCATTCTGGTTAAGCGTTCGGAGCAGCAAAATTGCGAAAAATTTTTTGCCTTCTCAACCATTTCTTGGCTGCAAACTCCCATATCTCGCGAACGGATTGACCTAACCCAAAAATTCCAATTGCATCTGAAAGTAGAAACTCGCCCGATTACAACGGTATGTGTATTTTTTCCCAAGGCCATTCTGGTTAAGCGTTTGGAGCAGCAGAATTGTGAAAAATTTTTTGCCTTCTCTACCATTTCTTGGCTTCAAACTCCCATATCTCGCGAACGGACTGACCTAACCCAAAAATTCCAGTTGCATCTGAAAGTAGAAACTCGCCCGATTACAACGGTATGTGTATTTTTTCCCTAGGCCATTCTGGTTAAGCGTTCGGAGCAGCAGAATTGCGAAAAATTTTTTGCCTTCTCAACCATTTCTTGGCTTCAAGCTCCTATATCTCGCAAACGGATTGACCTAACCCAAAAATTCCTGTTGCGTCTGAAAGTAGAAACTCGCCCGATTACAACGCTATGTGTATTTTTTCCCTAGGCCATTCTGGTTAAGCGTTTGGAGCAGCAGAAGTGCGAAGAATTTGTTGTCTTCTCAACCATTTCTTAGCTTCAAACTCCCATATCTCCCGAACGGATTGACATAACCCAAAAATTCCTGTTGCATCTGAAAGTAGAAACTCGCCCGATTACAACGGTATGTGAATTTTTCCCTAGGCCATTCTGGTTAAGCCTTTGGAGCAGCAGAATTGCGAAAAATTTTTTGCCTTCTCAACCATTTCTTGGCTTCAAGCTCCTATATCTCGCAAACGGATTGACCTAACCCAAAAATTCCTGTTGCGTCTGAAAGTAGAAACTCGCCCGATTACAACGCTATGTGTATTTTTTCCCTAGGCCATTCTGGTTAAGCGTTTGGAGCAGCAGAAGTGCGAAGAATTTGTTGTCTTCTCAACCATTTCTTAGCTTCAAACTCCCATATCTCCCGAACGGATTGACCTAACCCAAAAATTCCTGTTGCATCTGAAAGTAGAAACTGGCCCGATTACAACGGTATGTGAATTTTTCCCTAGGCCATTCTGGTTAAGCGTTTGGAGCAGCAGAATTGCGAAAAATTTTTTGCCTTCTCAACCATTTCTTGGCTTCAAACTCCCATATCTCGCGAACGGATTGACCTAACCCAAAAATTCCAATTGCATCTGAAAGTAGAAACTCGCCCGATTACAACGGTATGTGTATTTTTTCCCAAGGCCATTCTGGTTAAGCGTTTGGAGCAGCAGAATTGTGAAAAATTTTTTGCCTTCTCTACCATTTCTTGGCTTCAAACTCCCATATCTCGCGAACGGACTGACCTAACCCAAAAATTCCAGTTGCATCTGAAAGTAGAAACTCGCCCGATTACAACGGTATGTGTATTTTTTCCCTAGGCCATTCTGGTTAAGCGTTCGGAGCAGCAGAATTGCGAAAAATTTTTTGCCTTCTCAACCATTTCTTGGCTTCAAGCTCCTATATCTCGCAAACGGATTGACCTAACCCAAAAATTCCTGTTGCGTCTGAAAGTAGAAACTCGCCCGATTACAACGCTATGTGTATTTTTTCCCTAGGCCATTCTGGTTAAGCGTTTGGAGCAGCAGAAGTGCGAAGAATTTGTTGTCTTCTCAACCATTTCTTAGCTTCAAACTCCCATATCTCCCGAACGGATTGACATAACCCAAAAATTCCTGTTGCATCTGAAAGTAGAAACTCGCCCGATTACAACGGTATGTGAATTTTTCCCTAGGCCATTCTGGTTAAGCCTTTGGAGCAGCAGAATTGCGAAAAATTTTTTGCCTTCTCAACCATTTCTTGGCTTCAAGCTCCTATATCTCGCAAACGGATTGACCTAACCCAAAAATTCCTGTTGCGTCTGAAAGTAGAAACTCGCCCGATTACAACGCTATGTGTATTTTTTCCCTAGGCCATTCTGGTTAAGCGTTTGGAGCAGCAGAAGTGCGAAGAATTTGTTGTCTTCTCAACCATTTCTTAGCTTCAAACTCCCATATCTCCCGAACGGATTGACCTAACCCAAAAATTCCTGTTGCATCTGAAAGTAGAAACTCGCCCGATTACAACGGTATGTGAATTTTTCCCTAGGCCATTCTGGTTAAGCGTTCGGAGCAGCCGAATTGCGAAAAATTTGTTGCCTTCTCAACCATTTCTTGGCTTCAAACTCCTATATCTCGCGAACGGGCTGACCTAACCCAAAAATTCCTATTGCATCTGAAAGTAGAAACTCGCCCGATTACAACGGTATGTGTATTTTTTCGCTAGGCCATTCTGGTTAAGCGTTTGGAGCAGCAGAATTGCGAAAAATTTTTTGCCTTCTCAACCATTTCTTGGCTTCAAACTCCCATATCTCGCGAACGGATTGACCTAACTCAAAAATTCCTGTTGCGTCTGAAAGTAGAAACTCGCCCGGTTACAACGGTATGTGTATTTTTTCCCTAGGCCATTCTGGTTAAGCGTTTGGAGCAGCAGAAGTGCGAAAAATTTGTTGTCTTCTCAACCATTTCTTAGTTTCAAACTCCCATATCTCGCGAACGGATTGACGTAACCCAAAAATTCCAGTTGCATCTGAAAGTAGAAACTCGCCCGATTACAACGGTATTTGTATTTTTTCCCTAGGCCGTTCTGGTTAAGCGTTTGGAGCAGCAGAATTGCGAAAAATTTTTTGCCTTCTCAACCATTTCTTGGCTTCAAACTCCCATATCTCGCGAACGGATTGACCTAACCCAAAAATTCCTATTGCATCTGAAAGTAGAAACTCGCCCGATTACAACGGTATGTGTATTTTTTCCCTAGGCCATTCTGGATAAGCGTTTGGAGCAGCAGAATTGCGAAAAATTTGTTGCCTTCTCAACCATTTCTTGTCTTCAAACTCCCATATCTCGCGAATGGATTGACCTAACCCAAAAATTCCTATTGCATCTGAAAGTAGAAACTCGCCCGATTACAGCGGTATTTGTATTTTTTCCCTAGGCCGTTCTGGTTAAGCGTTTGGAGCAGCAGAAGTGCGAAAAATTTGTTGTCTTCTCAACCATTTCTTAGATTCAAACTCCCATATCTCGCGAACGGATTGACGTAACCCAAAAATTCCTGTTGCATCTGAAAGTAGAAACTCGCCCGATTACAACGGTATGTGAATTTTTCCCTAGGCCATTCTGGTTAAGCGTTCGGAGCAGCAAAATTGCGAAAAATTTTTTGCCTTCTCAACCATTTCTTGGCTGCAAACTCCCATATCTCGCGAACGGATTGACCTAACCCAAAAATTCCAATTGCATCTGAAAGTAGAAACTCGCCCGATTACAACGGTATGTGTATTTTTTCCCAAGGCCATTCTGGTTAAGCGTTTGGAGCAGCAGAATTGTGAAAAATTTTTTGCCTTCTCTACCATTTCTTGGCTTCAAACTCCCATATCTCGCGAACGGACTGACCTAACCCAAAAATTCCAGTTGCATCTGAAAGTAGAAACTCGCCCGATTACAACGGTATGTGTATTTTTTCCCTAGGCCATTCTGGTTAAGCGTTCGGAGCAGCAGAATTGCGAAAAATTTTTTGCCTTCTCAACCATTTCTTGGCTTCAAGCTCCTATATCTCGCAAACGGATTGACCTAACCCAAAAATTCCTGTTGCGTCTGAAAGTAGAAACTCGCCCGATTACAACGCTATGTGTATTTTTTCCCTAGGCCATTCTGGTTAAGCGTTTGGAGCAGCAGAAGTGCGAAGAATTTGTTGTCTTCTCAACCATTTCTTAGCTTCAAACTCCCATATCTCCCGAACGGATTGACATAACCCAAAAATTCCTGTTGCATCTGAAAGTAGAAACTCGCCCGATTACAACGGTATGTGAATTTTTCCCTAGGCCATTCTGGTTAAGCCTTTGGAGCAGCAGAATTGCGAAAAATTTTTTGCCTTCTCAACCATTTCTTGGCTTCAAGCTCCTATATCTCGCAAACGGATTGACCTAACCCAAAAATTCCTGTTGCGTCTGAAAGTAGAAACTCGCCCGATTACAACGCTATGTGTATTTTTTCCCTAGGCCATTCTGGTTAAGCGTTTGGAGCAGCAGAAGTGCGAAGAATTTGTTGTCTTCTCAACCATTTCTTAGCTTCAAACTCCCATATCTCCCGAACGGATTGACCTAACCCAAAAATTCCTGTTGCATCTGAAAGTAGAAACTCGCCCGATTACAACGGTATGTGAATTTTTCCCTAGGCCATTCTGGTTAAGCGTTCGGAGCAGCAGAATTGCGAAAAATTTGTTGCCTTCTCAACCATTTCTTGGCTTCAAACTCCTATATCTCGCGAACGGGCTGACCTAACCCAAAAATTCCTATTGCATCTGAAAGTAGAAACTCGCCCGATTACAACGGTATGTGTATTTTTTCGCTAGGCCATTCTGGTTAAGCGTTTGGAGCAGCAGAATTGCGAAAAATTTTTTGCCTTCTCAACCATTTCTTGGCTTCAAACTCCCATATCTCGCGAACGGATTGACCTAACTCAAAAATTCCTGTTGCGTCTGAAAGTAGAAACTCGCCCGGTTACAACGGTATGTGTATTTTTTCCCTAGGCCATTCTGGTTAAGCGTTTGGAGCAGCAGAAGTGCGAAAAATTTGTTGTCTTCTCAACCATTTCTTAGTTTCAAACTCCCATATCTCGCGAACGGATTGACGTAACCCAAAAATTCCAGTTGCATCTGAAAGTAGAAACTCGCCCGATTACAACGGTATTTGTATTTTTTCCCTAGGCCGTTCTGGTTAAGCGTTTGGAGCAGCAGAATTGCGAAAAATTTTTTGCCTTCTCAACCATTTCTTGGCTTCAAACTCCCATATCTCGCGAACGGATTGACCTAACCCAAAAATTCCTATTGCATCTGAAAGTAGAAACTCGCCCGATTACAACGGTATGTGTATTTTTTCCCTAGGCCATTCTGGTTAAGCTTTTGGAGCAGCAGAATTGCGAGAAATTTTTTGCCTTCTCAACCATTTCTTGGCTTCAAAGTCCCATATCTCGCGAACGGATTGACATAACCCAAAAATTCCTATTGCATCTGAAAGTAGAAACTCGCCCGATTACAACGGTATGTGTATTTTTTCCCTAGGCCATTCTGGTTAAGCGTTTGGAGCAGCAGAAGTGCGAAAAATTTGATGTCTTCTCAACCATTTCTTAGCTTCAAACTCCCATATCTCGCGAACGGATTGACGTAACCCAAAGATTCCTGTTGCATCTGAAAGTAGAAACTCGCCCGATTACAACGGTATGTGTATTTTTTCCCTAGGCCATTCTGGTTAAGCGTTTGGAGCAGCAGAATTGCGTAAAATTTGTTGTCTTCTCAACCATTTCTTAGCTTCAAACTCCCATATCTCGCGAACGGATTGACGTAACCCAAAGATTCCTGTTGCATCTGAAAGTAGAAACTCGCCCGATTACAACGGTATGTGTATTTTTTCCCTAGGCCATTCTGGTTAAGCGTTTGGAGCAGCAGAATTGCGAAAAATTTTTTGCCTTCTCTACCATTTCTTGGCTTCAAACTCCTATATCTCGCGAACGGATTGACGTAACCCAAAGATTCCTGTTGCATCTGAAAGTAGAAACTCGCCCGATTACAACGGTATGTGTATTTTTTCCCTAGCCCATTCTGGTTAAGCGTTTGGAGCAGCAGAAGTGCGAAAAATTTTTTGCCTTCTCTACCATTTCTTGGCTTCAAACTCCTATATCTCGCGAACGGATTGACCTAACCCAAAAATTCCTATAGCATCCGAAAGTAGAAACTCGCCCGATTACAACGGTATGTGTATTTTTTCCCTAGCCCATTCTGGTTAAGCGTTTGGAGCAGCAGAAGTGCGAAAAATTTGTTGTCTTCTCAACCATTTCTTAGCTTCAAACTCCCAAATCTCGCGAACGGATTGACGTCACCCAAAAATTCCTGTTGCATCTGAAAGTAGAAACTCGCCCGATTACAACGGTATGTGTATTTTTTCCCTAGGCCATTCTGGTTAAGCGTTTGGAGCAGCAGAATTGCGAAAAATTTTGTGCCTCCTCAACCACTTCTTGGCTTCAAAGTCCCATATCTCGCGAACGGATTGACCTAACCCAAAAATTCCTATTGCATCCGCAAGTAGAAACTCGCCCCATTACAACGGTATGTGTATTTTTTCCCTAGGCCACTCTGGTTAAGCGTTTGGAGCAGCAGAATTGCGAAAAATTTCTTGCCTTCTCAACCATTTCTTGGCTTCAAACTCCCATATCTCGCGAACGGATTGACCTAACCCAAAAATTCCTATTGCACCTGAAAGTAGAAACTCGCCCGATTACAACGGTATGTGTATTTTTTCCCTAGGCCATTCTGGTTAAGCGTTTTGAGCAGCAGAAGTGCGAAAAATTTGTTGTCTTCTCAACCATTTCTCGGCTTCAAACTCCCATATCTCGCGAACGGATTGACCAAACCCAAAAATTCCTATTGCATCTGAAAGTAGAAACTCGTCCGATTATAACGGTATGTGTATTTTTTCCCTAGGCCATTCTGATTAAGCGTTTGGAGCAGCAGAAGTGCGAAAAATTTGTTGTCTTCTCAACCATTTCTCGGCTTCAAACTCCCATATCTCGCGAACGGATTGACCTAACCCAAAAATTCCTATTGCATCGGAAAGTAGAAACTCGCCCGATTACAACGGTATGTGTATTTTTTCCCTAGGCCATTCTGGTTAAGCGTTTGGAGCAGCAGAAGTGCGAAAAATTTGTTGTCTTCTCAACCATTTCTTAGCTTCAAACTCCCATATCTCGCGAACGGATTTACGTAACCCAAAAATTCCAGTTGCATCTGAAAGTAGAAACTCGCCCGATTACAACGGTATGTGTATTTTTTCCCTAGGCCATTCTGGTTAAGCGTTCGGAGCAGCAGAATTGCGAAAAATTTTTTGCCTTCTCAACCATTTCTTGTCTTCAAACTCCCATATCTCGCGAACGGATTGACCTAACCCAAAAATTCCTATTGCGTCTGAAAATAGAAACTCGCCCGATTACAACGGTATGTGTATTTTATCCCTAGGCCATTCTGGTTAAGCGTTTGGAGCAGCAGAATTGCGAAAAATTTTTTGCCTTCTCAACCATTTCTTGGCTTCAAACTCCCATATCTCGCGAACGGATTGACCTAACTCAAAAATTCCTGTTGCGTCTGGAAGTAGAAACTCGCCCGGTTACAACGGTATGTGTATTTTTTCCCTAGGCCATTCTGGTTAAGCGTTTGGAGCAGCAGAAGTGCGAAATATTTGTTGCATTCTCAACCATTTCTTAGCTTCAAACTCCCATATCTCGCGAACGGATTGACGTAACCCAAAAATTCCAGTTGCGTCTGAAAGTAGAAACTCGCCCGATTACAACGGTATGTGTATTTTTTCCCTAGGCCATTCTGGATAAGCGTTTGGAGCAGCAGAATTGCGAAAAATTTTTTGCCTTCTCAACCATTTCTTGTCTTCAAACTCCCATATCTCGCGAACGATTGACCTAACCCAAAAATTCCTATTGCATCTGAAAGTAGAAACTCGCCCGATTACAGCGCTATTTGTATTTTTTCCCTAGGCCGTTCTGGTTAAGCGTTTGGAGCAGCAGAATTGCGAAAAATTTTTTGCCTTCTCAACCATTTCTTGGCTTCAAAGTCCCATATCTCGCGAACGGATTGATATAACCCAAAAATTTCTATTGCACCTGAAAGTAGAAACTCGCCCGATTACAACGGTATGTGTATTTTTTCCCTAGGCCATTCTGGTTAAGCGTTTGGAGCAGCAGAAGTGCGAAAAATTTGTTGTCTTCTCAACCATTTCTTAGCTTCAAACTCCCATATCTCGCGAACGGATTTACGTAACCCAAAAATTCCAGTTGCATCTGAAAGTAGAAACTCGCCCGATTACAACGGTATGTGTATTTTTTCCCTAGGCCATTCTGGTTAAGCGTTCGGAGCAGCAGAATTGCGAAAAATTTTTTGCCTTCTCAACCATTTCTTGTCTTCAAACTCCCATATCTCGCGAACGGATTGACCTAACCCAAAAATTCCTATTGCATCTGAAAATAGAAACTCGCCCGATTACAACGGTATGTGTATATTATCCCTAGGCCATTCTGGTTAAGCGTTTGGAGCAGCAGAATTGCGAAAAATTTTTTGCCTTCTCAACCATTTCTTGGCTTCAAACTCCCATATCTCGCGAACGGATTGACCTAACTCAAAAATTCCTATTGCATCTGAAAGTAGAAACTCGTCCGATTATAACGGTATGTGTATTTTTTCCCTAGGCCATTCTGGTTAAGCGTTTGGAGCAGCAGAAGTGCGAAAAATTTGTTGTCTTCTCAACCATTTCTCGGCTTCAAACTCCCATATCTCGCGAACGGATTGACCTAACCCAAAAATTCCTATTGCATCGGAAAGTAGAAACTCGCCCGATTACAACGGTATGTGTATTTTTTCCCTAGGCCATTCTGGTTAAGCGTTTGGAGCAGCAGAAGTGCGAAAAATTTGTTGTCTTCTCAACCATTTCTTAGCTTCAAACTCCCATATCTCGCGAACGGATTTACGTAACCCAAAAATTCCAGTTGCATCTGAAAGTAGAAACTCGCCCGATTACAACGGTATGTGTATTTTTTCCCTAGGCCATTCTGGTTAAGCGTTCGGAGCAGCAGAATTGCGAAAAATTTTTTGCCTTCTCAACCATTTCTTGTCTTCAAACTCCCATATCTCGCGAACGATTGACCTAACCCAAAAATTCCTATTGCATCTGAAAGTAGAAACTCGCCCGATTACAGAGCTATTTGTATTTTTTCCCTAGGCCGTTCTGGTTAAGCGTTTGGAGCAGCAGAATTGCGAAAAATTTTTTGCCTTCTCAACCATTTCTTGGCTTCAAAGTCCCATATCTCGCGAACGGATTGATATAACCCAAAAATTTCTATTGCACCTGAAAGTAGAAACTCGCCCGATTACAACGGTATGTGTATTTTTTCCCTAGGCCATTCTGGTTAAGCGTTTGGAGCAGCAGAAGTGCGAAAAATTTGTTGTCTTCTCAACCATTTCTTAGCTTCAAACTCCCATATCTCGCGAACGGATTTACGTAACCCAAAAATTCCAGTTGCATCTGAAAGTAGAAACTCGCCCGATTACAACGGTATGTGTATTTTTTCCCTAGGCCATTCTGGTTAAGCGTTCGGAGCAGCAGAATTGCGAAAAATTTTTTGCATTCTCAACCATTTCTTAGCTTCAAACTCCCATATCTCGCGAACGGATTGACGTAACCCAAAAATTCCAGTTGCGTCTGAAAGTAGAAACTCGCCCGATTACAACGGTATGTGTATTTTTTCCCTAGGCCATTCTGGATAAGCGTTTGGAGCAGCAGAATTGCGAAAAATTTTTTGCCTTCTCAACCATTTCTTGTCTTCAAACTCCCATATCTCGCGAACGATTGACCTTACCCAAAAATTCCTATTGCATCTGAAAGTAGAAACTCGCCCGATTACAGCGCTATTTGTATTTTTTCCCTAGGCCGTTCTGGTTAAGCGTTTGGAGCAGCAGAAGTGCGAAATATTTGTTGCATTCTCAACCATTTCTTAGCTTCAAACTCCCATATCTCGCGAACGGATTGACGTAACCCAAAAATTCCAGTTGCGTCTGAAAGTAGAAACTCGCCCGATTACAACGGTATGTGTATTTTTTCCCTAGGCCATTCTGGATAAGCGTTTGGAGCAGCAGAATTGCGAAAAATTTTTTGCCTTCTCAACCATTTCTTGTCTTCAAACTCCCATATCTCGCGAACGATTGACCTAACCCAAAAATTCCTATTGCATCTGAAAGTAGAAACTCGCCCGATTACAGCGCTAGTTGTATTTTTTCCCTAGGCCGTTCTGGTTAAGCGTTTGGAGCAGCAGAAGTGCGAAAAATTTGTTGTCTTCTCAACCATTTCTTAGATTCAAACTCCCATATCTCGCGAACGGATTGACGTAACCCAAAAATTCCTGTTGCATCTGAAAGTAGAAACTCGCCCGATTACAACGGTATGTGAATTTTTCCCTAGGCCATTCTGGTTAAGCGTTTGGAGCAGCAGAAGTGCGAAATATTTGTTGCATTCTCAACCATTTCTTAGCTTCAAACTCCCATATCTCGCGAACGGATTGACGTAACCCAAAAATTCCAGTTGCGTCTGAAAGTAGAAACTCGCCCGATTACAACGGTATGTGTATTTTTTCCCTAGGCCATTCTGGATAAGCGTTTGGAGCAGCAGAATTGCGAAAAATTTTTTGCCTTCTCAAACATTTCTTGTCTTCAAACTCCCATATCTCGCGAATGGATTGACCTAACCCAAAAATTCCTATTGCATCTGAAAGTAGAAACTCGCCCGATTACAGCGGTATTTGTATTTTTTCCCTAGGCCGTTCTGGTTAAGCGTTTGGAGCAGCAGAAGTGCGAAAAATTTGTTGTCTTCTCAACCATTTCTTAGATTCAAACTCCCATATCTCGCGAACGGATTGACGTAACCCAAAAATTCCTGTTGCATCTGAAAGTAGAAACTCGCCCGATTACAACGGTATGTGAATTTTTCCCTAGGCCATTCTGGTTAAGCGTTCGGAACAGCAAAATTGCGAAAAATTTTTTGCCTTCTCAACCATTTCTTGGCTGCAAACTCCCATATCTCGCGAACGGATTGACCTAACCCAAAAATTCCTATTGCATCTGAAAGTAGAAACTCGCCCGATTACAACGGTATGTGTATTTTTTCCCAAGGCCATTCTGGTTAAGCGTTTGGAGCAGCAGAATTGTGAAAAATTTTTTGCCTTCTCTACCATTTCTTGGCTTCAAACTCCCATATCTCGCGAACGGACTGACCTAACCCAAAAATTCCTATTGCATCTGAAAGTAGAAACTCGCCCGATTACAACGGCATGTGTATTTTTTCCCTAGGCCATTCTGGTTAAGCGTCTGGAGCAGCAGAATTGCGAAAAATTTTTTGCCTTCTCAACCATTTCTTGGCTTCAAACTCCCATATCTCGCGAACGGATTGATATAACCCAAAAATTTCTATTGCACCTGAAAGTAGAAACTCGCCCGATTACAACGGTATGTGTATTTTTTCCCTAGGCCATTCTGGTTAAGCGTTTGGAGCAGCAGAAGTGCGAAAAATTTGTTGTTTTCTCAACCATTTCTTAGCTTCAAACTCCCATATCTCGCGAACGGATTTACGTAACCCAAAAATTCCAGTTGCATCTGAAAGTAGAAACTCGCCCGATTACAACGGTATGTGTATTTTTTCCCTAGGCCATTCTGGTTAAGCGTTCGGAGCAGCAGAATTGCGAAAAATTTTTTGCCTTCTCAACCATTTCTTGGCTGCAAACTCCCATATCTCGCGAACGGATTGACCTAACCCAAAAATTCCAATTGCATCTGAAAGTAGAAACTCGCCCGATTACAACGGTATGTGTATTTTTTCCCAAGGCCATTCTGGTTAAGCGTTTGGAGCAGCAGAATTGTGAAAAATTTTTTGCCTTCTCTACCATTTCTTGGCTTCAAACTCCCATATCTCGCGAACGGACTGACCTAACCCAAAAATTCCAGTTGCATCTGAAAGTAGAAACTCGCCCGATTACAACGGTATGTGTATTTTTTCCCTAG
This sequence comes from Ptiloglossa arizonensis, assembly GCF_051014685.1. NCBI lineage: Eukaryota > Metazoa > Arthropoda > Insecta > Hymenoptera > Colletidae > Ptiloglossa > Ptiloglossa arizonensis. The sequence continues at coordinate 721,797 of NW_027478585.1, forward strand.
GCCATTCTGGTTAAGCGTTCGGAGCAGCAGAATTGCGAAAAATTTTTTGCCTTCTCAACCATTTCTTGGCTTCAAGCTCCTATATCTCGCAAACGGATTGACCTAACCCAAAAATTCCTGTTGCGTCTGAAAGTAGAAACTCGCCCGATTACAACGCTATGTGTATTTTTTCCCTAGGCCATTCTGGTTAAGCGTTTGGAGCAGCAGAAGTGCGAAGAATTTGTTGTCTTCTCAACCATTTCTTAGATTCAAACTCCCATATCTCCCGAACGGATTGACATAACCCAAAAATTCCTGTTGCATCTGAAAGTAGAAACTCGCCCGATTACAACGGTATGTGAATTTTTCCCTAGGCCATTCTGGTTAAGCCTTTGGAGCAGCAGAATTGCGAAAAATTTTTTGCCTTCTCAACCATTTCTTGGCTTCAAGCTCCTATATCTCGCAAACGGATTGACCTAACCCAAAAATTCCTGTTGCGTCTGAAAGTAGAAACTCGCCCGATTACAACGCTATGTGTATTTTTTCCCTAGGCCATTCTGGTTAAGCGTTTGGAGCAGCAGAAGTGCGAAGAATTTGTTGTCTCCTCAACCATTTCTTAGCTTCAAACTCCCATATCTCCCGAACGGATTGACCTAACCCAAAAATTCCTGTTGCATCTGAAAGTAGAAACTCGCCCGATTACAACGGTATGTGAATTTTTCCCTAGGCCATTCTGGTTAAGCGTTCGGAGCAGCAGAATTGCGAAAAATTTGTTGCCTTCTCAACCATTTCTTGGCTTCAAACTCCTATATCTCGCGAACGGGCTGACCTAACCCAAAAATTCCTATTGCATCTGAAAGTAGAAACTCGCCCGATTACAACGGTATGTGTATTTTTTCGCTAGGCCATTCTGGTTAAGCGTTTGGAGCAGCAGAATTGCGAAAAATTTTTTGCCTTCTCAACCATTTCTTGGCTTCAAACTCCCATATCTCGCGAACGGATTGACCTAACTCAAAAATTCCTGTTGCGTCTGAAAGTAGAAACTCGCCCGGTTACAACGGTATGTGTATTTTTTCCCTAGGCCATTCTGGTTAAGCGTTTGGAGCAGCAGAAGTGCGAAAAATTTGTTGTCTTCTCAACCATTTCTTAGTTTCAAACTCCCATATCTCGCGAACGGATTGACGTAACCCAAAAATTCCAGTTGCATCTGAAAGTAGAAACTCGCCCGATTACAACGGTATTTGTATTTTTTCCCTAGGCCGTTCTGGTTAAGCGTTTGGAGCAGCAGAATTGCGAAAAATTTTTTGCCTTCTCAATCATTTCTTGGCTTCAAACTCCCATATCTCGCGAACGGATTGACCTAACCCAAAAATTCCTATTGCATCTGAAAGTAGAAACTCGCCCGATTACAACGGTATGTGTATTTTTTCCCTAGGCCATTCTGGTTAAGCGTTTGGAGCAGCAGAATTGTGAAAAATTTTTTGCCTTCTCTACCATTTCTTGGCTTCAAACTCCCATATCTCGCGAACGGACTGACCTAACCCAAAAATTCCTATTGCATCTGAAAGTAGAAACTCGCCCGATTACAACGGTATGTGTATTTTTTCCCTAGGCCATTCTGGTTAAGCTTTTGGAGCAGCAGAATTGCGAGAAATTTTTTGCCTTCTCAACCATTTCTTGGCTTCAAAGTCCCATATCTCGCGAACGGATTGACATAACCCAAAAATTCCTATTGCATCTGAAAGTAGAAACTCGCCCGATTACAACGGTATGTGTATTTTTTCCCTAGGCCATTCTGGTTAAGCGTTTGGAGCAGCAGAAGTGCGAAAAATTTGATGTCTTCTCAACCATTTCTTAGCTTCAAACTCCCATATCTCGCGAACGGATTGACGTAACCCAAAGATTCCTGTTGCATCTGAAAGTAGAAACTCGCCCGATTACAACGGTATGTGTATTTTTTCCCTAGGCCATTCTGGTTAAGCGTTTGGAGCAGCAGAATTGCGAAAAATTTTTTGCCTTCTCTACCATTTCTTGGCTTCAAACTCCTATATCTCGCGAACGGATTGACCTAACCCAAAAATTCCTATAGCATCTGAAAGTAGAAACTCGCCCGATTACAACGGTATGTGTATTTTTTCCCTAGCCCATTCTGGTTAAGCGTTTGGAGCAGCAGAAGTGCGAAAAATTTGTTGTCTTCTCAACCATTTCTTAGCTTCAAACTCCCAAATCTCGCGAACGGATTGACGTCACCCAAAAATTCCTGTTGCATCTGAAAGTAGAAACTCGCCCGATTACAACGGTATGTGTATTTTTTCCCTAGGCCATTCTGGTTAAGCGTTTGGAGCAGCAGAATTGCGAAAAATTTTGTGCCTCCTCAACCACTTCTTGGCTTCAAAGTCCCATATCTCGCGAACGGATTGACCTAACCCAAAAATTCCTATTGCACCTGAAAGTAGAAACTCGCCCGATTACAGCGGTATTTGTATTTTTTCCCTAGGCCGTTCTGGTTAAGCGTTTGGAGCAGCAGAATTGCGAAAAATTTTTTGCCTTCTCAACCATTTCTTGGCTTCAAAGTCCCATATCTCGCGAACGGATTGATATAACCCAAAAATTCCTATTGCACCTGAAAGTAGAAACTCGCCCGATTACAACGGTATGTGTATTTTTTCCCTAGGCCATTCTGGTTAAGCGTTTGGAGCAGCAGAAGTGCGAAAAATTTTTTGCCTTCTCAACCATTTCTTGTCTTCAAACTCCCATATCTCGCGAACGGATTGACCAAACCCAAAAATTCCTGCTGCGTCTGAAAGAAGAAACTCGCCCGATTACAACGGTATGCGTATTTTTTCCCTAGGCCATTCTGGTTAAGCCTTTGGAGCAGCAGAAGTGCGAAAAATTTGTTGTCTTCTCAACCATTTCTTAGCTTCAAAGTCCCATATCTCGCGAACGGATTGACCGAACCCAAAAATTCCTGCTGCGTCTGAAAGTAGAATCTCGCCCGATTACAACGGTATGCGTATTTTTTCCCTAGGCCATTCTGGTTAAGCGTTTGGAGCAGCAGAAGTGCGAAAAATTTGTTGTCTTCTCAACCATTTCTCGGCTTCAAACTCCCATATCTCGCGAACGGATTGACCAAACCCAAAAATTCCTATAGCATCTGAAAGTAGAAACTCGTCCGATTATAACGGTATGTGTATTTTTTCCCTAGGCCATTCTGGTTAAGCGTTTGGAGCAGCAGAAGTGCGAAAAATTTGTTGTCTTCTCAACCATTTCTCGGCTTCAAACTCCCATATCTCGCGAACGGATTGACCTAACCCAAAAATTCCTATTGCATCGGAAAGTAGAAACTCGCCCGATTACAACGGTATGTGTATTTTTTCCCTAGGCCATTCTGGTTAAGCGTTTGGAGCAGCAGAAGTGCGAAAAATTTGTTGTCTTCTCAACCATTTCTTAGCTTCAAACTCCCATATCTCGTGAACGGATTGACGTAACCCAAAATTTCCTATTGCATCTGAAAGTAGAAACTCGTCCGATTATAACGGTATGTGTATTTTTTCCCTAGGCCATTCTGGCTAAGCCTTTGGAGCAGCAGAATTGCGAAAAATTGTTTGCCTTCTCAACCATTTCTTGTCTTCAAACTCCCATATCTCGCGAACGGATTGACCTAACCCAAAAATTCCTATTGCATCTGAAAATAGATACTCGCCCGATTACAGCGGTATGTGTATTTTATCCCTAGGCCATTCTGGTTAAGCGTTTGGAGCAGCAGAATTGCGAAAAATTTTTTGCCTTCTCAACCATTTCTTGTCTTCAAACTCCCATATCTCGCGAACGGATTGACCTAACTCAAAAATTCCTGTTGCGTCTGGAAGTAGAAACTCGCCCGGTTACAACGGTATGTGTATTTTTTTCCTAGGCCATTCTGGTTAAGCGTTTGGAGCAGCAGAAGTGCGAAAAATTTGTTGCATTCTCAACCATTTCTTAGATTCAAACTCCCATATCTCGCGAACGGATTGACGTAACCCAAAAATTGCAGTTGCATCTGAAAGTAGAAACTCGCCCGATTACAACGGTATGTGAATTTTTCCCTAGGCCGTTCTGGTTAAGCGTTTGGAGCAGCAGAATTGCGAAAAATTTTTTGCCTTCTCAACCATTTCTTGGCTTCAAAGTCCCATATCTCGCGAACGGATTGATATAACCCAAAAATTCCTATTGCACCTGAAAGTAGAAACTCGCCCGATTACAACGGTATGTGTATTTTTTCCCTAGGCCATTCTGGTTAAGCGTTTGGAGCAGCAGAAGTGCGAAAAATTTTTTGCCTTCTCAACCATTTCTTGTCTTCAAACTCCCATATCTCGCGAACGGATTGACCAAACCCAAAAATTCCTGCTGCGTCTGAAAGAAGAAACTCGCCCGATTACAACGGTATGCGTATTTTTTCCCTAGGCCATTCTGGTTAAGCCTTTGGAGCAGCAGAAGTGCGAAAAATTTGTTGTCTTCTCAACCATTTCTTAGCTTCAAAGTCCCATATCTCGCGAACGGATTGACCGAACCCAAAAATTCCTGCTGCGTCTGAAAGTAGAATCTCGCCCGATTACAACGGTATGCGTATTTTTTCCCTAGGCCATTCTGGTTAAGCGTTTGGAGCAGCAGAAGTGCGAAAAATTTGTTGTCTTCTCAACCATTTCTCGGCTTCAAACTCCCATATCTCGCGAACGGATTGACCAAACCCAAAAATTCCTATAGCATCTGAAAGTAGAAACTCGTCCGATTATAACGGTATGTGTATTTTTTCCCTAGGCCATTCTGGTTAAGCGTTTGGAGCAGCAGAAGTGCGAAAAATTTGTTGTCTTCTCAACCATTTCTCGGCTTCAAACTCCCATATCTCGCGAACGGATTGACCTAACCCAAAAATTCCTATTGCATCGGAAAGTAGAAACTCGCCCGATTACAACGGTATGTGTATTTTTTCCCTAGGCCATTCTGGTTAAGCGTTTGGAGCAGCAGAAGTGCGAAAAATTTGTTGTCTTCTCAACCATTTCTTAGCTTCAAACTCCCATATCTCGTGAACGGATTGACGTAACCCAAAATTTCCTATTGCATCTGAAAGTAGAAACTCGTCCGATTATAACGGTATGTGTATTTTTTCCCTAGGCCATTCTGGCTAAGCCTTTGGAGCAGCAGAATTGCGAAAAATTGTTTGCCTTCTCAACCATTTCTTGTCTTCAAACTCCCATATCTCGCGAACGGATTGACCTAACCCAAAAATTCCTATTGCATCTGAAAATAGATACTCGCCCGATTACAGCGGTATGTGTATTTTATCCCTAGGCCATTCTGGTTAAGCGTTTGGAGCAGCAGAATTGCGAAAAATTTTTTGCCTTCTCAACCATTTCTTGTCTTCAAACTCCCATATCTCGCGAACGGATTGACCTAACTCAAAAATTCCTGTTGCGTCTGGAAGTAGAAACTCGCCCGGTTACAACGGTATGTGTATTTTTTTCCTAGGCCATTCTGGTTAAGCGTTTGGAGCAGCAGAAGTGCGAAAAATTTGTTGCATTCTCAACCATTTCTTAGATTCAAACTCCCATATCTCGCGAACGGATTGACGTAACCCAAAAATTGCAGTTGCATCTGAAAGTAGAAACTCGCCCGATTACAACGGTATGTGAATTTTTCCCTAGGCCATTCTGGTTAAGCGTTCGGAGCAGCAAAATTGCGAAAAATTTTTTGCCTTCTCAACCATTTCTTGGCTTCAAACTCCCATATCTCGCGAACGGATTGACCTAACCCAAAAATTCCTATTGCATCTGAAAGTAGAAACTCGCCCGATTACAACGGTATGTGTATTTTTTCCCTAGGCCATTCTGGTTAAGCGTTCGGAGCAGCAGAATTGTGAAAAATTTTTAGCCTTCTCTACCATTTCTTGGCTTCAAACTCCCATATCTCGCGAACGGATTGACCTAACCCAAAAATTCCTATTGCATCTGAAAGTAGAAACTCGCCCGATTACAACGGTATGTGAATTTTTCCCTAGGCCATTCTGGTTAAGCGTTCGGAGCAGCAAAATTGCGAAAAATTTGTTGTCTTCTCAACCATTTCTTAGCTTCAAACTCCCATATCTCGCGAACGGATTGACGTAACCCAAAATTTCCTATTGCATCGGAAAGTAGAAACTCGCCCGATTACAACGGTATGTGTATTTTTTCCCTAGGCCATTCTGGTTAAGCGTTTGGAGCAGCAGAAGTGCGAAAAATTTGTTGTCTTCTCAACCATTTCTTAGCTTCAAACTCCCATATCTCGTGAACGGATTGACGTAACCCAAAATTTCCTATTGCATCTGAAAGTAGAAACTCGTCCGATTATAACGGTATGTGTATTTTTTCCCTAGGCCATTCTGGTTAAGCGTTTGGAGCAGCAGAAGTGCGAAAAATTTGTTGTCTTCTCAACCATTTCTCGGCTTCAAACTCCCATATCTCGCGAACGGATTGACCTAACCCAAAAATTCCTATTGCATCGGAAAGTAGAAACTCGCCCGATTACAACGGTATGTGTATTTTTTCCCTAGGCCATTCTGGTTAAGCGTTTGGAGCAGCAGAAGTGCGAAAAATTTGTTGTCTTCTCAACCATTTCTTAGCTTCAAACTCCCATATCTCGTGAACGGATTGACGTAACCCAAAATTTCCTATTGCATCTGAAAGTAGAAACTCGTCCGATTATAACGGTATGTGTATTTTTTCCCTAGGCCATTCTGGTTAAGCCTTTGGAGCAGCAGAATTGCGAAAAATTTTTTGCCTTCTCAACCATTTCTTGTCTTCAAACTCCCATATCTCGCGAACGGATTGACCTAACCCAAAAATTCCTATTGCACCTGAAAGTAGAAACTCGCCCGATTACAGCGGTATTTGTATTTTTTCCCTAGGCCGTTCTGGTTAAGCGTTTGGAGCAGCAGAATTGCGAAAAATTTTTTGCCTTCTCAACCATTTCTTGGCTTCAAAGTCCCATATCTCGCGAACGGATTGATATAACCCAAAAATTCCTATTGCACCTGAAAGTAGAAACTCGCCCGATTACAACGGTATGTGTATTTTTTCCCTAGGCCATTCTGGTTAAGCGTTTGGAGCAGCAGAAGTGCGAAAAATTTGTTGTCTTCTCAACCATTTCTTAGCTTCAAACTCCCATATCTCGCGAACGGATTTACGTAACCCAAAAATTCCAGTTGCATCTGAAAGTAGAAACTCGCCCGATTACAACGGTATGTGTATTTTTTCCCTAGGCCATTCTGGTTAAGCGTTCGGAGCAGCAGAATTGCGAAAAATTTTTTGCCTTCTCAACCATTTCTTGTCTTCAAACTCCCATATCTCGCGAACGGATTGACCTAACCCAAAAATTCCTATTGCATCTGAAAATAGATACTCGCCCGATTACAACGGTATGTGTATTTTATCCCTAGGCCATTCTGGTTAAGCGTTTGGAGCAGCAGAATTGCGAAAAATTTTTTGCCTTCTCAACCATTTCTTGTCTTCAAACTCCCATATCTCGCGAACGGATTGACCTAACTCAAAAATTCCTGTTGCGTCTGGAAGTAGAAACTCGCCCGGTTACAACGGTATGTGTATTTTTTCCCTAGGCCATTCTGGTTAAGCGTTTGGAGCAGCAGAAGTGCGAAAAATTTGTTGCATTCTCAACCATTTCTTAGATTCAAACTCCCATATCTCGCGAACGGATTGACGTAACCCAAAAATTCCAGTTGCATCTGAAAGTAGAAACTCGCCCGATTACAACGGTATGTGAATTTTTCCCTAGGCCATTCTGGTTAAGCGTTCGGAGCAGCAAAATTGCGAAAAATTTTTTGCCTTCTCAACCATTTCTTGGCTTCAAACTCCCATATCTCGCGAACGGATTGACGTAACCCAAAAATTCCAGTTGCATCTGAAAGTAGAAACTCGCCCGATTACAACGGTATGTGTATTTTTTCCCTAGGCCATTCTGGTTAAGCGTTTGGAGCAGCAGAAGTGCGAAAAATTTTTTGCCTTCTCAACCATTTCTTGTCTTCAAACTCCCATATCTCGCGAACGGATTGACCAAACCCAAAAATTCCTGCAGCGTCTGAAAGTAGAAACTCGCCCGATTACAACGGTATGCGTATTTTTTCCCTAGGCCATTCTGGTTAAGCGTTTGGAGCAGCAGAAGTGCGAAAAATTTGTTGTCTTCTCAACCATTTCTTAGCTTCAAAGTCCCATATCTCGCGAACGGATTGACCGAACCCAAAAATTCCTGCTGCGTCTGAAAGTAGAATCTCGCCCGATTACAACGGTATGCGTATTTTTTCCCTAGGCCATTCTGGTTAAGCGTTTGGAGCAGCAGAAGTGCGAAAAATTTGTTGTCTTCTCAACCATTTCTCGGCTTCAAACTCCCATATCTCGCGAACGGATTGACCAAACGCAAAAATTCCTATTGCATCTGAAAGTAGAAACTCGTCCGATTATAACGGTATGTGTATTTTTTCCCTAGGCCATTCTGGTTAAGCGTTTGGAGCAGCAGAAGTGCGAAAAATTTGTTGTCTTCTCAACCATTTCTCGGCTTCAAACTCCCATATCTCGCGAACGGATTGACCTAACCCAAAAATTCCTATTGCATCGGAAAGTAGAAACTCGCCCGATTACAACGGTATGTGTATTTTTTCCCTAGGCCATTCTGGTTAAGCGTTTGGAGCAGCAGAAGTGCGAAAAATTTGTTGTCTTCTCAACCATTTCTTAGCTTCAAACTCCCATATCTCGTGAACGGATTGACGTAACCCAAAATTTCCTATTGCATCTGAAAGTAGAAACTCGTCCGATTATAACGGTATGTGTATTTTTTCCCTAGGCCATTCTGGTTAAGCCTTTGGAGCAGCAGAATTGCGAAAAATTTTTTGCCTTCTCAACCATTTCTTGTCTTCAAACTCCCATATCTCGCGAACGGATTGACCTAACCCAAAAATTCCTATTGCACCTGAAAGTAGAAACTCGCCCGATTACAGCGGTATTTGTATTTTTTCCCTAGGCCGTTCTGGTTAAGCGTTTGGAGCAGCAGAATTGCGAAAAATTTTTTGCCTTCTCAACCATTTCTTGGCTTCAAAGTCCCATATCTCGCGAACGGATTGATATAACCCAAAAATTCCTATTGCACCTGAAAGTAGAAACTCGCCCGATTACAACGGTATGTGTATTTTTTCCCTAGGCCATTCTGGTTAAGCGTTTGGAGCAGCAGAAGTGCGAAAAATTTGTTGTCTTCTCAACCATTTCTTAGCTTCAAACTCCCATATCTCGCGAACGGATTTACGTAACCCAAAAATTCCAGTTGCATCTGAAAGTAGAAACTCGCCCGATTACAACGGTATGTGTATTTTTTCCCTAGGCCATTCTGGTTAAGCGTTCGGAGCAGCAGAATTGCGAAAAATTTTTTGCCTTCTCAACCATTTCTTGTCTTCAAACTCCCATATCTCGCGAACGGATTGACCTAACCCAAAAATTCCTATTGCATCTGAAAATAGATACTCGCCCGATTACAACGGTATGTGTATTTTATCCCTAGGCCATTCTGGTTAAGCGTTTGGAGCAGCAGAATTGCGAAAAATTTTTTGCCTTCTCAACCATTTCTTGGCTTCAAACTCCCATATCTCGCGAACGGATTGACCTAACTCAAAAATTCCTGTTGCGTCTGGAAGTAGAAACTCGCCCGGTTACAACGGTATGTGTATTTTTTCCCTAGGCCATTCTGGTTAAGCGTTTGGAGCAGCAGAAGTGCGAAAAATTTGTTGCATTCTCAACCATTTCTTAGATTCAAACTCCCATATCTCGCGAACGGATTGACGTAACCCAAAAATTCCAGTTGCATCTGAAAGTAGAAACTCGCCCGATTACAACGGTATGTGTATTTTTTCCCTAGGCCATTCTGGTTAAGCGTTTGGAGCAGCAGAATTGTGAAAAATTTTTTGCCTTCTCTACCATTTCTTGGCTTCAAACTCCCATATCTCGCGAACGGATTGACCTAACCCAAATATTCCTATTGCACCTGAAAGTAGAAACTCGCCCGATTACAACGGTATGTGTATTTTTTCCCTAGGCGATTCTGGCTAAGCGTTTGGAGCTGCAGAAGTGCGAAAAATTTGTTGTCTTCTCAACCATTTCTTAGCTTCAAACTCCCATATCTCGCGAACGGATTGACGTAACCCAAAATTTCCTATTGCATCTGAAAGTAGAAACGCGCCCGATTATAACGGTATGTGTATTTTTTCCCTAGGCCATTCTCGTTAAGCGTTTGGAGCAGCAGAAGTGCGAAAAATTTTTTGCCTTCTCAACCATTTCTTGTCTTCAAACTCCCATATCTCGCGAACGGATTGACGTAACCCAAAAATTCCAGTTGCATCTGAAAGTAGAATCTCGCCCGATTACAACGGTATGTGTATTTTTTCCCTAGGCCATTCTGGTTAAGCGTTTGGAGCAGCAGAAGTGCGAAAAATTTTTTGCCTTCTCAACCATTTCTTGGCTTCAAACTCCCATATCTCGCGAACGGATTGACCTAACCCAAAAATTCCTATTGCATCTGAAAGTAGAAACTCGCCCGATTACAACGGTATGTGTATTTTTTCCCTAGGCCATTCTGGTTAAGCGTTTGGGGCAGCAGAATTGTGAAAAATTTTTTGCCTTCTCTACCATTTCTTGGCTTCAAACTCCCATATCTCGCGAACGGATTGACCTAACCCAAATATTCCTATTGCACCTGAAAGTAGAAACTCGCCCGATTACAACGGTATGTGTATTTTTTCCCTAGGCGATTCTGGTTAAGCGTTTGGAGCTGCAGAAGTGCGAAAAATTTGTTGTCTTCTCAACCATTTCTTAGCTTCAAACTCCCATATCTCGCGAACGGATTGACGTAACCCAAAATTTCCTATTGCATCTGAAAGTAGAAACTCGCCCGATTATAACGGTATGTGTATTTTTTCCCTAGGCCATTCTGGTTAAGCGTTCGGAGCAGCAGAATTGCGAAAAATTTTTTGCCTTCTCAACCATTTCTTGTCTTCAAACTCCCATATCTCGCGAACGGATTGACCTAACCCAAAAATTCCTATTGCATCTGAAAATAGATACTCGCCCGATTACAACGGTATGTGTATTTTATCCCTAGGCCATTCTGGTTAAGCGTTTGGAGCAGCAGAATTGCGAAAAATTTTTTGCCTTCTCAACCATTTCTTGGCTTCAAACTCCCATATCTCGCGAACGGATTGACCTAACTCAAAAATTCCTGTTGCGTCTGGAAGTAGAAACTCGCCCGGTTACAACGGTATGTGTATTTTTTCCCTAGGCCATTCTGGTTAAGCGTTTGGAGTAGCAGAAGTGCGAAAAATTTGTTGCATTCTCAACCATTTCTTAGATTCAAACTCCCATATCTCGCGAACGGATTGTCGTAACCCAAAAATTCCAGTTGCATCTGAAAGTAGAAACTCGCCCGATTACAACGGTATGTGTATTTTTTCCCTAGGCCATTCTGGTTAAGCGTTTGGAGCAGCAGAATTGTGAAAAATTTTTTGCCTTCTCTACCATTTCTTGGCTTCAAACTCCCATATCTCGCGAACGGATTGACCTAACCCAAATATTCCTATTGCACCTGAAAGTAGAAACTCGACCGATTACAACGGTATGTGTATTTTTTCCCTAGGCGATTCTGGTTAAGCGTTTGGAGCTGCAGAAGTGCGAAAAATTTGTTGTCTTCTCAACCATTTCTTAGCTTCAAACTCCCATATCTCGCGAACGGATTGACGTAACCCAAAATTTCCTATTGCATCTGAAAGTAGAAACTCGCCCGATTATAACGGTATGTGTATTTTTTCCCTAGGCCATTCTGGTTAAGCGTTTGGAGCAGCAGAAGTGCGAAAAATTTGTTGCATTCTCAACCATTTCTTAGATTCAAACTCCCATATCTCGCGAACGGATTGACGTAACCCAAAAATTCCAGTTGCATCTGAAAGTAGAAACTCGCCCGATTACAACGGTATGTGTATTTTTTCCCTAGGCCATTCTGGTTAAGCGTTTGGAGCAGCAGAATTGTGAAAAATTTTTTGCCTTCTCTACCATTTCTTGGCTTCAAACTCCCATATCTCGCGAACGGATTGACCTAACCCAAATATTCCTATTGCACCTGAAAGTAGAAACTCGCCCGATTACAACGGTATGTGTATTTTTTCCCTAGGCGATTCTGGTTAAGCGTTTGGAGCTGCAGAAGTGCGAAAAATTTGTTGTCTTCTCAACCATTTCTTAGCTTCAAACTCCCATATCTCGCGAACGGATTGACGTAACCCAAAATTTCCTATTGCATCTGAAAGTAGAAACTCGCCCGATTATAACGGTATGTGTATTTTTTCCCTAGGCCATTCTGGTTAAGCGTTTGGAGCAGCAGAAGTGCGAAAAATTTTTTGCCTTCTCAGCCATTTCTTAGCTTCAAACTCCCATATCTCGCGAACGGATTTACGTAACCCAAAAATTCCAGTTGCATCTGAAAGTAGAAACTCGCCCGATTACAACGGTATGTGTATTTTTTCCCTAGGCCATTCTGGTTAAGCGTTCGGAGCAGCAGAATTGCGAAAAATTTTTTGCCTTCTCAACCATTTCTTGTCTTCAAACTCCCATATCTCGCGAACGGATTGACCTAACCCAAAATTTCCTATTGCATCTGAAAGTAGAAACTCGCCCGATTACAACGGTATGTGTATTTTATCCCTAGGCCATTCTGGTTAAGCGTTTGGAGCAGCAGAATTGCGAAAAATTTTTTGCCTTCTCAACCATTTCTTGGCTTCAAACTCCCATATCTCGCGAACGGATTGACCTAACTCAAAAATTCCTGTTGCGTCTGGAAGTAGAAACTCGCCCGGTTACAACGGTATGTGTATTTTTTCCCTAGGCCATTCTGGTTAAGCGTTTGGAGCAGGAGAAGTGCGAAAAATTTGTTGCATTCTCAACCATTTCTTAGATTCAAACTCCCATATCTCGCGAACGGATTGACGTAACCCAAAAATTCCAGTTGCATCTGAAAGTAGAAACTCGCCCGATTACAACGGTATGTGTATTTTTTCCCTAGGCCATTCTGGTTAAGCGTTTGGAGCAGCAGAAGTGCGAAAAATTTGTTGTCTTCTCAAACATTTCTTAGCTTCAAAGTCCCATATCTCGCGAACGGATTGACCGAACCCAAAAATTCCTGCTGCGTCTGAAAGTAGAATCTCGCCCGATTACAACGGTATGTGTATTTTTTCCCTAGGCCATTCTGGTTAAGCGTTTGGAGCAGCAGAATTGTGAAAAATTTTTTGCCTTCTCTACCATTTCTTGGCTTCAAACTCCCATATCTCGCGAACGGATTGACCTAACCCAAATATTCCTATTGCACCTGAAAGTAGAAACTCGCCCGATTACAACGGTATGTGTATTTTTTCCCTAGGCGATTCTGGTTAAGCGTTTGGAGCTGCAGAAGTGCGAAAAATTTGTTGTCTTCTCAACAATTTCTTAGCTTCAAACTCCCATATCTCGCGAACGGATTGACGTAACCCAAAATTTCCTATTGCATCTGAAAGTAGAAACTCGCCCGATTATAACGGTATGTGTATTTTTTCCCTAGGCCATTCTGGTTAAGCGTTTGGAGCAGCAGAAGTGCGAAAAATTTTTTGCCTTCTCAACCATTTCTTGTCTTCAAACTCCCATATCTCGCGAACGGATTGACGTAACCCGAAAATTCCAGTTTCATCTGAAAGTAGAAACTCGCCCGATTACAACGGTATGTGTATTTTTTCCCTAGGCCATTCTGGTTAAGCGTTTGGAGCAGCAGAAGTGCGAAAAATTTTTTGCCTTCTGAACCATTTCTTGTCTTCAAACTCCCATATCTCGCGAACGGACTGACCAAACCCAAAAATTCCTGCTGCGTCTGAAAGTAGAAACACGCCCGATTATAACGGTATGCGTATTTTTTCCCTAGGCCATTCTGGTTAAGCGTTTGGAGCAGCAGAAGTGCGAAAAATTTGTTGTCTTCTCAACCATTTCTTAGCTTCAAAGTCCCATATCTCGCGAACGGATTGACCGAACCCAAAAATTCCTGCTGCGTCTGAAAGTAGAATCTCGCCCGATTACAACGGTATGCGTAGTTTTTCCCTAGGCCATTCTGGTTAAGCGTTTGGAGCAGCAGAAGTGCGAAAAATTTGTTGTCTTCTCAACCATTTCTCGGCTTCAAACTCCCATATCTCGCGAACGGATTGACCTAACCCAAAAATTCCTATTGCATCGGAAAGTAGAAACTCGCCCGATTACAAGGGTATGTGTATTTTTTCCCTAGGCCATTCTGGTTAAGCGTTTGGAGCAGCAGAAGTGCGAAAAATTTGTTGTCTTCTCAACCATTTCTTAGCTTCAAACTCCCATATCTCGCGAACGGATTGACGTAACCCAAAATTTCCTATTGCATCTGAAAGTAGAAACTCGCCCGATTATAACGGTATGTGTATTTTTTCCCTAGGCCATTCTGGTTAAGCGTTTGGAGCAGCAGAATTGCGAAAAATTTTTTGCCTTCTCAACCATTTCTTGTCTTCAATCTCCCATATCTCGCGAACGGATTGACCTAACCCAAAAATTCCTATTGCACCTGAAAGTAGAATCTCGCCCGATTACAGCGGTATTTGTATTTTTTCCCTAGGCCGTTCTGGTTAAGCGTTTGGAGCAGCAGAATTGCGAAAAATTTTTTGCCTTCTCAACCATTTCTTGGCTTCAAAGTCCCATATCTCGCGAACGGATTGATATAACCCAAAAATTACTATTGCACCTGAAAGTAGAAACTCGCCCGATTACAACGGTATGTGTATTTTTTCCCTAGGCCATTCTGGTTAAGCGTTTGGAGCAGCAGAAGTGCGAAAAATTTGTTGTCTTCTCAACCATTTCTTAGCTTCAAACTCCCATATCTCGCGAACGGATTTACGTAACCCAAAAATTCCAGTTGCATCTGAAAGTAGAAACTCGCCCGATTACAACGGTATGTGTATTTTTTCCCTAGGCCATTCTGGTTAAGCGTTCGTCGCAGCAGAATTGCGAAAAATTTTTTGCCTTCTCAACCATTTCTTGTCTTCAAACTCCCATATCTCGCGAACGGATTGACCTAACACAAAAATTCCTATTGCATCTGAAAATAGAAACTCGCCCGATTACAACGGTATGTGTATTTTATCCCTAGGCCATTCTGGTTAAGCGTTTGGAGCAGCAGAATTGCGAAAAATTTTTTGCCTTCTCAACCATTTCTTGGCTTCAAACTCCCATATCTCGCGAACGGATTGACCTAACTCAAAAATTCCTGTTGCGACTGGAAGTAGAAACTCGCCCGGTTACAACGGTATGTGTATTTTTTCCCTAGGCCATTCTGGTTAAGCGTTTGGAGCAGCAGAAGTGCGAAATATTTGTTGCATTCTCAACCATTTCTTAGCTTCAAACTCCCATATCTCGCGAACGGATTGACGTAACCCAAAAATTCCAGTTGCGCCTGAAAGTAGAAACTCGCCCGATTACAACGGTATGTGTATTTTTTCCCTAGGCCATTCTGGATAAGCGTTTGGAGCAGCAGAATTGCGAAAAATTTTTTGCCTTCTCAAACATTTCTTGTCTTCAAACTCCCATATCTCGCGAACGGATTGACCTAACCCAAAAATTCCTATTGCATCTGAAAGTAGAAACTCGCCCGATTACAGCGGTATTTGTATTTTTTCCCTAGGCCGTTCTGGTTAAGCGTTTGGAGCTGCAGAAGTGCGAAAAATTTGTTGTCTTCTCAACCATTTCTTAGCTTCAAACTCCCATATCTCGCGAACGGATTGACGTAACCCAAAATTTCCTATTGCATCTGAAAGTAGAAACTCGCCC
Organism: Ptiloglossa arizonensis; assembly: GCF_051014685.1. NCBI lineage: Eukaryota > Metazoa > Arthropoda > Insecta > Hymenoptera > Colletidae > Ptiloglossa > Ptiloglossa arizonensis. Next base: position 737,690 of record NW_027478585.1, read on the forward strand.
GATTATAACGGTATGTGTATTTTTTCCCTAGGCCATTCTGGTTAAGCGTTTGGAGCAGCAGAAGTGCGAAAAATTTTTTGCCTTCTCAACCATTTCTTGTCTTCAAACTCCCATATCTCGCGAACGGATTGACGTAACCCGAAAATTCCAGTTTCATCTGAAAGTAGAAACTCGCCCGATTACAACGGTATGTGTATTTTTTCCCTAGGCCATTCTGGTTAAGCGTTTGGAGCAGCAGAAGTGCGAAAAATTTTTTGCCTTCTCAACCATTTCTTGTCTTCAAACTCCCATATCTCGCGAACGGACTGACCAAACCCAAAAATTCCTGCTGCGTCTGAAAGTAGAAACTCGCCCGATTACAACGGTATGCGTATTTTTTCCCTAGGCCATTCTGGTTAAGCGTTTGGAGCAGCAGAAGTGCGAAAAATTTGTTGTCTTCTCAACCATTTCTTAGCTTCAAAGTCCCATATCTCGCGAACGGATTGACCGAACCCAAAAATTCCTGCTGCGTCTGAAAGTAGAATCTCGCCCGATTACAAAGGTATGCGTAGTTTTTCCCTAGGCCATTCTGGTTAAGCGTTTGGAGCAGCAGAAGTGCGAAAAATTTGTTGTCTTCTCAACCATTTCTCGGCTTCAAACTCCCATATCTCGCGAACGGATTGACCTAACCCAAAAATTCCTATTGCATCTTAAAGTAGAAACTCGCCCGATTACAACGGTATGTGTATTTTTTCCCTAGGCCATTCTGCTTAAGCGTTTGGAGCAGCAGAATTGTGAAAAATTTTTTGCCTTCTCTACCATTTCTTGGCTTCAAACTCCCATATCTCGCGAACGGATTGACCTAACCCAAATATTCCTATTGCACCTGAAAGCAGAAACTCGCCCGATTACAACGGTATGTGTATTTTTTCCCTAGGCGATTCTGGTTAAGCGTTTGGAGCAGCAGAATTGCGAAAAATTTTTTGCCTTCTCAACCATTTCTTGTCTTCAATCTCCCATATCTCGCGAACGGATTGACCTAACCCAAAAATTCCTATTGCACCTGAAAGTAGAATCTCGCCCGATTACAGCGGTATTTGTATTTTTTCCCTAGGCCGTTCTGGTTAAGCGTTTGGAGCAGCAGAATTGCGAAAAATTTTTTGCCTTCTCAACCATTTCTTGGCTTCAAAGTCCCATATCTCGCGAACGGATTGATATAACCCAAAAATTACTATTGCACCTGAAAGTAGAAACTCGCCCGATTACAACGGTATGTGTATTTTTTCCCTAGGCCATTCTGGTTAAGCGTTTGGAGCAGCAGAAGTGCGAAAAATTTGTTGTCTTCTCAACCATTTCTTAGCTTCAAACTCCCATATCTCGCGAACGGATTTACGTAACCCAAAAATTCCAGTTGCATCTGAAAGTAGAAACTCGCCCGATTACAACGGTATGTGTATTTTTTCCCTAGGCCATTCTGGTTAAGCGTTCGTCGCAGCAGAATTGCGAAAAATTTTTTGCCTTCTCAACCATTTCTTGTCTTCAAACTCCCATATCTCGCGAACGGATTGACCTAACCCAAAAATTCCTATTGCATCTGAAAATAGAAACTCGCCCGATTACAACGGTATGTGTATTTTATCCCTAGGCCATTCTGGTTAAGCGTTTGGAGCAGCAGAATTGCGAAAAATTTTTTGCCTTCTCAACCATTTCTTGGCTTCAAACTCCCATATCTCGCGAACGGATTGACCTAACTCAAAAATTCCTGTTGCGACTGGAAGTAGAAACTCGCCCGGTTACAACGGTATGTGTATTTTTTCCCTAGGCCATTCTGGTTAAGCGTTTGGAGCAGCAGAAGTGCGAAATATTTGTTGCATTCTCAACCATTTCTTAGCTTCAAACTCCCATATCTCGCGAACGGATTGACGTAACCCAAAAATTCCAGTTGCGCCTGAAAGTAGAAACTCGCCCGATTACAACGGTATGTGTATTTTTTCCCTAGGCCATTCTGGATAAGCGTTTGGAGCAGCAGAATTGCGAAAAATTTTTTGCCTTCTCAAACATTTCTTGTCTTCAAACTCCCATATCTCGCGAACGGATTGACCTAACCCAAAAATTCCTATTGCATCTGAAAGTAGAAACTCGCCCGATTACAGCGGTATTTGTATTTTTTCCCTAGGCCGTTCTGGTTAAGCGTTTGGAGCTGCAGAAGTGCGAAAAATTTGTTGTCTTCTCAACCATTTCTTAGCTTCAAACTCCCATATCTCGCGAACGGATTGACGTAACCCAAAATTTCCTATTGCATCTGAAAGTAGAAACTCGCCCGATTATAACGGTATGTGTATTTTTTCCCTAGGCCATTCTGGTTAAGCGTTTGGAGCAGCAGAAGTGCGAAAAATTTTTTGCCTTCTCAACCATTTCTTGTCTTCAAACTCCCATATCTCGCGAACGGATTGACGTAACCCGAAAATTCCAGTTTCATCTGAAAGTAGAAACTCGCCCGATTACAACGGTATGTGTATTTTTTCCCTAGGCCATTCTGGTTAAGCGTTTGGAGCAGCAGAAGTGCGAAAAATTTTTTGCCTTCTCAACCATTTCTTGTCTTCAAACTCCCATATCTCGCGAACGGACTGACCAAACCCAAAAATTCCTGCTGCGTCTGAAAGTAGAAACTCGCCCGATTACAACGGTATGCGTATTTTTTCCCTAGGCCATTCTGGTTAAGCGTTTGGAGCAGCAGAAGTGCGAAAAATTTGTTGTCTTCTCAACCATTTCTTAGCTTCAAAGTCCCATATCTCGCGAACGGATTGACCGAACCCAAAAATTCCTGCTGCGTCTGAAAGTAGAATCTCGCCCGATTACAACGGTATGCGTATTTTTTCCCTAGGCCATTCTGGTTAAGCGTTTGGAGCAGCAGAAGTGCGAAAAATTTTTTGCCTTCTCAACCATTTCTTGTCTTCAAACTCCCATATCTCGCGAACGGACTGACCAAACCCAAAAATTCCTGCTGCGTCTGAAAGTAGAAACTCGCCCGATTACAACGGTATGCGTATTTTTTCCCTAGGCCATTCTGGTTAAGCGTTTGGAGCAGTAGAAGTGCGAAAAATTTGTTGTCTTCTCAACCATTTCTTAGCTTCAAAGTCCCATATCTCGCGAACGGATTGACCGAACCCAAAAATTCCTGCTGCGTCTGAAAGTAGAATCTCGCCCGATTACAACGGTATGCGTAGTTTTTCCCTAGGCCATTCTGGTTAAGCGTTTGGAGCAGCAGAAGTGCGAAAAATTTTTTGCCTTCTCAACCATTTCTTGTCTTCAAACTCCCATATCTCGCGAACGGATTGACGTAACCCAAAAATTCCAGTTGCATCTGAAAGTAGAAACTCGCCCGATTACAACGGTATGTGTATTTTTTCCCTAGGCCATTCTGGTTAAGCGTTTGGAGCAGCAGAAGTGCGAAAAATTTTTTGCCTTCTCAACCATTTCTTGTCTTCAAACTCCCATATCTCGCGAACGGACTGACCAAACCCAAAAATTCCTGCTGCGTCTGAAAGTAGAAACTCGCCCGATTACAACGGTATGCGTATTTTTTCCCTAGGCCATTCTGGATAAGCGTTTGGAGCAGCAGAATTGCGAAAAATTTTTTGTCTTCTCAACCATTTCGTGTCTTCAAACTCCCATATCTCGCGAACGGATTGACCTAACCCAAAAATTCCTGTTGCATCTGAAAGTAGAAACTCGCCCGATTACAACGGTATGCGTAGTTTTTCTCTAGGCCATTCTGGTTAAGCGTTTGGAGCAGCAGAAGTGCGAAAAATTTGTTGTCTTCTCAAACATTTCTCGGCTTCAAACTCCCATATCTCGCGAACGGATTGACCCAACCCAAAAATTCCTATTGCATCGGAAAGTAGAAACTCGCCCGATTACAAGGGTATGTGTATTTTTTCCCTAGGCCATTCTGGTTAAGCGTTTGGAGCAGCAGAAGTGCGAAAAATTTGTTGTCTTCTCAACCATTTCTTAGCTTCAAACTCCCATATCTCGCGACCGGATTGACGTAACCCAAAATTTCCTATTGCATCTGAAAGTAGAAACTCGCCCGATTATAACGGTATGTGTATTTTTTCCCTAGGCCATTCTGGTTAAGCGTTTGGAGCAGCAGGAGTGCGAAAAATTTTTTGCCTTCTCAACCATTTCTTGTCTTCAAACTCCCATATCTCGCGAACGGATTGACGTAACCCAAAAATTCCAGTTGCATCTGAAAGTAGAAACTCGCCCGATTACAACGGTATGTGTATTTTTTCCCTAGGCCATTCTGGTTAAGCGTTTGGAGCAGCAGAAGTGCGAAAAATTTTTTGCCTTCTCAACCATTTCTTGTCTTCAAACTCCCATATCTCGCGAACGGACTGACCAAACCCAAAAATTCCTGCTGCGTCTGAAAGTAGAAACTCGCCCGATTACAACGGTATGCGTATTTTTTCCCTAGGCCATTCTGGTTAAGCGTTTGGAGCAGTAGAAGTGCGAAAAATTTGTTGTCTTCTCAACCATTTCTTAGCTTCAAAGTCCCATATCTCGCGAACGGATTGACCGAACCCAAAAATTCCTGCTGCGTCTGAAAGTAGAATCTCGCCCGATTACAACGGTATGCGTAGTTTTTCCCTAGGCCATTCTGGTTAAGCGTTTGGAGCAGCAGAAGTGCGAAAAATTTGTTGTCTTCTCAACCATTTCTCGGCTTCAAACTCCCATATCTCGCGAACGGATTGACCTAACCCAAAAATTCCTATTGCATCGGAAAGTAGAAACTCGCCCGATTACAAGGGTATGTGTATTTTTTCCCTAGGCCACTCTGGTTAAGCGTTTGGAGCAGCAGAAGTGCGAAAAATTTGTTGTCTTCTCAACCATTTCTTAGCTTCAAACTCCCATATCTCGCGAACGGATTGACGTAACCCAAAATTTCCTATTGCATCTGAAAGTAGAAACTCGCCCGATTATAACGGTATGTGTATTTTTTTCCTAGGCCATTCTGGTTAAGCGTTTGGAGCAGCAGAATTGCGAAAATTTTTTTGCCTTCTCAACCATTTCTTGTCTTCAATCTCCCATATCTCGCGAACGGATTGACCTAACCCAAAAATTCCTATTGCACCTGAAAGTAGAAACTCGCCCGATTACAGCGGTATTTGTATTTTTTCCCTAGGCCGTTCTGGTTAAGCGTTTGGAGCAGCAGAAGTGCGAAAAATTTGTTGCATTCTCAACCATTTCTTAGATTCAAACTCCCATATCTCGCGAACGGATTGACGTAACCCAAAAATTCCAGTTGCATCTGAAAGTAGAAACTCGCCCGATTACAACGGTATGTGTATTTTTTCCCTAGGCCATTCTGGTTAAGCGTTTGGAGCAGCAGAATTGTGAAAAATTTTTTGCCTTCTCTACCATTTCTTGGCTTCAAACTCCCATATCTCGCGAACGGATTGACCTAACCCAAATATTCCTATTGCACCTGAAAGTAGAAACTCGCCCGATTACAACGGTATGTGCATTTTTTCCCTAGGCGATTCTGGTTAAGCGTTTGGAGCTGCAGAAGTGCGAAAAATTTGTTGTCTTCTCAACCATTTCTTAGCTTCAAACTCCCATATCTCGCGAACGGATCGACGTAACCCAAAATTTCCTATTGCATCTGAAAGTAGAAACTCGCCCGATTATAACGGTATGTGTATTTTTTCCCTAGGCCATTCTGGTTAAGCGTTTGGAGCAGCAGAAGTGCGAAAAATTTTTTGCCTTCTCAACCATTTCTTGTCTTCAAACTCCCATATCTCGCGAACGGATTGACGTAACCCAAAAATTCCAGTTGCATCTGAAAGTAGAAACTCGCCCGATTACAACGGTATGTGTATTTTTTCCCTAGGCCATTCTGGTTAAGCGTTTGGAGCAGCAGAAGTGCGAAAAATTTTTTGCCTTCTCAACCATTTCTTGTCTTCAAACTCCCATATCTCGCGAACGGACTGACCAAACCCAAAAATTCCTGCTGCGTCTGAAAGTAGAAACTCGCCCGATTACAACGGTATGCGTATTTTTTCCATAGGCCATTCTGGTTAAGCGTTTGGAGCAGCAGAAGTGCGAAAAATTTGTTGTCTTCTCAGCCATTTCTTAGCTTCAAACTCCCATATCTCGCGAACGGATTTACGTAACCCAAAAATTCCAGTTGCATCTGAAAGTAGAAACTCGCCCGATTACAACGGTATGTGTATTTTTTCCCTAGGCCATTCTGGTTAAGCGTTCGGAGCAGCAGAATTGCGAAAAATTTTTTGCCTTCTCAACCATTTCTTGTCTTCAAACTCCCATATCTCGCGAACGGATTGACCTAACCCAAAAATTCCTATTGCATCTGAAAATAGATACTCGCCCGATTACAACGGTATGTGTATTTTATCCCTAGGCCATTCTGGTTAAGCGTTTGGAGCAGCAGAATTGCGAAAAATTTTTTGCCTTCTCAACCATTTCTTGGCTTCAAACTCCCATATCTCGCGAACGGATTGACCTAACTCAAAAATTCCTGTTGCGTCTGGAAGTAGAAACTCGCCCGGTTACAACGGTATGTGTATTTTTTCCCTAGGCCATTCTGGTTAAGCGTTTGGAGCAGCAGAATTGTGAAAAATTTTTTGCCTTCTCTACCATTTCTTGGCTTCAAACTCCCATATCTCGCGAACGGATTGACCTAACCCAAATATTCCTATTGCACCTGAAAGTAGAAACTCGCCCGATTACAACGGTATGTGTATTTTTTCCCTAGGCGATTCTGGTTAAGCGTTTGGAGCTGCAGAAGTGCGAAAAATTTGTTGTCTTCTCAACCATTTCTTAGCTTCAAACTCCCATATCTCGCGAACGGATTGACGTAACCCAAAATTTCCTATTGCATCTGAAAGTAGAAACTCGCCCGATTATAACGGTATGTGTATTTTTTCCCTAGGCCATTCTGGTTAAGCGTTTGGAGCAGCAGAATTGCGAAAAATTTTTTGCCTTCTCAACCATTTCTTGTCTTCAATCTCCCATATCTCGCGAACGGATTGACCTAACCCAAAAATTCCTATTGCACCTGAAAGTAGAAACTCGCCCGATTACAGCGGTATTTGTATTTTTTCCCTAGGCCGTTCTGGTTAAGCGTTTGGAGCAGCAGAATTGTGAAAAATTTTTTGCCTTCTCTACCATTTCTTGGCTTCAAACTCCCATATCTCGCGAACGGATTGACCTAACCCAAATATTCCTATTGCACCTGAAAGTAGAAACTCGCCCGATTACAACGGTATGTGTATTTTTTCCCTAGGCGATTCTGGTTAAGCGTTTGGAGCTGCAGAAGTGCGAAAAATTTGTTGTCTTCTCAACCATTTCTTAGCTTCAAACTCCCATATCTCGCGAACGGATCGACGTAACCCAAAATTTCCTATTGCATCTGAAAGTAGAAACTCGCCCGATTATAACGGTATGTGTATTTTTTCCCTAGGCCATTCTGGTTAAGCGTTTGGAGCAGCAGAAGTGCGAAAAATTTTTTGCCTTCTCAACCATTTCTTGTCTTCAAACTCCCATATCTCGCGAACGGATTGACGTAACCCAAAAATTCCAGTTGCATCTGAAAGTAGAAACTCGCCCGATTACAACGGTATGTGTATTTTTTCCCTAGGCCATTCTGGTTAAGCGTTTGGAGCAGCAGAAGTCGAAAAATTTGTTGCATTCTCAACCATTTCTTAGATTCAAACTCCCATATCTCGCGAACGGATTGACGTAACCCAAAAATTCCAGTTGCATCTGAAAGTAGAAACTCGCCCGAATACAACGGTATGTGTATTTTTTCCCTAGGCCATTCTGGTTAAGCGTTTGGAGCAGCAGAATTGTGAAAAATTTTTTGCCTTCTCTACCATTTCTTGGCTTCAAACTCCCATATCTCGCGAACGGATTGACCTAACCCAAATATTCCTATTGCACCTGAAAGTAGAAACTCGCCCGATTACAACGGTATGTGTATTTTTTCCCTAGGCGATTCTGGTTAAGCGTTTGGAGCTGCAGAAGTGCGAAAAATTTGTTGTCTTCTCAACCATTTCTTAGCTTCAAACTCCCATATCTCGCGAACGGATTGACGTAACCCAAAATTTCCTATTGCATCTGAAAATAGAAACTCGCCCGATTATAACGGTATGTGTATTTTTTCCCTAGGCCATTCTGGTTAAGCGTTTGGAGCAGCAGAATTGCGAAAAATTTTTTGCCTTCTCAACCATTTCTTGTCTTCAATCCCCCATATCTCGCGAACGGATTGAACTAACCCAAAAATTCCTATTGCACCTGAAAGTAGAAACTCGCCCGATTACAGCGGTATTTGTATTTTTTCCCTAGGCCGTTCTGGTTAAGCGTTTGGAGCAGCAGAATTGCGAAAAATTTTTTGCCTTCTCAACCATTTCTTGGCTTCAAAGTCCCATATCTCGCGAACGGATTGATATAACCCAAAAATTACTATTGCACCTGAAAGTAGAAACTCGCCCGATTACAACGGTATGTGTATTTTTTCCCTAGGCCATTCTGGTTAAGCGTTTGGAGCAGCAGAAGTGCGAAAAATTTGTTGTCTTCTCAACCATTTCTTAGCTTCAAACTCCCATATCTCGCGAACGGATTTACGTAACCCAAAAATTCCAGTTGCATCTGAAAGTAGAAACTCGCCCGATTACAAGGGTATGTGTATTTTTTCCCTAGGCCATTCTGGTTAAGCGTTCGGAGCAGCAGAATTGCGAAAAATTTTTTGCCTTCTCAACCATTTCTTGTCTTCAAACTCCCATATCTCGCGAACGGATTGACCTAACCCAAAAATTCCTATTGCATCTGAAAATAGAAACTCGCCCGATTACAACGGTATGTGTATTTTATCCCTAGGCCATTCTGGTTAAGCGTTTGGAGCAGCAGAATTGCGAAAAATTTTTTGCCTTCTCAACCATTTCTTGGCTTCAAACTCCCATATCTCGCGAACGGATTGACCTAACTCAAAAATTCCTGTTGCGTCTGGAAGTAGAAACTCGCCCGGTTACAACGGTATGTGTATTTTTTCCCTAGGCCATTCTGGTTAAGCGTTTGGAGCAGCAGAAGTGCGAAAAATTTTTTGCCTTCTCAACCATTTCTTGTCTTCAAACTCCCATATCTCGCGAACGGACTGGTCAAACCCAAAAATTCCTGCTGCGTCTGAAAGTAGAAACTCGCCCGATTACAACGGTATGCGTATTTTTTCCCTAGGCCATTCTGGTTAAGCGTTTGGAGCAGCAGAAGTGCGAAAAATTTGTTGTCTTCTCAACCATTTCTTAGCTTCAAAGTCCCATATCTCGCGAACGGATTGACCGAACCCAAAAATTCCTGCTGCGTCTGAAAGTAGAATCTCGCCCGATTACAACAGTATGCGTAGTTTTTCCCTAGGCCATTCTGGTTAAGCGTTTGGAGCAGCAGAAGTGCGAAAAATTTGTTGTCTTCTCAACCATTTCTCGGCTTCAAACTCCCATATCTCGCGAACGGATTGACCTAACCCAAAAATTCCTATTGCATCGGAAAGTAGAAACTCGCCCGATTACAAGGGTATGTGTATTTTTTCCCTAGGCCATTCTGGTTAAGCGTTTGGAGCAGCAGAAGTGCGAAAAATTTGTTGTCTTCTCAACCATTTCTTAGCTTCAAACTCCCATATCTCGCGAACGGATTGACGTAACCCAAAATTTCCTATTGCATCTGAAAGTAGAAACTCGCCCGATTATAACGGTATGTGTATTTTTTCCCTAGGCCATTCTGGTTAAGCATTTGGAGCAGCAGAATTGCGAAAAATTTTTTGCCTTCTCAACCATTTCTTGGCTTGAAACTACCATATCTCGCGAACGGATTGACCTAACTCAAAAATTCCTGTTGCGACTGGAAGTAGAAACTCGCCCGGTTACAACGGTATGTGTATTTTTTCCCTAGGCCATTCTGGTTAAGCGTTTGGAGCAGCAGAAGTGCGAAATATTTGTTGCATTCTCAACCATTTCTTAGCTTCAAACTCCCATATCTCGCGAACGGATTGACGTAACCCAAAAATTCCAGTTGCGTCTGAAAGTAGAAACTCGCCCGATTACAACGGTATGTGTATTTTTTCCCTAGGCCATTCTGGATAAGCGTTTGGAGCAGCAGAATTGCGAAAAATTTTTTGCCTTCTCAAACATTTCTTGTCTTCAAACTCCCATATCTCGCGAACGGATTGACCTAACCCAAAAATTCCTATTGCATCTGAAAGTAGAAACTCGCCCGATTACAGCGGTATTTGTATTTTTTCCCTAGGCCGTTCTGGTTAAGCGTTTGGAGCAGCAGAGGTGCGAAAAATTTGTTGTCTTCTCAACCATTTCTTAGATTCAAACTCCAATATCTCGCGAACGGATTGACGTAACCCAAAAATTCCTGTTGCATCTGAAAGTAGAAACTCGCCCGATTACAACGGTATGTGAATTTTTCCCTAGGCCATTCTGGTTAAGCGTTTGGAGCAGCAGAAGTGCGAAATATTTGTTGCATTCTCAACCATTTCTTAGCTTCAAACTCCCATATCTCGCGAACGGATTGACGTAACCCAAAAATTCCAGTTGCGTCTGAAAGTAGAAACTCGCCCGATTACAACGGTATTTGTATTTTTTCCCTAGGCCGTTCTTGTTAAGCGTTTGGAGCAGCAGAAGTGCGAAAAATTTGTTGTCTTCTCAACCATTTCTTAGATTCAAACTCCCATATCTCGCGAACGGATTGACGTAACCCAAAAATTCCTGTTGCATCTGAAAGTAGAAACTCGCCCGATTACAACGGTATGTGAATTTTTCCCTAGGCCATTCTGGTTAAGCGTTCGGAGCAGCAAAATTGCGAAAAATTTTTTGCCTTCTCAACCATTTCTTGGCTTCAAACTCCCATATCTCGCGAACGGATTCACCTAACCCAAAAATTCCTATTGCATCTGAAAGTAGAAACTCGCCCGATTACAACGGTATGTGTATTTTTTCCCTAGGCCATTCTGGTTAAGCGTCTGGAGCAGCAGAATTGCGAAAAATTTTTTGCCTTCTCAACCATTTCTTGGCTTCAAACTCCCATATCTCGCGAACGGATTGACTTAACTCAAAAATTCCTGTTGCGTCTGAAAGTAGAAACTCGCCCGGTTACAACGGTATGTGTATTTTTTCCCTAGGCCATTCTGGTTAAGCGTTTGGAGCAGCAGAAGTGCGAAAAATTTGTTGCATTCTCAACCATTTCTTAGCTTCAAACTCCCATATCTCGCGAACGGATTGACGTAACCCAAAAATTCCAGTTGCGTCTGAAAGTAGAAACTCGCCCGATTACAACGGTATGTGTATTTTTTCCCTAGGCCATTCTGGATAAGCGTTTGGAGCAGCAGAATTGCGAAAAATTTTTTGTCTTCTCAACCATTTCGTGTCTTCAAACTCCCATATCTCGCGAACGGATTGACCTAACCCAAAAATTCCTGTTGCATCTGAAAGTAGAAACTCGCCCGATTACAACGGTATGCGTAGTTTTTCTCTAGGCCATTCTGGTTAAGCGTTTGGAGCAGCAGAAGTGCGAAAAATTTGTTGTCTTCTCAACCATTTCTCGGCTTCAAACTCCCATATCTCGCGAACGGATTGACCCAACCCAAAAATTCCTATTGCATCGGAAAGTAGAAACTCGCCCGATTACAAGGGTATGTGTATTTTTTCCCTAGGCCATTCTGGTTAAGCGTTTGGAGCAGCAGAAGTGCGAAAAATTTGTTGTCTTCTCAACCATTTCTTAGCTTCAAACTCCCATATCTCGCGAACGGATTGACGTAACCCAAAATTTCCTATTGCATCTGAAAGTAGAAACTCGCCCGATTATAACGGTATGTGTATTTTTTCCCTAGGCCATTCTGGTTAAGCGTTTGGAGCAGCAGAAGTGCCAAAAATTTTTTGCCTTCTCAACCGTTTCTTGTCTTCAAACTCCCATATCTCGCGAACGGATTGACGTAACCCAAAAATTCCAGTTGCATCTGAAAGTAGAAACTCGCCCGATTACAACGGTATGTGTATTTTTTCCCTAGGCCATTCTGGTTAAGCGTTTGGAGCAGCAGAAGTGCGAAAAATTTTTTGCCTTCTCAACCATTTCTTGTCTTCAAACTCCCATATCTCGCGAACGGACTGACCAAACCCAAAAATTCCTGCTGCGTCTGAAAGTAGAAACTCGCCCGATTACAACGGTATGCGTATTTTTTCCCTAGGCCATTCTGGTTAAGCGTTTGGAGCAGTAGAAGTGCGAAAAATTTGTTGTCTTCTCAACCATTTCTTAGCTTCAAAGTCCCATATCTCGCGAACGGATTGACCGAACCCAAAAATTCCTGCTGCGTCTGAAAGTAGAATCTCGCCCGATTACAACTATATGCGTAGTTTTTCCATAGGCCATTCTGGTTAAGCGTTTGGAGCAGCAGAAGTGCGAAAAATTTGTTGCATTCTCAACCATTTCTCGGCTTCAAACTCCCATATCTCGCGAACGGATTGACCTAACCCAAAAATTCCTATTGCATCGGAAAGTAGAAACTCGCCCGATTACAAGGGTATGTGTATTTTTTCCCTAGGCCATTCTGGTTAAGCGTTTGGAGCAGCAGAAGTGCGAAAAATTTGTTGTCTTCTCAACCATTTCTTAGCTTCAAACTCCCATATCTCTCGAACGGATTGACATAACCCAAAATTTCCTATTGCATCTGAAAGTAGAAACTCGCCCGATTATAACGGTATGTGTATTTTTTCCCTAGGCCATTCTGGTTAAGCGTTTGGAGCAGCAGAATTGCGAAAATTTTTTTGCCTTCTCAACCATTTCTTGTCTTCAATCTCCCATATCTCGCGAACGGATTGACCTAACCCAAAAATTCCTATTGCACCTGAAAGTAGAAACTCGCCCGATTACAGCGGTATTTGTATTTTTTCCCTAGGCCGTTCTGGTTAAGCGTTTGGAGCAGCAGAATTGCGAAAAATTTTTTGCCTTCTCAACCATTTCTTGGCTTCAAAGTCCCATATCTCGCGAACGGATTGATATAACCCAAAAATTACTATTGCACCTGAAAGTAGAAACTCGCCCGATTACAACGGTATGTGTATTTTTTCCCTAGGCCATTCTGGTTAAGCGTCTGGAGCAGCAGAATTGCGAAAAATTTTTTGCCTTCTCAACCATTTCTTGGCTTCAAACTCCCATATCTCGCGAACGGATTGACCTAACTCAAAAATTCCTGTTGCGTCTGAAAGTAGAAACTCGCCCGGTTACAACGGTATGTGTATTTTTTCCCTAGGCCATTCTGGTTAAGCGTTTGGAGCAGCAGAAGTGCGAAAAATTTGTTGCATTCTCAACCATTTCTTAGCTTCAAACTCCCATATCTCGCGAACGGATTGACGTAACCCAAAAATTCCAGTTGCGTCTGAAAGTAGAAACTCGCCCCATTACAACGGTATGTGTATTTTTTCCCTAGGCCATACTGGATAAGCGTTTGGAGCAGCAGAATTGCGAAAAATTTTTTGTCTTCTCAACCATTTCGTGTCTTCAAACTCCCATATCTCGCGAACGGATTGACCTAACCCAAAAATTCCTGTTGCATCTGAAAGTAGAAACTCGCCCGATTACAACGGTATGTGTATTTTTTCCCTAGGCCATTCTGGTTAAGCGTTTGGAGCAGCAGAAGTGCGAAAAATTTGTTGTCTTCTCAACCATTTCTCGGCTTCAAACTCCCATATCTCGCGAACGGATTGACCCAACCCAAAAATTCCTATTGCATCGGAAAGTAGAAACTCGCCCGATTACAAGGGTATGTGTATTTTTTCCCTAGGCCATTCTGGTTAAGCGTTTGGAGCAGCAGAAGTGCGAAAAATTTGTTGTCTTCTCAACCATTTCTTAGCTTCAAACTCCCATATCTCGCGAACGGATTGACGTAACCCAAAATTTCCTATTGCATCTGAAAGTAGAAACTCGCCCGATTATAACGGTATGTGTATTTTTTCCCTAGGCCATTCTGGTTAAGCGTTTGGAGCAGCAGAAGTGCCAAAAATTTTTTGCCTTCTCAACCATTTCTTGTCTTCAAACTCCCATATCTCGCGAACGGATTGACGTAACCCAAAAATTCCAGTTGCATCTGAAAGTAGAAACTCGCCCGATTACAACGGTATGTGTATTTTTTCCCTAGGCCATTCTGGTTAAGCGTTTGGAGCAGCAGAAGTGCGAAAAATTTTTTGCCTTCTCAACCATTTCTTGTCTTCAAACTCCCATATCTCGCGAACGGACTGACCAAACCCAAAAATTCCTGCTGCGTCTGAAAGTAGAAACTCGCCCGATTACAACGGTATGCGTATTTTTTCCCTAGGCCATTCTGGTTAAGCGTTTGGAGCAGTAGAAGTGCGAAAAATTTGTTGTCTTCTCAACCATTTCTTAGCTTCAAAGTCCCATATCTCGCGAACGGATTGACCGAACCCAAAAATTCCTGCTGCGTCTGAAAGTAGAATCTCGCCCGATTACAACTATATGCGTAGTTTTTCCATAGGCCATTCTGGTTAAGCGTTTGGAGCAGCAGAAGTGCGAAAAATTTGTTGTCTTCTCAACCATTTCTCGGCTTCAAACTCCCATATCTCGCGAACGGATTGACCTAACCCAAAAATTCCTATTGCATCGGAAAGTAGAAACTCGCCCGATTACAAGGGTATGTGTATTTTTTCCCTAGGCCATTCTGGTTAAGCGTTTGGAGCAGCAGAAGTGCGAAAAATTTGTTGTCTTCTCAACCATTTCTTAGCTTCAAACTCCCATATCTCGCGAACGGATTGACGTAACCCAAAATTTCCTATTGCATCTGAAAGTAGAAACTCGCCCGATTATAACGGTATGTGTATTTTTTCCCTAGGCCATTCTGGTTAAGCGTTTGGAGCAGCAGAATTGCGAAAATTTTTTTGCCTTCTCAACCATTTCTTGTCTTCAATCTCCCATATCTCGCGAACGGATTGACCTAACCCAAAAATTCCTATTGCACCTGAAAGTAGAAACTCGCCCGATTACAGCGGTATTTGTATTTTTTCCCTAGGCCGTTCTGGTTAAGCGTTTGGAGCAGCAGAATTGCGAAAAATTTTTTGCCTTCTCAACCATTTCTTGGCTTCAAAGTCCCATATCTCGCGAACGGATTGATATAACCCAAAAATTACTATTGCACCTGAAAGTAGAAACTCGCCCGATTACAACGGTATGTGTATTTTTTCCCTAGGCCATTCTGGTTAAGCGTCTGGAGCAGCAGAATTGCGAAAAATTTTTTGCCTTCTCAACCATTTCTTGGCTTCAAACTCCCATATCTCGCGAACGGATTGACCTAACTCAAAAATTCCTGTTGCGTCTGAAAGTAGAAACTCGCCCGGTTACAACGGTATGTGTATTTTTTCCCTAGGCCATTCTGGTTAAGCGTTTGGAGCAGCAGAAGTGCGAAAAATTTGTTGCATTCTCAACCATTTCTTAGCTTCAAACTCCCATATCTCGCGAACGGATTGACGTAACCCAAAAATTCCAGTTGCGTCTGAAAGTAGAAACTCGCCCCATTACAACGGTATGTGTATTTTTTCCCTAGGCCATACTGGATAAGCGTTTGGAGCAGCAGAATTGCGAAAAATTTTTTGTCTTCTCAACCATTTCGTGTCTTCAAACTCCCATATCTCGCGAACGGATTGACCTAACCCAAAAATTCCTGTTGCATCTGAAAGTAGAAACTCGCCCGATTACAACGGTATGTGTATTTTTTCCCTAGGCCATTCTGGTTAAGCGTTTGGAGCAGCAGAAGTGCGAAAAATTTGTTGTCTTCTCAACCATTTCTCGGCTTCAAACTCCCATATCTCGCGAACGGATTGACCCAACCCAAAAATTCCTATTGCATCGGAAAGTAGAAACTCGCCCGATTACAAGGGTATGTGTATTTTTTTCCTAGGCCATTCTGGTTAAGCGTTTGGAGCAGCAGAAGTGCGAAAAATTTGTTGTCTTCTCAACCATTTCTTAGCTTCAAACTCCCATATGTCGCGAACGGATTGACGTAACCCAAAATTTCCTATTGCATCTGAAAGTAGAAACTCGCCCGATTATAACGGTATGTGTATTTTTTCCCTAGGCCATTCTGGTTAAGCGTTTGGAGCAGCAGAAGTGCCAAAAATTTTTTGCCTTCTCAACCATTTCTTGTCTTCAAACTCCCATATCTCGCGAACGGATTGACGTAACCCAAAAATTCCAGTTGCATCTGAAAGTAGAAACTCGCCCGATTACAACGGTATGTGTATTTTTTCCCTAGGCCATTCTGGTTAAGCGTTTGGAGCAGCAGAAGTGCGAAAAATTTTTTGCCTTCTCAACCATTTCTTGTCTTCAAACTCCCATATCTCGCGAACGGACTGACCAAACCCAAAAATTCCTGCTGCGTCTGAAAGTAGAAACTCGCCCGATTACAACGGTATGCGTATTTTTTCCCTAGGCCATTCTGGTTAAGCGTTTGGAGCAGTAGAATTGCGAAAAATTTGTTGTCTTCTCAACCATTTCTTAGCTTCAAAGTCCCATATCTCGCGAACGGATTGACCGAACCCAAAAATTCCTGCTGCGTCTGAAAGTAGAATCTCGCCCGATTACAACTATATGCGTAGTTTTTCCATAGGCCATTCTGGTTAAGCGTTTGGAGCAGCAGAAGTGCGAAAAATTTGTTGTCTTCTCAACCATTTCTCGGCTTCAAACTCCCATATCTCGCGAACGGATTGACCTAACCCAAAAATTCCTATTGCATCGGAAAGTAGAAACTCGCCCGATTACAAGGGTATGTGTATTTTTTCCCTAGGCCATTCTGGTTAAGCGTTTGGAGCAGCAGAAGTGCGAAAAATTTGTTGTCTTCTCAACCATTTCTTAGCTTCAAACTCCCATATCTCGCGAACGGATTGACGTAACCCAAAATTTCGTATTGCATCTGAAAGTAGAAACTCGCCCGATTATAACGGTATGTGTATTTTTTCCCTAGGCCATTCTGGTTAAGCGTTTGGAGCAGCAGAATTGCGAAAATTTTTTTGCCTTCTCAACCATTTCTTGTCTTCAATCTCCCATATCTCGCGAACGGATTGACCTAACCCAAAAATTCCTATTGCACCTGAAAGTAGAAACTCGCCCGATTACAGCGGTATTTGTATTTTTTCCCTAGGCCGTTCTGGTTAAGCGTTTGGAGCAGCAGAATTGCGAAAAATTTTTTGCCTTCTCAACCATTTCTTGGCTTCAAAGTCCCATATCTCGCGAACGGATTGATATAACCCAAAAATTACTATTGCACCTGAAAGTAGAAACTCGCCCGATTACAACGGTATGTGTATTTTTTCCCTAGGCCATTCTGGTTAAGCGTTTGGAGCAGCAGAATTGCGAAAAATTTGTTGTCTTCTCAACCATTTCTTAGCTTCAAACTCCCATATCTCGCGAACGGATTTACGTAACCCAAAAATTCCAGTTGCATCTGAAAGTAGAAACTCGCCCGATTACAACGGTATGTGTATTTTTTCCCTAGGCCATTCTGGTTAAGCGTTCGGAGCAGCAGAATTGCGAAAAATTTTTTGCCTTCTCAACCATTTCTTGTCTTCAAACTCCCATATCTCGCGAACGGATTGACCTAACCCAAAAATTCCTCTTGCATCTGAAAATAGAAACTCGCCCGATTACAACGGTATGTGTATTTTATCCCTAGGCCATTCTGGTTAAGCGTTTGGAGCAGCAGAATTGCGAAAAATTTTTTGCCTTCTCAACCATTTCTTGGCTTCAAACTCCCATATCTCGCGAACGGATTGACCTAACCCAAAAATTCCTGTTGCGTCTGGAAGTTGAAACTCGCCCGGTTACAACGGTATGTGTATTTTTTCCCTAGGCCATTCTGGTTAAGCGTTTGGAGCAGCAGAAGTGCGAAATATTTGTTGCATTCTCAACCATTTCTTAGCTTCAAACTCCCATATCTCGCGAACGGATTGACGTAACCCAAAAATTCCAGTTGCGTCTGAAAGTAGAAACTCGCCCGATTACAACGGTATGTGTATTTTTTCCCTAGGCCATTCTGGATAAGCGTTTGGAGCAGCAGAATTGCGAAAAATTTTTTGCCTTCTCAACCATTTCTTGGCTTCAAACTCCCATATCTCGCGAACGGATTGACCTAACCCAAAAATTCCTGTTGCGTCTGGAAGTAGAAACTCGCCCGGTTACAACGGTATGTGTATTTTTTCCCTAGGCCATTCTGGTTAAGCGTTTGGAGCAGCAGAAGTGCGAAATATTTGTTGCATTCTCAACCATTTCTTAGCTTCAAACTCCCATATCTCGCGAACGGATTGACGTAACCCAAAAATTCCAGTTGCGTCTGAAAGTAGAAACTCGCCCGATTACAACGGTATGTGTATTTTTTCCCTAGGCCATTCTGGTTAAGCGTTTGGAGCAGCAGAAGTGCCAAAAATTTTTTGCCTTCTCAACCATTTCTTGTCTTCAAACTCCCATATCTCGCGAACGGATTGACGTAACCCAAAAATTCCAGTTGCATCTGAAAGTAGAAACTCGCCCGATTACAACGGTATGTGTATTTTTTCCCTAGGCCATTCTGGTTAAGCGTTTGGAGCAGCAGAAGTGCGAAAAATTTTTTGCCTTCTCAACCATTTCTTGTCTTCAAACTCCCATATCTCGCGAACGGACTGACCAAACCCAAAAATTCCTGCTGCGTCTGAAAGTAGAAACTCGCCCGATTACAACGGTATGCGTATTTTTTCCCTAGGCCATTCTGGTTAAGCGTTTGGAGCAGTAGAATTGCGAAAAATTTGTTGTCTTCTCAACCATTTCTTAGCTTCAAAGTCCCATATCTCGCGAACGGATTGACCGAACCCAAAAATTCCTGCTGCGTCTGAAAGTAGAATCTCGCCCGATTACAACTATATGCGTAGTTTTTCCATAGGCCATTCTGGTTAAGCGTTTGGAGCAGCAGAAGTGCGAAAAATTTGTTGTCTTCTCAACCATTTCTCGGCTTCAAACTCCCATATCTCGCGAACGGATTGACCTAACCCAAAAATTCCTATTGCATCGGAAAGTAGAAACTCGCCCGATTACAAGGGTATGTGTATTTTTTCCCTAGGCCATTCTGGTTAAGCGTTTGGAGCAGCAGAAGTGCGAAAAATTTGTTGTCTTCTCAACCATTTCTTAGCTTCAAACTCCCATATCTCGCGAACGGATTGACGTAACCCAAAATTTCGTATTGCATCTGAAAGTAGAAACTCGCCCGATTATAACGGTATGTGTATTTTTTCCCTAGGCCATTCTGGTTAAGCGTTTGGAGCAGCAGAATTGCGAAAATTTTTTTGCCTTCTCAACCATTTCTTGTCTTCAATCTCCCATATCTCGCGAACGGATTGACCTAACCCAAAAATTCCTATTGCACCTGAAAGTAGAAACTCGCCCGATTACAGCGGTATTTGTATTTTTTCCCTAGGCCGTTCTGGTTAAGCGTTTGGAGCAGCAGAATTGCGAAAAATTTTTTGCCTTCTCAACCATTTCTTGGCTTCAAAGTCCCATATCTCGCGAACGGATTGATATAACCCAAAAATTACTATTGCACCTGAAAGTAGAAACTCGCCCGATTACAACGGTATGTGTATTTTTTCCCTAGGCCATTCTGGTTAAGCGTTTGGAGCAGCAGAATTGCGAAAAATTTGTTGTCTTCTCAACCATTTCTTAGCTTCAAACTCCCATATCTCGCGAACGGATTTACGTAACCCAAAAATTCCAGTTGCATCTGAAAGTAGAAACTCGCCCGATTACAACGGTATGTGTATTTTTTCCCTAGGCCATTCTGGTTAAGCGTTCGGAGCAGCAGAATTGCGAAAAATTTTTTGCCTTCTCAACCATTTCTTGTCTTCAAACTCCCATATCTCGCGAACGGATTGACCTAACCCAAAAATTCCTCTTGCATCTGAAAATAGAAACTCGCCCGATTACAACGGTATGTGTATTTTATCCCTAGGCCATTCTGGTTAAGCGTTTGGAGCAGCAGAATTGCGAAAAATTTTTTGCCTTCTCAACCATTTCTTGGCTTCAAACTCCCATATCTCGCGAACGGATTGACCTAACCCAAAAATTCCTGTTGCGTCTGGAAGTAGAAACTCGCCCGGTTACAACGGTATGTGTATTTTTTCCCTAGGCCATTCTGGTTAAGCGTTTGGAGCAGCAGAAGTGCGAAATATTTGTTGCATTCTCAACCATTTCTTAGCTTCAAACTCCCATATCTCGCGAACGGATTGACGTAACCCAAAAATTCCAGTTGCGTCTGAAAGTAGAAACTCGCCCGATTACAACGGTATGTGTATTTTTTCCCTAGGCCATTCTGGATAAGCGTTTGGAGCAGCAGAATTGCGAAAAATTTTTTGCCTTCTCAAACATTTCTTGTCTTCAAACTCCCATATCTCGGGAACGGATTGACCTAACCCAAAAATTCCTATTGCATCTGAAAGTAGAAACTCGCCCGATTACAGCGGTATTTGTATTTTTTCCCTAGGCCGTTCTGGTTAAGCGTTTGGAGCAGCAGAGGTGCGAAAAGTTTGTTGTCTTCTCAACCATTTCTTAGATTCAAACTCCAATATCTCGCGAACGGATTGCCGTAACCCAAAAATTCCTGTTGCATCTGAAAGTAGAAACTCGCCCGATTACAACGGTATGTGAATTTTTCCCTAGGCCATTCTGGTTAAGCGTTTGGAGCAGCAGAAGTGCGAAATATTTGTTGCATTCTCAACCATTTCTTAGCTTCAAACTCCCATATCTCGCGAACGGATTGACGTAACCCAAAAATTCCAGTTGCGTCTGAAAGTAGAAACTCGCCCGATTACAACGGTATTTGTATTTTTTCCCTAGGCCGTTCTGGTTAAGCGTTTGGAGCAGCAGAAGTGCGAAAAATTTGTTGTCTTCTCAACCATTTCTTAGATTCAAACTCCCATATCTCGCGAACGGATTGACGTAACCCAAAAATTCCTGTTGCATCTGAAAGTAGAAACTCGCCCGATTACAACGGTATGTGAATTTTTCCCTAGGCCATTCTGGTTAAGCGTTCGGAGCAGTAAAATTGCGAAAAATTTTTTGCCTTCTCAACCATTTCTTGGCTTCAAACTCCCATATCTCGCGAACGGATTGACCTAACCCAAAAATTCCTATTGCATCTGAAAGTAGAAACTCGCCCGATTACAACGGTATGTGTATTTTTTCCCAAGGCCATTCTGGTTAAGCGTTTGGAGCAGCAGAATTGTGAAAAATTTTTTGCCTTCTCTACCATTTCTTGGCTTCAAACTCCCATATCTCGCGAACGGACTGACCTAACCCAAAAATTCCTATTGCATCTGAAAGTAGAAACTCGCCCGATTACAACGGTATGTGTATTTTTTCCCTAGGCCATTCTTGTTAAGCGTCTGGAGCAGCAGAATTGCGAAAAATTTTTTGCCTTCTCAACCATTTCTTGGTTTCAAACTCCCATATCTCGCGAACGGATTGACCTAACTCAAAAATTCCTGTTGCGTCTGAAAGTAGAAACTCGCCCGGTTACAACGGTATGTGTATTTTTTCCCTAGGCCATTCTGGTTAAGCGTTTGGAGCAGCAGAAGTGCGAAAAATTTGTTGCATTCTCAACCATTTCTTAGCTTCAAACTCCCATATCTCGCGAACGGATTGACGTAACCCAAAAATTCCAGTTGCGTCTGAAAGTAGAAACTCGCCCGATTACAACGGTATGTGTATTTTTTCCCTAGGCCATTCTGGATAAGCGTTTGGAGCAGCAGAATTGCGAAAAATTTTTTGCCTTCTCAACCATTTCTTGTCTTCAAACTCCCATATCTCGCGAACGGATTGACCTAACACAAAAATTCCTATTGCATCTGAAAGTAGAAACTCGCCCGATTACAGCGGTATTTGTATTTTTTCCCTAGGCCGTGCTGGTTAAGCGTTTGGAGCAGCAGAAGTGCGAAAAATTTGTTGTCTTCTCAACCATTTCTTAGATTCAAACTCCCATATCTCGCGAACGGATTGACGTAACCCAAAGATTCCTGTTGCATCTGAAAGTAGAAACTCGCCCGATTACAACGGTATGTGTATTTTTTCCCTAGGCCATTCTGTTTAAGCGTTTGGAGCAGCAGAATTGCGAAAAATTTTTTGTCTTCTCAACCATTTCGTGTCTTCAAACTCCCATATCTCGCGAACTGATTGACCTAACCCAAAAATTCCTGTTGCATCTGAAAGTAGAAACTCGCCCGATTACAACGGTATGTGTATTTTTTCCCTATGCCATTCTGGTTAAGCGTTTGGAGCAGCAGAATTGCGAAAAATTTTTTGCCTTCCCAACCATTTCTTGGCTTCAAACTCCCATATCTCGCGAACGGATTGACCTAACTCAAAAATTCCTGTTGCGTCTGAAAGTAGAAACTCGCCCGGTTACAACGGTATGTGTATTTTTGCCCTAGGCCATTCTGGTTAAGAGTTTGAAGCAGCAGAATTGCGAAAAATTTTTTGCCTTCTCAACCATTTCTTAGCTTCAAACTCCCAAATCTCGCGAACGGATTGACGTCACCCAAAAATTCCTGTTGCATCTGAAAGTAGAAACTCGCCCGATTACAACGGTATGTGTATTTTTTCCCTAGGCCATTCTGGTTAAGCGTTTGGTGCAGCAGAAGTGCGAAAAATTTGTTGCATTCTCAACCATTTCTTAGCTTCAAACTCCCATATCTCGCGAACGGATTGACGTAACCCAAAAATTCCAGTTGCGTCTGAAAGTAGAAACTCGCCCCATTACAACGGTATGTGTATTTTTTCCCTAGGCCATACTGGATAAGCGTTTGGAGCAGCAGAATTGCGAAAAATTTTTTGTCTTCTCAACCATTTCGTGTCTTCAAACTCCCATATCTCGCGAACGGATTGACCTAACCCAAAAATTCCTGTTGCATCTGAAAGTAGAAACTCGCCCGATTACAACGGTATGTGTATTTTTTCCCTAGGCCATTCTGGTTAAGCGTTTGGAGCAGCAGAAGTGCGAAAAATTTGTTGTCTTCTCAACCATTTCTCGGCTTCAAACTCCCATATCTCGCGAACGGATTGACCCAACCCAAAAATTCCTATTGCATCGGAAAGTAGAAACTCGCCCGATTACAAGGGTATGTGTATTTTTTCCCTAGGCCATTCTGGTTAAGCGTTTGGAGCAGCAGAAGTGCGAAAAATTTGTTGTCTTCTCAACCATTTCTTAGCTTCAAACTCCCATATCTCGCGAACGGATTGACGTAACCCAAAATTTCCTATTGCATCTGAAAGTAGAAACTCGCCCGATTATAACGGTATGTGTATTTTTTCCCTAGGCCATTCTGGTTAAGCGTTTGGAGCAGCAGAAGTGCCAAAAATTTTTTGCCTTCTCAACCATTTCTTGTCTTCAAACTCCCATATCTCGCGAACGGATTGACGTAACCCAAAAATTCCAGTTGCATCTGAAAGTAGAAACTCGCCCGATTACAACGGTATGTGTATTTTTTCCCTAGGCCATTCTGGTTAAGCGTTTGGAGCAGCAGAAGTGCGAAAAATTTTTTGCCTTCTCAACCATTTCTTGTCTTCAAACTCCCATATCTCGCGAACGGACTGACCAAACCCAAAAATTCCTGCTGCGTCTGAAAGTAGAAACTCGCCCGATTACAACGGTATGCGTATTTTTTCCCTAGGCCATTCTGGTTAAGCGTTTGGAGCAGTAGAAGTGCGAAAAATTTGTTGTCTTCTCAACCATTTCTTAGCTTCAAAGTCCCATATCTCGCGAACGGATTGACCGAACCCAAAAATTCCTGCTGCGTCTGAAAGTAGAATCTCGCCCGATTACAACTATATGCGTAGTTTTTCCATAGGCCATTCTGGTTAAGCGTTTGGAGCAGCAGAAGTGCGAAAAATTTGTTGTCTTCTCAACCATTTCTCGGCTTCAAACTCCCATATCTCGCGAACGGATTGACCTAACCCAAAAATTCCTATTGCATCGGAAAGTAGAAACTCGCCCGATTACAAGGGTATGTGTATTTTTTCCCTAGGCCATTCTGGTTAAGCGTTTGGAGCAGCAGAAGTGCGAAAAATTTGTTGTCTTCTCAACCATTTCTTAGCTTCAAACTCCCATATCTCGCGAACGGATTGACGTAACCCAAAATTTCCTATTGCATCTGAAAGTAGAAACTCGCCCGATTATAACGGTATGTGTATTTTTTCCCTAGGCCATTCTGGTTAAGCGTTTGGAGCAGCAGAATTGCGAAAATTTTTTTGCCTTCTCAACCATTTCTTGTCTTCAATCTCCCATATCTCGCGAACGGATTGACCTAACCCAAAAATTCCTATTGCACCTGAAAGTAGAAACTCGCCCGATTACAGCGGTATTTGTATTTTTTCCCTAGGCCGTTCTGGTTAAGCGTTTGGAGCAGCAGAATTGCGAAAAATTTTTTGCCTTCTCAACCATTTCTTGGCTTCAAAGTCCCATATCTCGCGAACGGATTGATATAACCCAAAAATTACTATTGCACCTGAAAGTAGAAACTCGCCCGATTACAACGGTATGTGTATTTTTTCCCTAGGCCATTCTGGTTAAGCGTTTGGAGCAGCAGAATTGCGAAAAATTTGTTGTCTTCTCAACCATTTCTTAGCTTCAAACTCCCATATCTCGCGAACGGATTTACGTAACCCAAAAATTCCAGTTGCATCTGAAAGTAGAAACTCGCCCGATTACAACGGTATGTGTATTTTTTCCCTAGGCCATTCTGGTTAAGCGTTCGGAGCAGCAGAATTGCGAAAAATTTTTTGCCTTCTCAACCATTTCTTGTCTTCAAACTCCCATATCTCGCGAACGGATTGACCTAACCCAAAAATTCCTCTTGCATCTGAAAATAGAAACTCGCCCGATTACAACGGTATGTGTATTTTATCCCTAGGCCATTCTGGTTAAGCGTTTGGAGCAGCAGAATTGCGAAAAATTTTTTGCCTTCTCAACCATTTCTTGGCTTCAAACTCCCATATCTCGCGAACGGATTGACCTAACTCAAAAATTCCTGTTGCGTCTGGAAGTAGAAACTCGCCCGGTTACAACGGTATGTGTATTTTTTCCCTAGGCCATTCTGGTTAAGCGTTTGGAGCAGCAGAAGTGCGAAATATTTGTTGCATTCTCAACCATTTCTTAGCTTCAAACTCCCATATCTCGCGAACGGATTGACGTAACCCAAAAATTCCAGTTGCGTCTGAAAGTAGAAACTCGCCCGATTACAACGGTATGTGTATTTTTTCCCTAGGCCATTCTGGATAAGCGTTTGGAGCAGCAGAATTGCGAAAAATTTTTTGCCTTCTCAAACATTTCTTGTCTTCAAACTCCCATATCTCGGGAACGGATTGACCTAACCCAAAAATTCCTATTGCATCTGAAAGTAGAAACTCGCCCGATTACAGCGGTATTTCTATTTTTTCCCTAGGCCGTTCTGGTTAAGCGTTTGGAGCAGCAGAGGTGCGAAAAGTTTGTTGTCCTCTCAACCATTTCTTAGATTCAAACTCCAATATCTCGCGAACGGATTGCCGTAACCCAAAAATTCCTGTTGCATCTGAAAGTAGAAACTCGCCCGATTACAACGGTATGTGAATTTTTCCCTAGGCCATTCTGGTTAAGCGTTTGGAGCAGCAGAAGTGCGAAATATTTGTTGCATTCTCAACCATTTCTTAGCTTCAAACTCCCATATCTCGCGAACGGATTGACGTAACCCAAAAATTCCAGTTGCGTCTGAAAGTAGAAACTCGCCCGATTACAACGGTATTTGTATTTTTTCCCTAGGCCGTTCTGGTTAAGCGTTTGGAGCAGCAGAAGTGCGAAAAATTTGTTGTCTTCTCAACCATTTCTTAGATTCAAACTCCCATATCTCGCGAACGGATTGACGTAACCCAAAAATTCCTGTTGCATCTGAAAGTAGAAACTCGCCCGATTACAACGGTATGTGAATTTTTCCCTAGGCCATTCTGGTTAAGCGTTCGGAGCAGTAAAATTGCGAAAAATTTTTTGCCTTCTCAACCATTTCTTGGCTTCAAACTCCCATATCTCGCGAACGGATTGACCTAACCCAAAAATTCCTATTGCATCTGAAAGTAGAAACTCGCCCGATTACAACGGTATGTGTATTTTTTCCCAAGGCCATTCTGGTTAAGCGTTTGGAGCAGCAGAATTGTGAAAAATTTTTTGCCTTCTCTACCATTTCTTGGCTTCAAACTCCCATATCTCGCGAACGGACTGACCTAACCCAAAAATTCCTATTGCATCTGAAAGTAGAAACTCGCCCGATTACAACGGTATGTGTATTTTTTCCCTAGGCCATTCTTGTTAAGCGTCTGGAGCAGCAGAATTGCGAAAAATTTTTTGCCTTCTCAACCATTTCTTGGTTTCAAACTCCCATATCTCGCGAACGGATTGACCTAACTCAAAAATTCCTGTTGCGTCTGAAAGTAGAAACTCGCCCGGTTACAACGGTATGTGTATTTTTTCCCTAGGCCATTCTGGTTAAGCGTTTGGAGCAGCAGAAGTGCGAAAAATTTGTTGCATTCTCAACCATTTCTTAGCTTCAAACTCCCATATCTCGCGAACGGATTGACGTAACCCAAAAATTCCAGTTGCGTCTGAAAGTAGAAACTCGCCCGATTACAACGGTATGTGTATTTTTTCCCTAGGCCATTCTGGATAAGCGTTTGGAGCAGCAGAATTGCGAAAAATTTTTTGCCTTCTCAACCATTTCTTGTCTTCAAACTCCCATATCTCGCGAACGGATTGACCTAACACAAAAATTCCTATTGCATCTGAAAGTAGAAACTCGCCCGATTACAGCGGTATTTGTATTTTTTCCCTAGGCCGTGCTGGTTAAGCGTTTGGAGCAGCAGAAGTGCGAAAAATTTGTTGTCTTCTCAACCATTTCTTAGATTCAAACTCCCATATCTCGCGAACGGATTGACGTAACCCAAAGATTCCTGTTGCATCTGAAAGTAGAAACTCGCCCGATTACAACGGTATGTGTATTTTTTCCCTAGGCCATTCTGTTTAAGCGTTTGGAGCAGCAGAATTGCGAAAAATTTTTTGTCTTCTCAACCATTTCGTGTCTTCAAACTCCCATATCTCGCGAACTGATTGACCTAACCCAAAAATTCCTGTTGCATCTGAAAGTAGAAACTCGCCCGATTACAACGGTATGTGTATTTTTTCCCTATGCCATTCTGGTTAAGCGTTTGGAGCAGCAGAATTGCGAAAAATTTTTTGCCTTCCCAACCATTTCTTGGCTTCAAAGTCCCATATCTCGCGAACGGATTGACCTAACCCAAAAATTCCTATTGCATCTGAAAGTAGAAACTCGCCCGATTACAACGGTATGTGTATTTTTTCCCTAGGCCATTCTGGTTAAGCGTTTGAAGCAGCAGAATTGCGAAAAATTTTTTGCCTTCTCAACCATTTCTTAGCTTCAAACTCCCAAATCTCGCGAACGGATTGACGTCACCCAAAAATTCCTGTTGCATCTGAAAGTAGAAACTCGCCCGATTACAACGGTATGTGTATTTTTTCCCTAGGCCATTCTGGTTAAGCGTTTGGAGCAGCAGAATTGCGAAAAATTTTTTGCCTTCTCAACCATTTCTTAGCTTCAAACTCCCAAATCTCGCGAACGGATTGACGTCACCCAAAAATTCCTGTTGCATCTGAAAGTAGAAACTCGCCCGATTACAAAGGTATGTGTATTTTTTCCCTAGGCCATTCTGGTTAAGCGTTTGAAGCAGCAGAATTGCGAAAAATTTTTTGCCTTCTCAACCATTTCTTGGCTTCAAACTCCCATATCTCGCGAACGGATTGACCTAACCCAAAAATTCCTATTGCATCTGAAAGTAGAAACTCGCCCGATTACAACGGTATGTGTATTTTTTCCCTAGGCCATTCTGGTTAAGCGTTTGGAGCAGCAGAATTGTGAAAAATTTTTTGCATTCTCTACCATTTCTTGGCTTCAAACTCCCATATCTCGCGAACGGATTGACCTAACCCAAAAATTCCTATTGCATCTGAAAGTAGAAACTCACCCGATTACAACGGTATGTGTATTTTTTCCCTAGGCCATTCTGGTTAAGCGTTTGGAGCAGCAGAATTGCGAAAAATTTTTTGCCTTCTCAACGATTTCTTGTCTTCAAACTCCCATATCTCGCGAACGGATTGACCTAACCCAAAAATTCCTATTGCATCTGACAGTAGAAACTCGCCCGATCACAACGGTATGTGTATTTTTTCCCTAGGCCATTCTGGTTAAGCGTTTGAAGCAGCAGAATTGCGAAAAATTTTTTGCCTTCTCAACCATTTCTTAGCTTCAAACTCCCAAATCTCGCGAACGGATTGACGTCACCCAAAAATTCCTGTTGCATCTGAAAGTAGAAACTCGCCCGATTACAACGGTATGTGTATTTTTTCCCTAGGCCATTCTGGTTAAGCGTTTGGAGCAGCAGAATTGCGAAAAATTTTTTGCCTTCTCAACCATTTCTTGTCTTCAAACTCCCATATCTCGCGAACGGATTGACGTAACCCAAAAATTCCAGTTTCATCTGAAAGTAGAAACTCGCCCGATTACAACGGTATGTGTATTTTTTCCCTAGGCCATTCTGGTTAAGCGTTTGGAGCAGCAGAAGTGCGAAAAATTTTTTGCCTTCTCAACCATTTCTTGTCTTCAAACTCCCATATCTCGCGAACGGACTGACCAAACCCAAAAATTCCTGCTGCGTCTGAAAGTAGAAACTCGCCCGATTACAACGGTATGCGTATTTTTTCCCTAGGCCATTCTGGTTAAGCGTTTGGAGCAGTAGAAGTGCGAAAAATTTGTTGTCTTCTCAACCATTTCTTAGCTTCAAAGTCCCATATCTCGCGAACGGATTGACCGAACCCAAAAATTCCTGCTGCGTCTGAAAGTAGAATCTCGCCCGATTACAACTATATGCGTAGTTTTTCCATAGGCCATTCTGGTTAAGCGTTTGGAGCAGCAGAAGTGCGAAAAATTTGTTGTCTTCTCAACCATTTCTCGGCTTCAAACTCCCATATCTCGCGAACGGATTGACCTAACCCAAAAATTCCTATTGCATCGGAAAGTAGAAACTCGCCCGATTACAACGGTATGTGTATTTTTTCCCAAGGCCATTCTGGTTAAGCGTTTGGAGCAGCAGAATTGTGAAAAATTTTTTGCCTTCTCTACCATTTCTTGGCTTCAAACTCCCATATCTCGCGAACGGACTGACCTAACCCAAAAATTCCTATTGCATCTGAAAGTAGAAACTCGCCCGATTACAACGGTATGTGTATTTTTTCCCTAGGCCATTCTTGTTAAGCGTCTGGAGCAGCAGAATTGCGAAAAATTTTTTGCCTTCTCAACCATTTCTTGGTTTCAAACTCCCATATCTCGCGAACGGATTGACCTAACTCAAAAATTCCTGTTGCGTCTGAAAGTAGAAACTCGCCCGGTTACAACGGTATGTGTATTTTTTCCCTAGGCCATTCTGGTTAAGCGTTTGGAGCAGCAGAAGTGCGAAAAATTTGTTGCATTCTCAACCATTTCTTAGCTTCAAACTCCCATATCTCGCGAACGGATTGACGTAACCCAAAAATTCCAGTTGCGTCTGAAAGTAGAAACTCGCCCGATTACAACGGTATGTGTATTTTTTCCCTAGGCCATTCTGGATAAGCGTTTGGAGCAGCAGAATTGCGAAAAATTTTTTGCCTTCTCAACCATTTCTTGTCTTCAAACTCCCATATCTCGCGAACGGATTGACCTAACACAAAAATTCCTATTGCATCTGAAAGTAGAAACTCGCCCGATTACAGCGGTATTTGTATTTTTTCCCTAGGCCGTGCTGGTTAAGCGTTTGGAGCAGCAGAAGTGCGAAAAATTTGTTGTCTTCTCAACCATTTCTTAGATTCAAACTCCCATATCTCGCGAACGGATTGACGTAACCCAAAGATTCCTGTTGCATCTGAAAGTAGAAACTCGCCCGATTACAACGGTATGTGTATTTTTTCCCTAGGCCATTCTGTTTAAGCGTTTGGAGCAGCAGAATTGCGAAAAATTTTTTGTCTTCTCAACCATTTCGTGTCTTCAAACTCCCATATCTCGCGAACTGATTGACCTAACCCAAAAATTCCTGTTGCATCTGAAAGTAGAAACTCGCCCGATTACAACGGTATGTGTATTTTTTCCCTATGCCATTCTGGTTAAGCGTTTGGAGCAGCAGAATTGCGAAAAATTTTTTGCCTTCCCAACCATTTCTTGGCTTCAAAGTCCCATATCTCGCGAACGGATTGACCTAACCCAAAAATTCCTATTGCATCTGAAAGTAGAAACTCGCCCGATTACAACGGTATGTGTATTTTTTCCCTAGGCCATTCTGGTTAAGCGTTTGAAGCAGCAGAATTGCGAAAAATTTTTTGCCTTCTCAACCATTTCTTAGCTTCAAACTCCCAAATCTCGCGAACGGATTGACGTCACCCAAAAATTCCTGTTGCATCTGAAAGTAGAAACTCGCCCGATTACAACGGTATGTGTATTTTTTCCCTAGGCCATTCTGGTTAAGCGTTTGGAGCAGCAGAATTGCGAAAAATTTTTTGCCTTCTCAACCATTTCTTAGCTTCAAACTCCCAAATCTCGCGAACGGATTGACGTCACCCAAAAATTCCTGTTGCATCTGAAAGTAGAAACTCGCCCGATTACAAAGGTATGTGTATTTTTTCCCTAGGCCATTCTGGTTAAGCGTTTGAAGCAGCAGAATTGCGAAAAATTTTTTGCCTTCTCAACCATTTCTTGGCTTCAAACTCCCATATCTCGCGAACGGATTGACCTAACCCAAAAATTCCTATTGCATCTGAAAGTAGAAACTCGCCCGATTACAACGGTATGTGTATTTTTTCCCTAGGCCATTCTGGTTAAGCGTTTGGAGCAGCAGAATTGTGAAAAATTTTTTGCATTCTCTACCATTTCTTGGCTTCAAACTCCCATATCTCGCGAACGGATTGACCTAACCCAAAAATTCCTATTGCATCTGAAAGTAGAAACTCACCCGATTACAACGGTATGTGTATTTTTTCCCTAGGCCATTCTGGTTAAGCGTTTGGAGCAGCAGAATTGCGAAAAATTTTTTGCCTTCTCAACGATTTCTTGTCTTCAAACTCCCATATCTCGCGAACGGATTGACCTAACCCAAAAATTCCTATTGCATCTGACAGTAGAAACTCGCCCGATCACAACGGTATGTGTATTTTTTCCCTAGGCCATTCTGGTTAAGCGTTTGAAGCAGCAGAATTGCGAAAAATTTTTTGCCTTCTCAACCATTTCTTAGCTTCAAACTCCCAAATCTCGCGAACGGATTGACGTCACCCAAAAATTCCTGTTGCATCTGAAAGTAGAAACTCGCCCGATTACAACGGTATGTGTATTTTTTCCCTAGGCCATTCTGGTTAAGCGTTTGGAGCAGCAGAATTGCGAAAAATTTTTTGCCTTCTCAACCATTTCTTGTCTTCAAACTCCCATATCTCGCGAACGGATTGACGTAACCCAAAAATTCCAGTTTCATCTGAAAGTAGAAACTCGCCCGATTACAACGGTATGTGTATTTTTTCCCTAGGCCATTCTGGTTAAGCGTTTGGAGCAGCAGAAGTGCGAAAAATTTTTTGCCTTCTCAACCATTTCTTGTCTTCAAACTCCCATATCTCGCGAACGGACTGACCAAACCCAAAAATTCCTGCTGCGTCTGAAAGTAGAAACTCGCCCGATTACAACGGTATGCGTATTTTTTCCCTAGGCCATTCTGGTTAAGCGTTTGGAGCAGTAGAAGTGCGAAAAATTTGTTGTCTTCTCAACCATTTCTTAGCTTCAAAGTCCCATATCTCGCGAACGGATTGACCGAACCCAAAAATTCCTGCTGCGTCTGAAAGTAGAATCTCGCCCGATTACAACTATATGCGTAGTTTTTCCATAGGCCATTCTGGTTAAGCGTTTGGAGCAGCAGAAGTGCGAAAAATTTGTTGTCTTCTCAACCATTTCTCGGCTTCAAACTCCCATATCTCGCGAACGGATTGACCTAACCCAAAAATTCCTATTGCATCGGAAAGTAGAAACTCGCCCGATTACAAGGGTATGTGTATTTTTTCCCTAGGCCATTCTGGTTAAGCGTTTGGAGCAGCAGAAGTGCGAAAAATTTGTTGTCTTCTCAACCATTTCTTAGCTTCAAACTCCCATATCTCGCGAACGGATTGACGTAACCCAAAATTTCCTATTGCATCTGAAAGTAGAAACTCGCCCGATTATAACGGTATGTGTATTTTTTCCCTAGGCCATTCTGGTTAAGCGTTTGGAGCAGCAGAATTGCGAAAATTTTTTTGCCTTCTCAACCATTTCTTGTCTTCAATCTCCCATATCTCGCGAACGGATTGACCTAACCCAAAAATTCCTATTGCACCTGAAAGTAGAAACTCGCCCGATTACAGCGGTATTTGTATTTTTTCCCTAGGCCGTTCTGGTTAAGCGTTTGGAGCAGCAGAATTGCGAAAAATTTTTTGCCTTCTCAACCATTTCTTGGCTTCAAAGTCCCATATCTCGCGAACGGATTGATATAACCCAAAAATTACTATGGCACCTGAAAGTAGAAACTCGCCCGATTACAACGGTATGTGTATTTTTTCCCTAGGCCATTCTGGTTAAGCGTTTGGAGCAGCAGAAGTGCGAAAAATTTTTTGCCTTCTCAACCATTTCTTGTCTTCAAACTCCCATATCTCGCGAACGGATTGACCTAACCCAAAAATTCCTCTTGCATCTGAAAATAGAAACTCGCCCGATTACAACGGTATGTGTATTTTATCCCTAGGCCATTCTGGTTAAGCGTTTGGAGCAGCAGAATTGCGAAAAATTTTTTGCCTTCTCAACCATTTCTTGGCTTCAAACTCCCATATCTCGCGAACGGATTGACCTAACTCAAAAATTCCTGCGGCGTCTGGAAGTAGAAACTCGCCCGGTTACAACGGTATGTGTATTTTTTCCCTAGGCCATTCTGGTTAAGCGTTTGGAGCAGCAGAAGTGCGAAATATTTGTTGCATTCTCAACCATTTCTTAGCTTCAAACTCCCATATCTCGCGAACGGATTGACGTAACCCAAAAATTCCAGTTGCGTCTGAAAGTAGAAACTCGCCCGATTACAACGGTATGTGTATTTTTTCCCTAGGCCATTCTGGATAAGCGTTTGGAGCAGCAGAATTGCGAAAAATTTTTTGCCTTCTCAAACATTTCTTGTCTTCAAACTCCCATATCTCGGGAACGGATTGACCTAACCCAAAAATTCCTATTGCATCTGAAAGTAGAAACTCGCCCGATTACAGCGGTATTTGTATTTTTTCCCTAGGCCGTTCTGGTTAAGCGTTTGGAGCAGCAGAGGTGCGAAAAGTTTGTTGTCTTCTCAACCATTTCTTAGATTCAAACTCCAATATCTCGCGAACGGATTGCCGTAACCCAAAAATTCCTGTTGCATCTGAATGTAGAAACTCGCCCGATTACAACGGTATGTGAATTTTTCCCTAGGCCATTCTGGTTAAGCGTTTGGAGCAGCAGAAGTGCGAAATATTTGTTGCATTCTCAACCATTTCTTAGCTTCAAACTCCCATATCTCGCGAACGGATTGACGTAACCCAAAAATTCCAGTTGCGTCTGAAAGTAGAAACTCGCCCGATTACAACGGTATTTGTATTTTTTCCCTAGGCCGTTCTGGTTAAGCGTTTGGAGCAGCAGAAGTGCGAAAAATTTGTTGTCTTCTCAACCATTTCTTAGATTCAAACTCCCATATCTCGCGAACGGATTGACGTAACCCAAAAATTCCTGTTGCATCTGAAAGTAGAAACTCGCCCGATTACAACGGTATGTGAATTTTTCCCTAGGCCATTCTGGTTAAGCGTTCGGAGCAGTAAAATTGCGAAAAATTTTTTGCCTTCTCAACCATTTCTTGGCTTCAAACTCCCATATCTCGCGAACGGATTGACCTAACCCAAAAATTCCTATTGCATCTGAAAGTAGAAACTCGCCCGATTACAACGGTATGTGTATTTTTTCCCAAGGCCATTCTGGTTAAGCGTTTGGAGCAGCAGAATTGTGAAAAATTTTTTGCCTTCTCTACCATTTCTTGGCTTCAAACTCCCATATCTCGCGAACGGACTGACCTAACCCAAAAATTCCTATTGCATCTGAAAGTAGAAACTCGCCCGATTACAACGGTATGTGTATTTTTTCCCTAGGCCATTCTTGTTAAGCGTCTGGAGCAGCAGAATTGCGAAAAATTTTTTGCCTTCTCAACCATTTCTTGGTTTCAAACTCCCATATCTCGCGAACGGATTGACCTAACTCAAAAATTCCTGTTGCGTCTGAAAGTAGAAACTCGCCCGGTTACAACGGTATGTGTATTTTTTCCCTAGGCCATTCTGGATAAGCGTTTGGAGCAGCAGAATTGCGAAAAATTTTTTGCCTTCTCAACCATTTCTTGTCTTCAAACTCCCATATCTCGCGAACGGATTGACCTAACACAAAAATTCCTATTGCATCTGAAAGTAGAAACTCGCCCGATTACAGCGGTATTTGTATTTTTTCCCTAGGCCGTGCTGGTTAAGCGTTTGGAGCAGCAGAAGTGCGAAAAATTTGTTGTCTTCTCAACCATTTCTTAGATTCAAACTCCCATATCTCGCGAACGGATTGACGTAACCCAAAGATTCCTGTTGCATCTGAAAGTAGAAACTCGCCCGATTACAACGGTATGTGTATTTTTTCCCTAGGCCATTCTGTTTAAGCGTTTGGAGCAGCAGAATTGCGAAAAATTTTTTGTCTTCTCAACCATTTCGTGTCTTCAAACTCCCATATCTCGCGAACTGATTGACCTAACCCAAAAATTCCTGTTGCATCTGAAAGTAGAAACTCGCCCGATTACAACGGTATGTGTATTTTTTCCCTAGGCCATTCTGGTTAAGCGTTTGGAGCAGCAGAATTGCGAAAAATTTTTTGCCTTCTCAACCATTTCTTGGCTTCAAACTCCCATATCTCGCGAACGGATTGACCTAACTCAAAAATTCCTGTTGCGTCTGAAAGTAGAAACTCGCCCGGTTACAACGGTATGTGTATTTTTTCCCTAGGCCATTCTGGTTAAGAGTTTGAAGCAGCAGAATTGCGAAAAATTTTTTGCCTTCTCAACCATTTCTTAGCTTCAAACTCCCAAATCTCGCGAACGGATTGACGTCACCCAAAAATTCCTGTTGCATCTGAAAGTAGAAACTCGCCCGATTACAACGGTATGTGTATTTTTTCCCTAGGCCATTCTGGTTAAGCGTTTGGAGCAGCAGAATTGCGAAAAATTTTTTGCCTACTCAACCATTTCTTGGCTTTAAAGTCCCATATCTCGCGAACGGATTGACCTAACCCAAAAATTCCTATTGCATCTGAAAGTAGAAACTCGCCCGATTACAACGGTATGTGTATTTTTTCCCTAGGCCATTCTGGTTAAGCGTTTGAAGCAGCAGAATTGCGAAAAATTTTTTGCCTTCTCAACCATTTCTTAGCTTCAAACTCCCAAATCTCGCGAACGGATTGACGTCACCCAAAAATTCCTGTTGCATCTGAAAGTAGAAACTCGCCCGATTACAACGGTATGTGTATTTTTTCCCTAGGCCATTCTGGTTAAGCGTTTGGAGCAGCAGAATTGCGAAAAATTTTTTGCCTTCTCAACCATTTCTTAGCTTCAAACTCCCAAATCTCGCGAACGGATTGACGTCACTCAAAAATTCCTGTTGCATCTGAAAGTAGAAACTCGCCCGATTACAAAGGTATGTGTATTTTTTCCCTAGGCCATTCTGGTTAAGCGTTTGAAGCAGCAGAATTGCGAAAAATTTTTTGCCTTCTCAACCATTTCTTGGCTTCAAACTCCCATATCTCGCGAACGGATTGACCTAACCCAAAAATTCCTATTGCATCTGAAAGTAGAAACTCGCCCGATTACAACGGTATGTGTATTTTTTCCCTAGGCCATTCTGGTTAAGCGTTTGGAGCAGCAGAATTGTGAAAAATTTTTTGCATTCTCTACCATTTCTTGGCTTCAAACTCCCATATCTCGCGAACGGATTGACCTAACCCAAAAATTCCTATTGCATCTGAAAGTAGAAACTCGCCCGATTACAACGGTATGTGTATTTTTTCCCTAGGCCATTCTGGTTAAGCGTTTGGAGCAGCAGAATTGCGAAAAATTTTTTGCCTTCTCAACGATTTCTTGTCTTCAAACTCCCATATCTCGCGAACGGATTGACCTAACCCAAAAATTCCTATTGCATCTGAAAGTAGAAACTCGCCCGATCACAACGGTATGTGTATTTTTTCCCTAGGCCATTCTGGTTAAGCGTTTGAAGCAGCAGAATTGCGAAAAATTTTTTGCCTTCTCAAACATTTCTTAGCTTCAAACTCCCAAATCTCGCGAACGGATTGACGTCACCCAAAAATTCCTGTTGCATCTGAAAGTAGAAACTCGCCCGATTACAACGGTATGTGTATTTTTTCCCTAGGCCATTCTGGTTAAGCGTTTGGAGCAGCAGAATTGCGAAAAATTTTTTGCCTTCTCAACGATTTCTTGTCTTCAAACTCCCATATCTCGCGAACGGATTGACGTCACACAAAAATTCCTGTTGCATCTGAAAGTAGAAACTCGCCCGATTACAACGGTATGTGTATTTTTTCCCTAGGCCATTCTGGTTAAGCGTTTGGAGCAGCAGAATTGCGAAAAATTTTTTGCCTTCTCAACCATTTCTTAGCTTCAAACTCCCAAATCTCGCGAACGGATTGACGTCACCCAAAAATTCCTGTTGCATCTGAAAGTAGAAACTCGCCCGATTACAAAGGTATGTGTATTTTTTCCCTAGGCCATTCTGGTTAAGCGTTTGAAGCAGCAGAATTGCGAAAAATTTTTTGCCTTCTCAACCATTTCTTGGCTTCAAACTCCCATATCTCGCGAACGGATTGACCTAACCCAAAAATTGCTATTGCATCTGAAAGTAGAAACTCGCCCGATTACAACGGTATGTGTATTTTTTCCCTAGGCCATTCTGGTTAAGCGTTTGGAGCAGCAGAATTGTGAAAAATTTTTTGCATTCTCTACCATTTCTTGGCTTCAAACTCCCATATCTCGCGAACGGATTGACCTAACCCAAAAATTCCTATTGCATCTGAAAGTAGAAACTCGCCCGATTACAAAGGTATGTGTATTTTTTCCCTAGGCCATTCTGGTTAAGCGTTTGGAGCAGCAGAATTGCGAAAAATTTTTTGCCTTCTCAACGATTTCTTGTCTTCAAACTCCCATATCTCGCGAACGGATTGACCTAACCCAAAAATTCCTATTGCATCTGAAAGTAGAAACTCGCCCGATTACAACGGTATGTGTATTTTTTCCCTAGGCCATTCTGGTTAAGCGTTTGAAGCAGCAGAATTGCGAAAAATTTTTTGCCTTCTCAACCATTTCTTAGCTTCAAACTCCCAAATCTCGCGAACGGATTGACGTCACCCAAAAATTCCTGTTGCATCTGAAAGTAGAAACTCGCCCGATTACAACGGTATGTGTATTTTTTCCCTAGGCCATTCTGGTTAAGCGTTTGGAGCAGCAGAATTGCGAAAAATTTTTTGCCTTCTCAACGATTTCTTGTCTTCAAACTCCCATATCTCGCGAACGGATTGACGTCACCCAAAAATTCCTGTTGCATCTGGAAGTAGAAACTCGCCCGATTACAACGGTATGTGTATTTTTTCCCTAGGCCATTCTGGTTAAGCGTTTGGAGCAGCAGAATTGCGAAAAATTTTTTGCCTTCTCAACCATTTCTTGGCTTCAAAGTCCCATATCTCGCGAACGGATTGACCTAACCCAAAAATTCCTATTGCATCTGAAAGTAGAAACTCGCCCCATTACAACGGTATGTGTATTTTTTCCCTAGGCCATTCTGGTTAAGCGTTTGGAGCAGCAGAATTGCGAAAAATTTTTTGTCTTCTCAACCATTTCTTAGCTTCAAACACCCATATCTCGCGAACGGATTGACGTCACCCAAAAATTCCTGTTTCATCTGAAAGTAGAAACTCGCCCGATTACAACGGTATGTGTATTTTTTCCGTAGGCCATTCTGGTTAAGCGTTTGGAGCAGCAGAAGTGCGAAAAATTTGTTGTCTTCTCAACCATTTCTTAGCTTCAAACTCCCATATCTCGCGAACGGATTGACCTAACCCAAAAGTTCCTGTTGCATGTGAAAGTAGAAACTCGCCCGATTACAACGGTATGTGTATTTTTTCCCTAGGCCATTCTGGTTAAGCGTCCGGAGCAGCAGAATTGCGAAAAATTTTTTGCCTTCTCTACCATTTCTTGTCTTCAATCTCCCATATCTCGCGAACGGATTGACCTAACCCAAAAATTCCTATTGCATCTGAAAGTAGAAACTCGCCCGATTACAACGGTATGTGTATTTTTTCCCTAGGCCATTCTGGTTAAGCGTTTGGAGGAACAGAATTGCGAAAAATTTTTTGCCTTCACAAGCATTTCTTGGCTTCAAACTCCCATATCTCGCGAACGGATTGACCTAACCCAAAAATTCCTATTGCACCTGAAAGTAGAGACTCGCCCGATTACAACGGTATGTGTATTTTTTCCCTAGGCCATTCTGGTTAAGCGTTTGGAGCAGCAGAATTGCGAAAAATTTTTTGCCTTCTCAAACATTTCTTGTCTTCAAACTCCCATATCTCGCGAACGGATTGACCAAACCCAAAAATTCCTATTGCATCTGAAAGTAGAAACTCACCCGATTACAGCGGTATTTGTATTTTTTCCCTAGGCCGTTCTGGTTAAGCGTTTGGAGCAGCAGAAGTGCGAAAAATTTGTTGTCTTCTCAACCATTTCTTAGCTTCAAACTCCCATATCTCGCGAACGGATTGACGTAACCCAAAGATTCCTGTTGCATCTGAAAGTAGAAACTCGCCCGATTACAACGGTATGTGTATTTTTTCCCTAGGCCATTCTGGTTAAGCGTTTGGAGCAGCAGAATTGCGAAAAATTTTTTGCCTTCTCAACGATTTCTTGTCTTCAAACTCCCATATCTCGCGAACGGATTGACCTAACCCAAAAATTCCTATTGCATCTGAAAGTAGAAACTCGCCCGATTACAACGGTATTAGTATTTTTTCCCTAGGCCATTCTGGTTAAGCGTTTGAAGCAGCAGAATTGCGAAAAATTTTTTGCCTTCTCAACCATTTCTTAGCTTCAAACTCCCAAATCTCGCGAACGGATTGACGTCACCCAAAAATTCCTGTTGCATCTGAAAGTAGAAACTCGCCCGATTACAACGGTATGTGTATTTTTTCCCTAGGCCATTCTGGTTAAGCGTTTGGAGCAGCAGAATTGCGAAAAATTTTTTGCCTTCTCAACGATTTCTTGTCTTCAAACTCCCATATCTCGCGAACGGATTGACGTCACACAAAAATTCCTGTTGCATCTGAAAGTAGAAACTCGCCCGATTACAACGGTATGTGTATTTTTTCCCTAGGCCATTCTGGTTAAGCGTTTGGAGCAGCAGAATTGCGAAAAATTTTTTGCCTTCTCAACCATTTCTTAGCTTCAAACTCCCAAATCTCGCGAACGGATTGACGTCACCCAAAAATTCCTGCTGCATCTGAAAGTAGAAACTCGCCCGATTACAAAGGTATGTGTATTTTTTCCCTAGGCCATTCTGGTTAAGCGTTTGAAGCAGCAGAATTGCGAAAAATTTTTTGCCTTCTCAACCATTTCTTGGCTTCAAACTCCCATATCTCGCGAACGGATTGACCTAACCCAAAAATTCCTATTGCATCTGAAAGTAGAAACTCGCCCGATTACAACGGTATGTGTATTTTTTCCCTAGGCCATTCTGGTTAAGCGTTTGGAGCAGCAGAATTGTGAAAAATTTTTTGCATTCTCTACCATTTCTTGGCTTCAAACTCCCATATCTCGCGAACGGATTGACCTAACCCAAAAATTCCTATTGCATCTGAAAGTAGAAACTCGCCCTATTACAACGGTATGTGTATTTTTTCCCTAGGCCATTCTGGTTAAGCGTTTGGAGCAGCAGAATTGCGAAAAATTTTTTGCCTTCTCAACGATTTCTTGTCTTCAAACTCCCATATCTCGCGAACGGATTGACCTAACCCAAAAATTCCTATTGCATCTGAAAGTAGAAACTCGCCCGACTACAACGGTATGTGTATTTTTTCCCTAGGCCATTCTGGTTAAGCGTTTGAAGCAGCAGAATTGCGAAAAATTTTTTGCCTTCTCAACCATTTCTTAGCTTCAAACTCCCAAATCTCGCGAACGGATTGACGTCACCCAAAAATTCCTGTTGCATCTGAAAGTAGAAACTCGCCCGATTACAACGGTATGTGTATTTTTTCCCTAGGCCATTCTGGTTAAGCGTTTGGAGCAGCAGAATTGCGAAAAATTTTTTGCCTTCTCAACGATTTCTTGTCTTCAAACTCCCATATCTCGCGAACGGATTGACGTCACCCAAAAATTCCTGTTGCATCTGAAAGTAGAAACTCGCCCGATTACAACGGTATGTGTATTTTTTCCCTAGGCCATTCTGGTTAAGCGTTTGGAGCAGCAGAATTGCGAAAAATTTTTTGCCTTCTCAACCATTTCTTGGCTTCAAAGTCCCATATCTCGCGAACGGATTGACCTAACCCAAAAATTCCTATTGCATCTGAAAGTAGAAACTCGCCCCATTACAACGGTATGTGTATTTTTTCCCTAGGCCATTCTGGTTAAGCGTTTGGAGCAGCAGAATTGCGAAAAATTTTTTGTCTTCTCAACCATTTCTTAGCTTCAAACACCCATATCTCGCGAACGGATTGACGTCACCCAAAAATTCCTGTTTCATCTGAAAGTAGAAACTCGCCCGATTACAACGGTATGTGTATTTTTTCCGTAGGCCATTCTGGTTAAGCGTTTGGAGCAGCAGAAGTGCGAAAAATTTGTTGTCTTCTCAACCATTTCTTAGCTTCAAACTCCCATATCTCGCGAACGGATTGACCTAACCCAAAAGTTCCTGTTGCATGTGAAAGTAGAAACTCGCCCGATTACAACGGTATGTGTATTTTTTCCCTAGGCCGTTCTGGTTAAGCGTCCGGAGCAGCAGAATTGCGAAAAATTTTTTGCCTTCTCTACCATTTCTTGTCTTCAAACTCCCATATCTCGCGAACGGATTGACCTAACCCAAAAATTCCTATTGCATCTGAATGTAGAAACTCGCCCGATTACAACGGTATGTGTATTTTTTCCCTAGGCCATTCTGGTTAAGCGTTTGGAGGAACAGAATTGCGAAAAATTTTTTGCCTTCTCAAGCATTTCTTGGCTTCAAACTCCCATATCTCGCGAACGGATTGACCTAACCCAAAAATTCCTATTGCACCTGAAAGTAGAGACTCGCCCGATTACAACGGTATGTGTATTTTTTCCCTAGGCCATTCTGGTTAAGCGTTTGGAGCAGCAGAATTGCGAAAAATTTTTTGCCTTCTCAAACATTTCTTGTCTTCAAACTCCCATATCTCGCGAACGGATTGACCAAACCCAAAAATTCCTATTGCATCTGAAAGTAGAAACTCACCCGATTACAGCGGTATTTGTATTTTTTCCCTAGGCCGTTCTGGTTAAGCGTTTGGAGCAGCAGAAGTGCGAAAAATTTGTTGTCTTCTCAACCATTTCTTAGCTTCAAACTCCCATATCTCGCGAACGGATTGACGTAACCCAAAGATTCCTGTTGCATCTGAAAGTAGAAACTCGCCCGATTACAACGGTATGTGTATTTTTTCCCTAGGCCATTCTGGTTAAGCGTTTGGAGCAGCAGAAGTGCGAAAAATTTGTTGTCTTCTCAACCATTTCTTAGCTTCAAACTCCCATATCTCGCGAACGGATTGACGTAACCCAAAGATTCCTGTTGCATCTGAAAGTAGAAACTCGCCCGATTACAACGGTATGTGTATTTTTTCCCTACGCCATTCTGGTTAAGCGTTTGGAGCAGCAGAATTGCGAAAAATTTCTTGCCTTCTCAACCTTTTCTTGGCTTCAAACTCCCATATCTCGCGAACGGATTGACCTAACCCAAAAATTCCTATGGCATCTGAAAGTAGAAACTCACCCGATTACAACGGTATGTGTATTTTTTCCCTAGGCCATTCTGGTTAAGCGTTTGGAGCAGCAGAAGTGCGAAAAATTTGTTGTCTTCTCAACCATTTCTTAGCTTCAAACTCCCATATCTCGCGAACGGATTGACGCAACCCAAAGATTCCTGTTGCATCTGAAAGTAGAAACTCGCCCGATTACAACGGTATGTGTATTTTTTCCCTACGCCATTCTGGTTAAGCGTTTGGAGCAGCAGAATTGCGAAAAATTTCTTGCCTTCTCCACCATTTCTTGGCTTCAAACTCCCATATCTCGCGAACGTATTGACCTAACCCAAAAATTCCTATGGCATCTGAAAGTAGAAACTCACCCGATTACAACGGTATGTGTATTTTTTCCCTAGGCCATTCTGGTTAAGCGTTTGGAGCAGCAGAATTGCGAAAAATTTTTTGCCTTCTCAACCATTTCTTGGCTTCAAACTCCCATATCTCGCGAACGGATTGACCTAACCCAAAAATTCCTATTGCACCTGAAAGTAGAAACTCGCCCGATTAGAGCGGTATGTGTATTTTTTCCCTAGGCCATTCTGGTTAAGCGTTTGGAGCAGCAGAAGTGCGAAATGTTTGTTGTCTTCTCAACCATTTCTTAGTTTCAAACTCCCATATCTCGCGAACGGATTGTCCAAACCCAGAAGTTCCTGCTGCGTCTGAAAGTAGAAACTCGCCCGATTACAACGGTATGTGTATTTTTTCCCTAGGCCATTCTGGTTAAGCGTTTGGCGCAGCAGAATTGCGTAAAATTTTTTGCCTTCTCAACGATTTCTTGTCTTCAAACTCCCATATCTCGCGAACGGATTGACCTAACCCAAAAATTCCTATTGCATCTGAAAGTAGAAACTCGCCCGATTACAACGGCATGTGTATTTTTTCCCTAGGCCATTCTGGTTAAGCGTTTGGAGCAGCAGAATTGCGAAAAATTTTTTGTCTTCTCAACCATTTCTTAGCTTCAAACACCCATATCTCGCGAACGGATTGACGTCACCCAAAAATTCCTGTTTCATCTGAAAGTAGAAACTCGCCCGATTACAACGGTATGTGTATTTTTTCCGTAGGCCATTCTGGTTAAGCGTTTGGAGCAGCAGAAGTGCGAAAAATTTGTTGTCTTCTCAACCATTTCTTAGCTTCAAACTCCCATATCTCGCGAACGGATTGACCTAACCCAAAAGTTCCTGTTGCATGTGAAAGTAGAAACTCGCCCGATTACAACGGTATGTGTATTTTTTCCCTAGGCCGTTCTGGTTAAGCGTCCGGAGCAGCAGAATTGCGAAAAATTTTTTGCCTTCTCTACCATTTCTTGTCTTCAAACTCCCATATCTCGCGAACGGATTGACCTAACCCAAAAATTCCTATTGCATCTGAAAGTAGAAACTCGCCCGATTACAACGGTATGTGTATTTTTTCCCTAGGCCATTCTGGTTAAGCGTTTGGAGGAACAGAATTGCGAAAAATTTTTTGCCTTCTCAAGCATTTCTTGGCTTCAAACTCCCATATCTCGCGAACGGATTGACCTAACCCAAAAATTCCTATTGCACCTGAAAGTAGAGACTCGCCCGATTGCAACGGTATGTG
Organism: Ptiloglossa arizonensis; assembly: GCF_051014685.1. Taxonomy (NCBI): domain Eukaryota; kingdom Metazoa; phylum Arthropoda; class Insecta; order Hymenoptera; family Colletidae; genus Ptiloglossa; species Ptiloglossa arizonensis. Next base: position 781,594 of record NW_027478585.1, read on the forward strand.
TATTTTTTCCCTAGGCCATTCTGGTTAAGCGTTTGGAGCAGCAGAATTGCGAAAAATTTTTTGCCTTCTCAAACATTTCTTGTCTTCAAACTCCCATATCTCGCGAACGGATTGACCAAACCCAAAAATTCCTATTGCATCTGAAAGTAGAAACTCACCCGATTACAGCGGTATTTGTATTTTTTCCCTAGGCCGTTCTGGTTAAGCGTTTGGAGCAGCAGAAGTGCGAAAAATTTGTTGTCTTCTCAACCATTTCTTAGCTTCAAACTCCCATATCTCGCGAACGGATTGACGTAACCCAAAGATTCCTGTTGCATCTGAAAGTAGAAACTCGCCCGATTACAACGGTATGTGTATTTTTTCCCTAGGCCATTCTGGTTAAGCGTTTGGAGCAGCAGAAGTGCGAAAAATTTGTTGTCTTCTCAACCATTTCTTAGCTTCAAACTCCCATATCTCGCGAACGGATTGACGTAACCCAAAGATTCCTGTTGCATCTGAAAGTAGAAACTCGCCCGATTACAACGGTATGTGTATTTTTTCCCTACGCCATTCTGGTTAAGCGTTTGGAGCAGCAGAATTGCGAAAAATTTCTTGCCTTCTCAACCTTTTCTTGGCTTCAAACTCCCATATCTCGCGAACGGATTGACCTAACCCAAAAATTCCTATGGCATCTGAAAGTAGAAACTCACCCGATTACAACGGTATGTGTATTTTTTCCCTAGGCCATTCTGGTTAAGCGTTTGGAGCAGCAGAAGTGCGAAAAATTTGTTGTCTTCTCAACCATTTCTTAGCTTCAAACTCCCATATCTCGCGAACGGATTGACGCAACCCAAAGATTCCTGTTGCATCTGAAAGTAGAAACTCGCCCGATTACAACGGTATGTGTATTTTTTCCCTACGCCATTCTGGTTAAGCGTTTGGAGCAGCAGAATTGCGAAAAATTTCTTGCCTTCTCCACCATTTCTTGGCTTCAAACTCCCATATCTCGCGAACGTATTGACCTAACCCAAAAATTCCTATGGCATCTGAAAGTAGAAACTCACCCGATTACAACGGTATGTGTATTTTTTCCCTAGGCCATTCTGGTTAAGCGTTTGGAGCAGCAGAATTGCGAAAAATTTTTTGCCTTCTCAACCATTTCTTGGCTTCAAACTCCCATATCTCGCGAACGGATTGACCTAACCCAAAAATTCCTATTGCACCTGAAAGTAGAAACTCGCCCGATTAGAGCGGTATGTGTATTTTTTCCCTAGGCCATTCTGGTTAAGCGTTTGGAGCAGCAGAAGTGCGAAATGTTTGTTGTCTTCTCAACCATTTCTTAGTTTCAAACTCCCATATCTCGCGAACGGATTGTCCAAACCCAGAAGTTCCTGCTGCGTCTGAAAGTAGAAACTCGCCCGATTACAACGGTATGTGTATTTTTTCCCTAGGCCATTCTGGTTAAGCGTTTGGCGCAGCAGAATTGCGTAAAATTTTTTGCCTTCTCAACGATTTCTTGTCTTCAAACTCCCATATCTCGCGAACGGATTGACCTAACCCAAAAATTCCTATTGCATCTGAAAGTAGAAACTCGCCCGATTACAACGGCATGTGTATTTTTTCCCTAGGCCATTCTGGTTAAGCGTTTGGAGCAGCAGAATTGCGAAAAATTTTTTGCCTTCTCAACCATTTCTTGGCTTCAAACTCCCATATCTCGCGAACGGATTGACCTATCCCAAAAGTTCCTGTTGCATGTGAAAGTAGAAACTCGCCCGATTACAACGGTATGTGTATTTTTTCCCTAGGCCATTCTGGTTAAGCGTTCGGAGCAGCAGATTTGCGAAAAATTTTTTGCCTTCTCTACCATTTCTTGTCTTCAAACTCCCATATCTCGCAAACGGATTGACCTAACCCAAAAATTCCTATTGCATCTGAAAGTAGAAACTCGCCCGATTACAACGGTATGTGTATTTTTTCCCTAGGCCATTCTGGTTAAGCGTTTGGAGGAACAGAATTGCGAAAAATTTTTTGCCTTCTCAAGCATTTCTTGGCTTCAAACTCCCAAATCTCGCGAACGGATTGACGTCACCCAAAAATTCCTGTTGCATCTGAAAGTAGAAACTCGCCCGATTACAACGGTATGTGTATTTTTTCCCTAGGCCATTCTGGTTAAGCGTTTGGAGCAGCAGAATTGCGAAAAATTTTTGCCTTCTCAACGATTTCTTGTCTTCAAACTCCCATATCTCGCGAACGGATTGACCTAACCCAAAAATTCCTATTGCATCTGAAAGTAGAAACTCGCCCGATTACAACGGTATGTGTATTTTTTCCCTAGGCCATTCTGGTTAAGCGTTTGAAGCAGCAGAATTGCGAAAAATTTTTTTCCTTCTCAACCATTTCTTAGCTTCAAACTCCCAAATCTCGCGAACGGATTGACGTCACCCAAAAATTCCTGTTGCATCTGAAAGTAGAAACTCGCCCGATTACAACGGTATGTGTATTTTTTCCCTAGGCCATTCTGGTTAAGCGTTTGGAGCAGCAAAATTGCGAAAAATTTTTTGCCTTCTCAACCATTTCTTGGCTTCAAAGTCCCATATCTCGCGAACGCATTGACCTAACCCAAAAATTCCTATTGCATCTGAAAGTAGAAACTCGCCCGATTACAACGGTATGTGTATTTTTTCCCTAGGCCATTCTGGTTAAGCGTTTGGAGCAGCAGAATTGCGAAAAATTTTTTGTCTTCTCAACCATTTCTTAGCTTCAAACACCCATATCTCGCGAACGGATTGACGTCACCCAAAAATTCCTGTTTCATCTGAAAGTAGAAGCTCGCCCGATTACAACGGTATGTGTATTTTTTCCGTAGGCCATTCTGGTTAAGCGTTTGGAGCAGCAGAAGTGCGAAAAATTTGTTGTCTTCTCAACCATTTCTTAGCTTCAAACTCCCATATCTCGCGAACGGATTGACCTAACCCAAAAGTTCCTGTTGCATGTGAAAGTAGAAACTCGCCCGATTACAACGGTATGTGTATTTTTTCCCTAGGCCATTCTGGTTAAGCGTCCGGAGCAGCAGAATTGCGAAAAATTTTTTGCCTTCTCTACCATTTCTTGTCTTCAAACTCCCATATCTCGCGAACGGATTGACCTAACCCAAAAATTCCTATTGCATCTGAAAGTAGAAACTCGCCCGATTACAACGGTATGTGTATTTTTTCCCTAGGCCATTCTGGTTAAGCGTTTGGAGGAACAGAATTGCGAAAAATTTTTTGCCTTCTCAAGCATTTCTTGGCTTCAAACTCCCATATCTCGCGAACGGATTGACCTAACCCAAAAATTCCTATTGCACCTGAAAGTAGAGACTCGCCCGATTACAACGGTATGTGTATTTTTTCCCTAGGCCATTCTGGTTAAGCGTTTGGAGCAGCAGAATTGCGAAAAATTTTTTGCCTTCTCAAACATTTCTTGTCTTCAAACTCCCATATCTCGCGAACGGATTGACCAAACCCAAAAATTCCTATTGCATCTGAAAGTAGAAACTCACCCGATTACAGCGGTATTTGTATTTTTTCCCTAGGCCGTTCTGGTTAAGCGTTTGGAGCAGCAGAAGTGCGAAAAATTTGTTGTCTTCTCAACCATTTCTTAGCTTCAAACTCCCATATCTCGCGAACGGATTGACGTAACCCAAAGATTCCTGTTGCATCTGAAAGTAGAAACTCGCCCGATTACAACGGTATGTGTATTTTTTCCCTAGGCCATTCTGGTTAAGCGTTTGGAGCAGCAGAAGTGCGAAAAATTTGTTGTCTTCTCAACCATTTCTTAGCTTCAAACTCCCATATCTCGCGAACGGATTGACGTAACCCAAAGATTCCTGTTGCATCTGAAAGTAGAAACTCGCCCGATTACAACGGTATGTGTATTTTTTCCCTACGCCATTCTGGTTAAGCGTTTGGAGCAGCAGAATTGCGAAAAATTTCTTGCCTTCTCAACCTTTTCTTGGCTTCAAACTCCCATATCTCGCGAACGGATTGACCTAACCCAAAAATTCCTATGGCATCTGAAAGTAGAAACTCACCCGATTACAACGGTATGTGTATTTTTTCCCTAGGCCATTCTGGTTAAGCGTTTGGAGCAGCAGAAGTGCGAAAAATTTGTTGTCTTCTCAACCATTTCTTAGCTTCAAACTCCCATATCTCGCGAACGGATTGACGTAACCCAAAGATTCCTGTTGCATCTGAAAGTAGAAACTCGCCCGATTACAACGGTATGTGTATTTTTTCCCTACGCCATTCTGGTTAAGCGTTTGGAGCAGCAGAATTGCGAAAAATTTCTTGCCTTCTCCACCATTTCTTGGCTTCAAACTCCCATATCTCGCGAACGTATTGACCTAACCCAAAAATTCCTATGGCATCTGAAAGTAGAAACTCACCCGATTACAACGGTATGTGTATTTTTTCCCTAGGCCATTTTGGTTAAGCGTTTGGAGCAGCAGAATTGCGAAAAATTTTTTGCCTTCTCAACCATTTCTTGGCTTCAAACTCCCATATCTCGCGAACGGATTGACCTAACCCAAAAATTCCTATTGCACCTGAAAGTAGAAACTCGCCCGATTAGAGCGGTATGTGTATTTTTTCCCTAGGCCATTCTGGTTAAGCGTTTGGAGCAGCAGAAGTGCGAAATGTTTGTTGTCTTCTCAACCATTTCTTAGTTTCAAACTCCCATATCTCGCGAACGGATTGTCCAAACCCAGAAGTTCCTGCTGCGTCTGAAAGTAGAAACTCGCCCGATTACAACGGTATGTGTATTTTTTCCCTAGGCCATTCTGGTTAAGCGTTTGGCGCAGCAGAATTGCGAAAAATTTTTTGCCTTCTCAACGATTTCTTGTCTTCAAACTCCCATATCTCGCGAACGGATTGACCTAACCCAAAAACTCCTATTGCATCTGAAAGTAGAAACTCGCCCGATTACAACGGCATGTGTATTTTTTCCCTAGGCCATTCTGGTTAAGCGTTTGGAGCAGCAGAATTGCGAAAAATTTTTTGCCTTCTCAACCATTTCTTGGCTTCAAACTCCCATATCTCGCGAACGGATTGACCTATCCCAAAAGTTCCTGTTGCATGTGAAAGTAGAAACTCGCCCGATTACAACGGTATGTGTATTTTTTCCCTAGGCCATTCTGGTTAAGCGTTCGGAGCAGCAGATTTGCGAAAAATTTTTTGCCTTCTCTACCATTTCTTGTCTTCAAACTCCCATATCTCGCAAACGGATTGACCTAACCCAAAAATTCCTATTGCATCTGAAAGTAGAAACTCGCCCGATTACAACGGTATGTGTATTTTTTCCCTAGGCCATTCTGGTTAAGCGTTTGGAGGAACAGAATTGCGAAAAATTTTTTGCCTTCTCAAGCATTTCTTGGCTTCAAACTCCCAAATCTCGCGAACGGATTGACGTCACCCAAAAATTCCTGTTGCATCTGAAAGTAGAAACTCGCCCGATTACAACGGTATGTGTATTTTTTCCCTAGGCCATTCTGGTTAAGCGTGTGGAGCAGCAGAATTGCGAAAAATTTTTTGCCTTCTCAACGATTTCTTGTCTTCAAACTCCCATATCTCGCGAACGGATTGACCTAACCCAAAAATTCCTATTGCATCTGAAAGTAGAATCTCGCCCGATTACAACGGTATGTGTATTTTTTCCCTAGGCCATTCTGGTTAAGCGTTTGAAGCAGCAGAATTGCGAAAAATTTTTTTCCTTCTCAACCATTTCTTAGCTTCAAACTCCCAAATCTCGCGAACGGATTGACGTCACCCAAAAATTCATGTTGCATCTGAAAGTAGAAACTCGCCCGATTACAACGGTATGTGTATTTTTTCCCTAGGCCATTCTGGTTAAGCGTTTGGAGCAGCAGAATTGCGAAAAATTTTTTGCCTTCTCAACCATTTCTTGGCTTCAAAGTCCCATATCTCGCGAACGGATTGACCTAACCCAAAAATTCCTATTGCATCTGAAAGTAGAAACTCGCCCGATTACAGCGGTATGTGTATTTTTTCCCTAGGCCATTCTGGTTAAGCGTTTGGAGCAGCAGAATTGCGAAAAATTTTTTGCCTTCTCAACCATTTCTTGGCTTCAAACTCCCATATCTCGCGAACGGATTGATCTAACCCAAAAGTTCCTGTTGCATGTGAAAGTAGAAACTCGCCCGATTACAACGGTATGTGTATTTTTTCCCTAGGCCATTCTGGTTAAGCGTTCGGAGCAGCAGATTTGCGAAAAATTTTTTGCCTTCTCTACCATTTCTTGTCTTCAAACTCCCATATCTCGCAAACGGATTGACCTAACCCAAAAATTCCTATTGCATCTGAAAGTAGAAACTCGCCCGATTACAACGGTATGTGTATTTTTTCCCTAGGCCATTCTGGTTAAGCGTTTGGAGGAACAGAATTGCGAAAAATTTCTTGCCTTCTCAAGCATTTCTTGGCTTCAAACTCCCAAATCTCGCGAACGGATTGACGTCACCCAAAAATTCCTGTTGCATCTGAAAGTAGAAACTCGCCCGATTACAACGGTATGTGTATTTTTTCCCGGGGCCATTCTGGTTAAGCGTTTGGAGCAGCAGAATTGCGAAAAATTTTTTGCCTTCTCAACGATTTCTTGTCTTCAAACTCCCATATCTCGCGAACGGATTGACGTCACCCAAAAATTCCTGTTGCATCTGAAAGTAGAAACTCGCCCGATTACAACGGTATGTGTTTTTTTTCCCTAGGCCATTCTGGTTAAGCGTTTGGAGCAGCAGAATTGCGAAAAATTTTTTGCCTTCTCAACCATTTCTTGGCTTCAAAGTCCCATATCTCGCGAACGGATTGACATAGCCCAAAAATTCCTATTGCATCTGAAAGTAGAAACTCGCCCCATTACAACGGTATGTGTATTTTTTCCGTAGGCCATTCTGGTTAAGCGTTTGGAGCAGCAGAAGTGCGAAAAATTTGTTGTCCTCTCAACCATTTCTTAGCTTCAAACTCCCATATCTCGCGAACGGATTGACGTCACCCAAAAATTCCTGTTGCATCTGGAAGTAGAAACTCGCCCGATTACAACGGTATGTGTATTTTTTCCCTAGGCCATTCTGGTTAAGCGTTTGGAGCAGCAGAATTGCGAAAAATTTTTTGCCTTCTCAACCATTTCTTGGCTTCAAAGTCCCATATCTCGCGAACGGATTGACCTAACCCAAAAATTCCTATTGCATCTGAAAGTAGAAACTCGCCCCATTACAACGGTATGTGTATTTTTTCCCTAGGCCATTCTGGTTAAGCGTTTGGAGTAGCAGAATTGCGAAAAATTTCTTGCCTTCTCAACCATTTCTTGGCTTCAAACTCCCATATCTCGCGAACGGATTGACCTAACCCAAAAATTCCTATGGCATCTGAAAGTCGAAACTCACCCCATTACAACGGTATGTGTATTTTCTCCCTAGGCCATTCTGGTTAAGCGTTTGGAGCAGCAGAATTGTGAAAAATTTTTTGCCTTCTCTACCATTTCTTGGCTTCAAACTCCCATATCTCGCGAACGGATTGACCTAACCCAAAAATTCCTATTGCATCTGAAAGTAGAAACTCGCCCGATTACAACAGTATGTGTATTTTTTCCGTAGGCCATTCTGGTTAAGCGTTTGGAGCAGCAGAAGTGCGAAAAATTTGTTGTCTTCTCAACCATTTCTTAGCTTCAAACTCCCATATCTCGCGAACGGATTGACCTAACCCAAAAGTTCCTGTTGCATGTGAAAGTAGAAACTCGCCCGATTACAACGGTATGTGTATTTTTTCCCTAGGCCATTCTGGTTAAGCGTTCGGAGCAGCAGAATTGCGAAATATTTTTTGCCTTCTCTACCATTTCTTGTCTTCAAACTCCCATATCTCGCGAACGGATTGACCTAACCCAAAAATTCCTATTGCATCTGAAAGTAGAAACTCGCCCGATTACAACAGTATGTGTATTTTTTCCGTAGGCCATTCTGGTTAAGCGTTTGGAGCAGCAGAAGTGCGAAAAATTTGTTGTCTTCTCAACCATTTCTTAGCTTCAAACTCCCATATCTCGCGAACGGATTGACCTAACCCAAAAGTTCCTGTTGCATGTGAAAGTAGAAACTCGCCCGATTACAACGGTATGTGTATTTTTTCCCTAGGCCATTCTGGTTAAGCGTTCGGAGCAGCAGAATTGCGAAATATTTTTTGCCTTCTCTACCATTTCTTGTCTTCAAACTCCCATATCTCGCGAACGGATTGACCTAACCCAAAAATTCCTATTGCATCTGAAAGTAGAAACTCGCCCGATTACAACGGTATGTGTATTTTTTCCCTAGGCCATTCTGGTTAAGCGTTTGGAGGAACAGAATTGCGAAAAATTTTTTGCCTTCTCAAGCATTTCTTGGCTTCAAACTCCCATATCTCGCGAACGGATTGACCTAACCCAAAAATTCCTATTGCACCTGAAAGTAGAAACTCGCCCGATTACAACGGTATGTGTATTTTTTCCCTAGGCCATCCTGGTTAAGCGTTTGGAGCAGCAGAATTGCGAAAAATTTTTTGCCTTCTCAACGATTTCTTGTCTTCAAACTCCCATATCTCGCGAACGGATTGACCTAACCCAAAAATTCCTATTGCATCTGAAAGTAGAAACTCGCCCGATTACAGCGGTATGTGTATTTTTTCCCTAGGCCATTCTGGTTAAGCGTTTGAAGCAGCAGAATTGCGAAAAATTTTTTGCCTTCTCAACCATTTCTTAGCTTCAAACTCCCAAATCTCGCGAACGGATTGACGTCACCCAAAAATTCCTGTTGCATCTGAAAGTAGAAACTCGCCCGATTACAACGGTATGTGTATTTTTTCCCTAGGCCATTCTGGTTAAGCGTTTGGAGCAGCAGAATTGCGAAAAATTTTTTGCCTACTCAACCATTTCTTGGCTTCAAACTCCCATATCTCGCGAACGGATTGACCTAACCCAAAAATTCCTATTGCATCTGAAAGTAGAAACTCGCCCCATTACAACGGTATTTGTATTTTTTCCCTAGGCCATTCTGGTTAAGCGTTTGGAGCAGCAGAATTGCGAAAAATTTCTTGCCTTCTCAACCATTTTTTGGCTTCAAACTCCCATATCTCGCGAACGGATTGACCTAACCCAAAAATTCCTATGGCATCTGAAAGTCGAAACTCACCCGATTACAACGGTATGTGTATTTTCTCCCTAGGCCATTCTGGTTAAGCGTTTGGAGCAGCAGAATTGTGAAAAATTTTTTGCCTTCTCTACCATTTCTTGGCTTCAAACTCCCATATCTCGCGAACGGATTGACCTAACCCAAAAATTCCTATTGCATCTGAAAGTAGAAACTCGCCCGATTACAACAGTATGTGTATTTTTTCCGTAGGCCATTCTGGTTAAGCGTTTGGAGCAGCAGAAGTGCGAAAAATTTGTTGTCTTCTCAACCATTTCTTAGCTTCAAACTCCCATATCTCGCGAACGGATTGACCTAACCCAAAAGTTCCTGTTGCATGTGAAAGTAGAAACTCGCCCGATTACAACGGTATGTGTATTTTTTCCCTAGGCCATTCTGGTTAAGCGTTCGGAGCAGCAGATTTGCGAAAAATTTTTTGCCTTCTCTACCATTTCTTGTCTTCAAACTCCCATATCTCGCGAACGGATTGACCTAACCCAAAAGTTCCTGTTGCATGTGAAAGTAGAAACTCGCCCGATTACAACGGTATGTGTATTTTTTCCCTAGGCCATTCTGGTTAAGCGTTCGGAGCAGCAGATTTGCGAAAAATTTTTTGCCTTCTCCACCATTTCTTGTCTTCAAACTCCCATATCTCGCAAACGGATTGACCTAACCCAAAAATTCCTATTGCATCTGAAAGTAGAAACTCGCCCGATTACAACGGTATGTGTATTTTTTCCCTAGGCCATTCTGGTTAAGCGTTTGGAGGAACAGAATTGCGAAAAATTTTTTGCCTTCTCAAGCATTTCTTGGCTTCAAACTCCCATATCTCGCGAACGCATTGACCTAACCCAAAAATTCCTATTGCACCTGAAAGTAGAAACTCGCCCGATTACAACGGTATGTGTATTTTTTCCCTAGGCCATTCTGGTTAAGCGTTTGGAGGAACAGAATTGCGAAAAATTTTTTGCCTTCTCAACCATTTCTTGGCTTCAAAGTCCCATATCTCGCGAACGGATTGACCTAACCCAAAAATTCCTATTGCATCTGAAAGTAGAAACTCGCCCGATTACAACAGTATGTGTATTTTTTCCGTAGGCCATTCTGGTTAAGCGTTTGGAGCAGCAGAAGTGCGAAAAATTTGTTGTCTTCTCAACCATTTCGTAGCTTCAAACTCCCATATCTCGCGAACGGATTGACCTAACCCAAAAGTTCCTGTTGCATGTGAAAGTAGAAACTCGCCCGATTACAACGGTATGTGTATTTTTTCCCTAGGCCATTCTGGTTAAGCGTTCGGAGCAGCAGAATTGCGAAAAATTTTTTGCCTTCTCTACCATTTCTTGTCTTCAAACTCCCATATCTCGCGAACGGATTGACCTAACCCAAAAATTCCTATTGCATCTGAAAGTAGAAACTCGCCCGATTACAACGGTATGTGTATTTTTTCCCTAGGCCATTCTGGTTAAGCGTTTGGAGGAACAGAATTGCGAAAAATTTTTTGCCTTCTCAAGCATTTCTTGGCTTCAAACTCCCATATCTCGCGAACGGATTGACCTAACCCAAAAATTCCTATTGCACCTGAAAGTAGAAACTCGCCCGATTACAACGGTATGTGTATTTTTTCCCTAGACCATTCTGGTTAAGCGTTTGGAGCAGCAGAATTGCGAAAAATTTTTTGCCTTCTCACCGATTTCTTGTCTTCAAACTCCCATATCTCGCGAACGGATTGACCTAACCCAAAAATTCCTATTGCATCTGAAAGTAGAAACTCGCCCGATTAAAGCGGTATGTGTATTTTTTCCCTAGGCCATTCTGGTTAAGCGTTTGAAGCAGCAGAATTGCGAAAAATTTTTTGCCTTCTCAACCATTTCTTAGCTTCAAACTCCCAAATCTCGCGAACGGATTGACGTCACCCAAAAATTCCTGTTGCATCTGAAAGTAGAAACTCGCCCGATTACAACGGTATGTGTATTTTTTCCCTAGGCCATTCTGGTTAAGCGTTTGGAGCAGCAGAATTGCGAAAAATTTTTTGCCTACTCAACCATTTCTTGGCTTCAAAGTCCCATATCTCGCGAACGGATTGACCTAACCCAAAAATTCCTATTGCATCTGAAAGTAGAAACTCGCCCCATTACAACGGTATTTGTATTTTTTCCCTAGGCCATTCTGGTTAAGCGTTTGGAGCAGCAGAATTGCGAAAAATTTCTTGCCTTCTCAACCATTTCTTGGCTTCAAACTCCCATATCTCGCGAACGGATTGACCTAACCCAAAAATTCCTATGGCATCTGAAAGTCGAAACTCACCCGATTACAACGGTATGTGTATTTTCTCCCTAGGCCATTCTGGTTAAGCGTTTGGAGCAGCAGAATTGTGAAAAATTTTTTGCCTTCTCTACCATTTCTTGGCTTCAAACGCCCATATCTCGCGAACGGATTGACCTAACCCAAAAATTCCTATTGCATCTGAAAGTAGAAACTCGCCCGATTACAACAGTATGTGTATTTTTTCCGTAGGCCATTCTGGTTAAGCGTTTGGAGCAGCAGAAGTGCGAAAAATTTGTTGTCTTCTCAACCATTTCTTAGCTTCAAACTCCCATATCTCGCGAACGGATTGACCTAACCCAAAAGTTCCTGTTGCATGTGAAAGTAGAAACTCGCCCGATTACAACGGTATGTGTATTTTTTCCCTAGGCCATTCTGGTTAAGCGTTTGGAGGAACAGAATTGCGAAAAATTTTTTGCCTTCTCAAGCATTTCTTGGCTTCAAACTCCCATATCTCGCGAACGGATTGACCTAATCCAAAAATTCCTATTGAACCTGAAAGTAGAAACTCGCCCGATTACAACGGTATGTGTATTTTTTCCCTAGGCTATTCTGGTTAAGCGTTTGGAGCAGCAGAATTGCGAAAAATTTTTTGCCTACTCAACCATTTCTTGGCTTCAAAGTCCCATATCTCGCGAACGGATTGACCTAACCCAAAAATTCCTATTGCATCTGAAAGTAGAAACTCGCCCCATTACAACGGTATTTGTATTTTTTCCCTAGGCCATTCTGGTTAAGCGTTTGGAGCAGCAGAATTGCGAAAAATTTCTTGCCTTCTCAACCATTTCTTGTCTTCAAACTCCCATATCTCGCGAACGGATTGACCTAACCCAAAAATTCCTATTGCATCTGAAAGTAGAAACTCGCCCGATTACAACGGTATGTGTATTTTTTCCCTAGGCCATTCTGGTTAAGCGTTTGGAGGAACAGAATTGCGAAAAATTTTTTGCCTTCTCAAGCATTTCTTGCCTTCAAACTCCCATATCTCGCGAACGGATTGACCTAACCCAAAAATTCCTATTGCACCTGAAAGTAGAAACTCGCCCGATTACAACGGTATGTGTATTTTTTCCCTAGGCCATTCTGGTTAAGCGTTTGGAGCAGCAGAATTGCGAAAAATTTTTTGCCTTCTCAACGATTTCTTGTCTTCAAACTCCCATATCTCGCGAACGGATTGACCTAACCCAAAAATTCCTATTGCATCTGAAAGTAGAAACTCGCCCGATTACAGCGGTATGTGTATTTTTTCCCTAGGCCATTCTGGTTAAGCGTTTGAAGCAGCAGAATTGCGAAAAATTTTTTGCCTTCTCAACCATTTCTTAGCTTCAAACTCCCAAATCTCGCGAACGGATTGACGTCACCCAAAAATTCCTGTTGCATCTGAAAGTAGAAACTCGCCCGATTACAACGGTATGTGTATTTTTTCCCTAGGCCATTCTGGTTAAGCGTTTGGAGCAGCAGAATTGCGAAAAATTTTTTGCCTACTCAACCATTTCTTAGCTTCAAACTCCCATATCTCGCGAACGGATTGACCTAACCCAAAAGTTCCTGTTGCATGTGAAAGTAGAAACTCGCCCGATTACAACGGTATGTGTATTTTTTCCCTAGGACATTCTGGTTAAGCGTTCGGAGCAGCAGATTTGCGAAAAATTTTTTGCCTTCTCTACCATTTCTTGTCTTCAAACTCCCATATCTCGCGAACGGATTGACCTAACCCAAAAATTCCTATTGCATCTGAAAGTAGAAACTCGCCCGATTACAACGGTATGTGTATTTTTTCCCTAGGCCATTCTGGTTAAGCGTTTGGAGCAGCAGAATTGCGAAAAATTTTTTGCCTACTCAACCATTTCTTGGCTTCAAAGTCCCATATCTCGCGAACGGATTGACCTAACCCAAAAATTCCTATTGCATCTGAAAGTAGAAACTCGCCCCATTACAACGGTATTTGTATTTTTTCCCTAGGCCATTCTGGTTAAGCGTTTGGAGCAGCAGAATTGCGAAAAATTTCTTGCCTTCTCAACCATTTCTTGGCTTCAAACTCCCATATCTCGCGAACGGATTGACCTAACCCAAAAATTCCTATGGCATCTGAAAGTCGAAACTCACCCGATTACAACGGTATGTGTATTTTCTCCCTAGGCCATTCTGGTTAAGCGTTTGGAGCAGCAGAATTGTGAAAAATTTTTTGCCTTCTCTACCATTTCTTGGCTTCAAACTCCCATAACTCGCGAACGGATTGACCTAACCCAAAAATTCCTATTGCATCTGAAAGTAGAAACTCGCCCGATTACAACGGTATGTGTATTTTTTCCCTAGGCCATTCTGGTTAAGCGTTTGGAGGAACAGAATTGCGAAAAATTTTTTGCCTTCTCAAGCATTTCTTGGCTTCAAACTCCCATATCTCGCGAACGGATTGACCTAACCCAAAAATTCCTATTGCACCTGAAAGTAGAAACTCGCCCGATTACAACGGTATGTGTATTTTTTCCCTAGGCCATTCTGGTTAAGCGTTTGGAGCAGCAGAATTGCGAAAAATTTTTTGCCTACTCAACCATTTCTTGGCTTCAAAGTCCCATATCTCGCGAACGGATTGACCTAACCCAAAAATTCCTATTGCATCTGAAAGTAGAAACTCGCCCCATTACAACGGTATTTGTATTTTTTCCCTAGGCCATTCTGGTTAAGGGTTTGGAGCAGCAGAATTGCGAAAAATTTCTTGCCTTCTCAACCATTTCTTGGCTTCAAACTCCCATATCTCGCGAACGGATTGACCTAACCCAAAAATTCCTGTTGCATCTGAAAGTAGAAACTCGCCCGATTACAACGGTATGTGTATTTTTTCCCTAGGCCATTCTGGTTAAGCGTTTGGAGCAGCAGAATTGCGAAAAATTTTTTGCCTACTCAACCATTCCTTGGCTTCAAAGTCCCATATCTCGCGAACGGATTGACCTAACCCAAAAATTCCTATTGCATCTGAAAGTAGAAACTCGCCCCATTACAACGGTATTTGTATTTTTTCCCTAGGCCATTCTGGTTAAGCGTTTGGAGCAGCAGAATTGCGAAAAATTTCTTGCCTTCTCAACCATTTCTTGGCTTCAAACTCCCATATCTCGCGAACGGATTGACCTAACCCAAAAATTCGTATGGCATCTGAAAGTCGAAACTCACCCGATTACAACGGTATGTGTATCTTCTCCCTAGGCCATTCTGGTTAAGCGTTTGGAGCAGCAGAATTGTGAAAAATTTTTTGCCTTCTCTACCATTTCTTGGCTTCAAACTCCCATATCTCGCGAACGGATTGACCTAACCCAAAAATTCCTATTGCATCTGAAAGTAGAAACTCGCCCGATTACAACAGTATGTGTATTTTTTCCGTAGGCCATTCTGGTTAAGCGTTTGGAGCAGCAGAAGTGCGAAAAATTTGTTGTCTTCTCAACCATTTCTTTGCTTCAAACTCCCATATCTCGCGAACGGATTGACCTAACCCAAAAGTTCCTGTTGCATGTGAAAGTAGAAACTCGCCCGATTACAACGGTATGTGTATTTTTTCCCTAGGCCATTCTGGTTAAGCGTTCGGAGCAGCAGATTTGCGAAAAATTTTTTGCCTTCTCTACCATTTCTTGTCTTCAAACTCCCATATCTCGCGAACGGATTGACCTAACCCAAAAATTCCTATTGCATCTGAAAGTAGAAACTCGCCCGATTACAACGGTATGTGTATTTTTTCCCTAGGCCATTCTGGTTAAGCGTTTGGAGCAGCAGAATTGCGAAAAATTTCTTGTCTTCTCAACCATTTCTTTGCTTCAAACTCCCATATCTCGCGAACGGATTGACCTAACCCAAAAGTTCCTGTTGCATGTGAAAGTAGAAACTCGCCCGATTACAACGGTATGTGTATTTTTTCCCTAGGCCATTCTGGTTAAGCGTTTGGAGGAACAGAATTGCGAAAAATTTTTTGCCTTCTCAAGCATTTCTTGGCTTCAAACTCCCATATCTCGCGAACGGATTGACCTAACCCAAAAATTCCTATTGCACCTGAAAGTAGAAACTCGCCCGATTACAACGGTATGTGTATTTTTTCCCTAGGCCATTCTGGTTAAGCGTTTGGAGCAGCAGAATTGCGAAAAATTTTTTGCCTACTCAACCATTTCTTGGCTTGAAAGTCCCATATCTCGCGAACGGATTGACCTAACCCAAAAATTCCTATTGCATCTGAAAGTAGAAATTCGCCCCATTACAACGGTATTTGTATTTTTTCCCTAGGCCATTCTGGTTAAGCGTTTGGAGCAGCAGAATTGCGAAAAATTTCTTGCCTTCTCAACCATTTCTTGGCTTCAAACTCCCATATCTCGCGAACGGATTGACCTAACCCAAAAATTCCTATGGCATCTGAAAGTCGAAACTCACCCGATTACAACGGTATGTGTATTTTCTCCCTAGGCCATTCTGGTTAAGCGTTTGGAGCAGCAGAATTGTGAAAAATTTTTTGCCTTCTCTACCATTTCTTGGCTTCAAACTCCCATATCTCGCGAACGGATTGACCTAACCCAAAAATTCCTATTGCATCTGAAAGTAGAAACTCGCCCGATTACAACAGTATGTGTATTTTTTCCGTAGGCCATTCTGGTTAAGCGTTTGGAGCAGCAGAAGTGCGAAAAATTTGTTGTCTTCTCAACCATTTCTTAGCTTCAAACTCCCATATCTCGCGAACGGATTGACCTAACCCAAAAGTTCCTGTTGCATGTGAAAGTAGAAACTCGCGCGATTTCAACGGTATGTGTATTTTTTCCCTAGGCCATTCTGGTTAAGCGTCTGGAGCATCAGATTTGCGAAAAATTTTTTGCCTTCTCTACCATTTCTTGTCTTCAAACTCCCATATCTCGCGAACGGATTGACCTAACCCAAAAGTTCCTGTTGCATGTGAAAGTAGAAACTCGCGCGATTTCAACGGTATGTGTATTTTTTTCCCCTAGGCCATTCTGGTTAAGCGTCTGGAGCATCAGATTTGCGAAAAATTTTTTGCCTTCTCTACCATTTCTTGTCTTCAAACTCCCATATCTCGCGAACGGATTGACCTAACCCAAAAATTCCTATTGCATCTGAAAGTAGAAACTCGCCCGATTACAACGGTATGTGTATTTTTTCCCTAGGCCATTCTGGTTAAGCGTTTGGAGGAACAGAATTGCGAAAAATTTTTTGCCTTCTCAACCATTTCTTGGCTTCAAAGTCCCATACCTCGCGAACGGATTGACCTAACCCAAAAATTCCTATTGCATCTGAAAGTAGAAACTCGCCCCGATTACAACGGTATGTGTATTTTTTCCCTAGGCCATTCTGGTTAAGCGTGTGGAGCAGCAGAATTGCGAAAAATTTTTTGCCTTCTCAACCATTTCTTGGCTTCAAACTCCCATATCTCGCGAACGGATTGACCTAACCCAAAAGTTCCTGTTGCATGTGAAAGTAGAAACTCGCCCGATTACAACGGTATGTGTATTTTTTCCCTAGGCCATTCTGGTTAAGCGTTCGGAGCAGCAGATTTGCGAAAAATTTTTTGCCTTCTCTACCATTTCTTGTCTTCAAACTCCCATATCTCGCAAACGGATTGACCTAACCCAAAAATTCCTATTGCATCTGAAAGTAGAAACTCGCCCGATTACAACGCTATGTGTATTTTTTCCCTAGGCCATTCTGGTTAAGCGTTTGGAGGAACAGAATTGCGAAAAATTTTTTGCCTTCTCAAGCATTTCTTGGCTACAAACTCCCATATCTCGCGAACGCATTGACCTAACCCAAAAATTCCTATTGCACCTGAAAGTAGAAACTCGCCCGATTACAACGGTATGTGTATTTTTTCCCTAGGCCATTCTGGTTAAGCGTTTGGAGCAGCAGAATTGCGAAAAATTTTTTGCCTTCTCAACCATTTCTTGGCTTCAAAGTCCCATATCTCGCGAACGGATTGACCTAACCCAAAAATTCCTATTGCATCTGAAAGTAGAAACTCGCCCGATTACAACGGTATGTGTATTTTTTCCCTAGGCCATTCTGGTTAAGCGTTTGGAGCAGCAGAATTGCGAAAAATTTTTTGCCTTCTCAACCATTTCTTGGCTTCAAAGTCCCATATCTCGCGAACGGATTGACCTAACCCAAAAATTCCTATGGCATCTGAAAGTCGAAACTCACCCGATTACAACGGTATGTGTATTTTCTCCCTAGGCCATTCTGGTTAAGCGTTTGGAGCAGCAGAATTGTGAAAAATTTTTTGCCTTCTCTACCATTTCTTGGCTTCAAACTCCCATATCTCGCGAACGGATTGACCTAACCCAAAAATTCCTATTGCATCTGAAAGTAGAAACTCGCCCGATTACAACAGTATGTGTATTTTTTCCGTAGGCCATTCTGGTTAAGCGTTTGGAGCAGCAGAAGTGCGAAAAATTTGTTGTCTTCTCAACCATTTCTTAGCTTCAAACTCTCATATCTCGCGAACGGATTGACCTAACCCAAAAGTTCCTGTTGCATGTGAAAGTAGAAACTCGCCCGATTACAACGGTATGTGTATTTTTTCCCTAGGCCATTCTGGTTAAGCGTTCGGAGCAGCAGATTTGCGAAAAATTGTTTGCCTTCTCTACCATTTCTTGTCTTCAAACTCCCATATCTCGCGAACGGATTGACCTAACCCAAAAATTCCTATTGCATCTGAAAGTAGAAACTCGCCCGATTACAACGGTATGTGTATTTTTTCCCTAGGCCATTCTGGTTAAGCGTTTGGAGGAACAGAATTGCGAAAAATTTTTTGCCTTCTCAAGCATTTCTTGGCTTCAAACTCCCATATCTCGCGAACGGATTGACCTAACCCAAAAATTCCTATTGCATCTGAAAGTAGAAACTCGCCCGATTACAACAGTATGTGTATTTTTTCCGTAGGCCATTCTGGTTAAGCGTTTGGAGCAGCAGAAGTGCGAAAAATTTGTTGTCTTCTCAACCATTTCTTGGCTTCAAAGTCCCATATCTCGCGAACGGATTGACCTAACCCAAAAATTCCTATTGCATCTGAAAGTAGAAACTCGCCCCATTACAACGGTATTTGTATTTTTTCCCTAGGCCATTCTGGTTAAGCGTTTGGAGCAGCAGAATTGCGAAAAATTTCTTGCCTTCTCAACCATTTCTTGGCTTCAAACTCCCATATCTCGCGAACGGATTGACCTAACCCAAAAATTCCTATGGCATCTGAAAGTCGAAACTCACCCGATTACAACGGTATGTGTATTTTCTCTCTAGGCCATTCTGGTTAAGCGTTTGGAGCAGCAGAATTGTGAAAAATTTTTTGCCTTCTCTACCATTTCTTGGCTTCAAACTCCCATATCTCGCGAACGGATTGACCTAACCCAAAAATTCCTATTGCATCTGAAAGTAGAAACTCGCCCGATTACAACAGTATGTGTATTTTTTCCGTAGGCCATTCTGGTTAAGCGTTTGGAGCAGCAGAAGTGCGAAAAATTTGTTGTCTTCTCAACCATTTCTTAGCTTCAAACTCCCATATCTCGCGAACGGATTGACCTAACCCAAAAGTTCCTGTTGCATGTGAAAGTAGAAACTCGCCCGATTACAACGGTATGTGTATTTTTTCCCTAGGCCATTCTGGTTAAGCGTTCGGAGCAGCAGATTTGCGAAAAATTTTTTGCCTTCTCTACCATTTCTTGTCTTCAAACTCCCATATCTCGCGAACGGATTGACCTAACCCAAAAATTCCTA
The DNA here is from genome assembly GCF_051014685.1 of Ptiloglossa arizonensis. Taxonomy (NCBI): domain Eukaryota; kingdom Metazoa; phylum Arthropoda; class Insecta; order Hymenoptera; family Colletidae; genus Ptiloglossa; species Ptiloglossa arizonensis. The sequence continues at coordinate 800,846 of NW_027478585.1, forward strand.
TTGCATCTGAAAGTAGAAACTCGCCCGATTACAACGGTATGTGTATTTTTTCCCTAGGCCATTCTGGTTAAGCGTTTGGAGGAACAGAATTGCGAAAAATTTTTTGCCTTCTCAAGCATTTCTTGGCTTCAAAGTCCCATATCTCGCGAACGGATTGACCTAACCCAAAAATTCCTATTGCATCTGAAAGTAGAAATTCGCCCCATTACAACGGTATTTGTATTTTTTCCCTAGGCCATTCTGGTTAAGCGTTTGGAGCAGCAGAATTGCGAAAAATTTCTTGCCTTCTCAACCATTTCTTGGCTTCAAACTCCCATATCTCGCGAACGGATTGACCTAACCCAAAAATTCCTATGGCATCTGAAAGTCGAAACTCACCCGATTACAACGGTATGAGTATTTTCTCCCTAGGCCATTCTGGTTAAGCGTTTGGAGCAGCAGAATTGTGAAAAATTTTTTGCCTTCTCTACCATTTCTTGGCTTCAAACTCCCATATCTCGCGAACGGATTGACCTAACCCAAAAATTCCTATTGCATCTGAAAGTAGAAACTCGCCCGATTACAACAGTATGTGTATTTTTTCCGTAGGCCATTCTGGTTAAGCGTTTGGAGCAGCAGAAGTGCGAAAAATTTGTTGTCTTCTCAACCATTTCTTAGCTTCAAACTCCCATATCTCGCGAACGGATTGACCTAACCCAAAAGTTCCTGTTGCATGTGAAAGTAGAAACTCGCGCGATTTCAACGGTATGTGTATTTTTTCCCTAGGCCATTCTGGTTAAGCGTCTGGGGCATCAGATTTGCGAAAAATTTTTTGCCTTCTCTACCATTTCTTGTCTTCAAACTCCCATATCTCGCGAACGGATTGACCTAACCCAAAAATTCCTATTGCATCTGAAAGAAGAAACTCGCCCGATTACAACGGTATGTGTATTTTTTCCCTAGGCCATTCTGGTTAAGCGTTTGGAGGAACAGAATTGCGAAAAATTTTTTGCCTTCTCAAGCATTTCTCGGCTTCAAACTCCCATATCTCGCGAACGGATTGACCTAACCCAAAAATTCCTATTGCATCTGAAAGTAGAAACTCGCCCGATTACAACGGTATGTGTATTTTTTCCCTAGGCCATTCTGGTTAAGCGTTTGGAGGAACAGAATTGCGAAAAATTTTTTGCCTTCTCAAGCATTTCTTGGCTTCAAACTCCCATATCTCGCGAACGGATTGACCTAACCCAAAAATTCCTATTGCACCTAAAAGTAGAAACTCGCCCGATTACAACGGTATGTGTATTTTTTCCCTAGGCCATTCTGGTTAAGCGTTTGGAGCAGCAGAATTGCGAAAAATTTTTTGCCTACTCAACCATTTCTTGGCTTCAAAGTCCCATATCTCGCGAACGGATTGACCTAACCCAAAAATTCCTATTGCATCTGAAAGTAGAAATTCGCCCCATTACAACGGTATTTGTATTTTTTCCCTAGGCCATTCTGGTTAAGCGTTTGGAGCAGCAGAATTGCGAAAAATTTCTTGCCTTCTCAACCATTTCTTGGCTTCAAACTCCCATATCTCACGAACGGATTGACCTAACCCAAAAATTCCTATGGCATCTGAAAGTCGAAACTCACCCGATTACAACGGTATTTGTATTTTCTCCCTAGGCCATTCTGGTTAAGCGTTTGGAGCAGCAGAATTGTGAAAAATTTTTTGCCTTCTCTACCATTTCTTGGCTTCAAACTCCCATATCTCGCGAACGGATTGACCTAACCCAAAAATTCCTATTGCATCTGAAAGTAGAAACTCGCCCGATTACAACAGTATGTGTATTTTTTCCGTAGGCCATTCTGGTTAAGCGTTTGGAGCAGCAGAAGTGCGAAAAATTTGTTGTCTTCTCAACCATTTCTTAGCTTCAAACTCCCATATCTCGCGAACGGATTGACCTAACCCAAAAGTTCCTGTTGCATGTGAAAGTAGAAACTCGCGCGATTTCAACGGTATGTGTATTTTTTCCCTAGGCCATTCTGGTAAAGCGTCTGGAGCATCAGATTTGCGAAAAATTTTTTGCCTTCTCTACCATTTCTTGTCTTCAAACTCCCATATCTCGCGAACGGATTGACCTAACCCAAAAATTCCTATTGCATCTGAAAGTAGAAACTCGCCCGATTACAACGGTATGTGTATTTTTTCCCTAGGCCATTCTGGTTAACCGTTTGGAGGAACAGAATTGCGAAAAATTTTTTGCCTTCTCAAGCATTTCTCGGCTTCAAACTCCCATATCTCGCGAACGGATTGACCTAACCCAAAAATTCCTATTGCACCTGAAAGTATAAACTCGCCCGATTACAACGGTATGTGTATTTTTTCCCTAGGCCATTCTGGTTAAGCGTTTGGAGCAGCAGAATTGCGAAAAATTTTTTGCCTTCTCAACCATTTCTTGGCTTCAAAGTCCCATATCTCGCAAACGGATTGACCTAACCCAAAAATTCCTATTGCATCTGAAAGTAGAAACTCGCCCGATTACAACGGTATGTGTATTTTTTCCCTAGGCCATTCTGGTTAAGCGTTTGGAGGAACAGAATTGCGAAAAATTTTTTGCCTTCTCAAGCATTTCTTGGCTTCAAACTCCCATATCTCGCGAACGCATTGACCTAACCCAAAAATTCCTATTGCACCTGAAAGTAGAAACCCGCCCGATTACAACGGTATGTGTATTTTTTCCCTAGGCCATTCTGGTTAAGCGTTTGGAGCAGCAGAATTGCGAAAAATTTGTTGTCTTCTCAACCATTTCTTAGCTTCAAACTCCCATATCTCGCGAACGGATTGACCTAACCCAAAAGTTCCTGTTGCATGTGAAAGTAGAAACTCGCCCGATTACAACGGTATGTGTATTTTTTCCCTAGGCCATTCTGGTTAAGCGTTCGGAGCAGCAGAATTGCGAAAAATTTTTTGCCTTCTCTACCATTTCTTGTCTTCAAACTCCCATATCTCGCGAACGGATTGACCTAACCCAAAAATTCCTATTGCATCTGAAAGTAGAAACTCGCCCGATTACAACGGTATGTGTATTTTTTCCCTAGGCCATTCTGGTTAAGCGTTTGGAGGAACAGAATTGCGAAAAATTTTTTGCCTTCTCAAGCATTTCTTGGCTTCAAACTCCCATATCTCGCGAACGGATTGACCTAACCCAAAAATTCCTATGGCATCTGAAAGTCGAAACTCACCCGATTACAACGGTATGTGTATTTTCTCCCTAGGCCATTCTGGTTAAGCGTTTGGAGCAGCAGAATTGCGAAAAATTTTTTGCCTTCTCAACCATTTCTTGGCTTCAAAGTCCCATATCTCGCGAACGGATTGACCTAACCCAAAAATTCCTATTGCATCTGAAAGTAGAAACTCGCCCGATTACAACGGTATGTGTATTTTTTCCCTAGGCCATTCTGGTTAAGCGTGTGGAGCAGCAGAATTGCGAAAAATTTTTTGCCTTCTCAACCATTTTATGGCTTCAAACTCCCATATCTCGCGAACGGATTGACCTAACCCAAAAGTTCCTGTTGCATGTGAAAGTAGAAACTCGCCCGATTACAACGGTATGTGTATTTTTTCCCTAGGCCATTCCGGTTAAGCGTTCGGAGCAGCAGATTTGCGAAAAATTTTTTGCCTTCTCTACCATTTCTTGTCTTCAAACTCCCATATCTCGCAAACGGATTGACCTAACCCAAAAATTCCTATTGCATCTGAAAGTAGAAACTCGCCCGATTACAACGGTATGTGTATTTTTTCCCTAGGCCATTCTGGTTAAGCGTTTGGAGGAACAGAATTGCGAAAAATTTTTTGCCTTCTCAAGCATTTCTTGGCTTCAAACTCCCATATCTCGCGCACGCATTGACCTAACCCAAAAATTCCTATTGCACCTGAAAGTAGAAACTCGCCCGATTACAACGGTATGTGTATTTTTTCCCTAGGCCATTCTGGTTAAGCGTTTGGAGCAGCAGAATTGCGAAAAATTTGTTGTCTTCTCAGCCATTTCTTAGCTTCAAACTCCCATATCTCGCGAACGGATTGACCTAACCCAAAAGTTCCTGTTGCATGTGAAAGTAGAAACTCGCCCGATTACAACGGTATGTGTATTTTTTCCCTAGGCCATTCTGGTTAAGCGTTCGGAGCAGCAGAATTGCGAAAAATTTTTTGCCTTCTCTACCATTTCTTGTCTTCAAACTCCCATATCTCGCGAACGGATTGACCTAACCCAAAAATTCCTATTGCATCTGAAAGTAGAAACTCGCCCGATTACAACGGTATGTGTATTTTTTCCCTAGGCCATTCTGGTTAAGCGTTTGGAGGAACAGAATTGCGAAAAATTTTTTGCCTTCTCAAGCATTTCTTGGCTTCAAACTCCCATATCTCGCGAACGGATTGACCTAACCCAAAAATTCCTGTTGCATCTGAAAGTAGAAACTCGCCCGATTACAACGGTATGTGTATTTTTTCCCTAGGCCATTCTGGTTAAGCGTTTGGAGGAACAGAATTGCGAAAAATTTTTTGCCTTCTCAAGCATTTCTTGGCTTCAAACTCCCATATCTCGCGAACGGATTGACCTAACCCAAAAATTCCTATTGCACCTAAAAGTAGAAACTCGCCCGATTACAACGGTATGTGTATTTTTTCCCTAGGCCATTCTGGTTAAGCGTTTGGAGCAGCAGAATTGCGAAAAATTTTTTGCCTACTCAACCATTTCTTGGCTTCAAAGTCCCATATCTCGCGAACGGATTGACCTAACCCAAAAATTCCTATTGCATCTGAAAGTAGAAACTCGCCCGATTACAACGGTATGTGTATTTTTTCCCTAGGCCATTCTGGTTAAGCGTGTGGAGCAGCAGAATTGCGAAAAATTTTTTGCCTTCTCAACCATTTCTTGGCTTCAAACTCCCATATCTCGCGAACGGATTGACCTAACCCAAAAGTTCCTGTTGCATGTGAAAGTAGAAACTCGCCCGATTACAACGGTATGTGTATTTTTTCCCTAGGCCATTCTGGTTAAGCGTTCGGAGCAGCAGATTTGCGAAAAATTTTTTGCCTTCTTTACCATTTCTTGTCTTCAAACTCCCATATCTCGCAAACGGATTGACCTAACCCAAAAATTCCTATTGCATCTGAAAGTAGAAACTCGCCCGATTACAACGGTATGTGTATTTTTTCCCTAGGCCATTCTGGTTAAGCGTTTGGAGGAACAGAATTGCGAAAAATTTTTTGCCTTCTCAAGCATTTCTTGGCTTCAAACTCCCATATCTCGCGAACGCATTGACCTAACCCAAAAATTCCTATTGCACCTGAAAGTAGAAACTCGCCCGATTACAACGGTATGTGTATTTTTTCCCTAGGCCATTCTGGTTAAGCGTTCGGAGCAGCAGAATTGCGAAAAATTTTTTGCCTTCTCTACCATTTCTTGTCTTCAAACTCCCATATCTCGCGAACGGATTGACCTAACCCAAAAATTCCTATTGCATCTGAAAGTAGAAACTCGCCCGATTACAACGGTATGTGTATTTTTTCCCTAGGCCATTCTGGTTAAGCGTTTGGAGCAGCAGAATTGCGAAAAATTTTTTGCCTACTCAACCATTTCTTGGCTTCAAAGTCCCATATCTCGCGAACGGATTGACCTAACCCAAAAATTCCTGTTGCATCTGAAAGTAGAAACTCGCCCCATTACAACGGTATTTGTATTTTTTCCCTAGGCCATTCTGGTTAAGCGTTTGGAGCAGAAGAATTGCGAAAAATTTCTTGCCTTCTCAACCATTTCTTGGCTTCAAACTCCCATATCTCGCGAACGGATTGACCTAACCCAAAAATTCCTATGGCATCTGAAAGTCGAAACTCACCCGATTACAACGGTATGTGTATTTTCTCCCTAGGCCATTCTGGTTAAGCGTTTGGAGCAGCAGAATTGCGAAAAATTTTTTGCCTTCTCAACCATTTCTTGGCTTCAAAGTCCCATATCTCGCGAACGGATTGACCTAACCCAAAAATTCCTATTGCATCTGAAAGTAGAAACTCGCCCGATTACAACGGTATGTGTATTTTTTCCCTAGGCCATTCTGGTTAAGCGTGTGGAGCAGCAGAATTGCGAAAAATTTTTTGCCTTCTCAACCATTTCTTGGCTTCAAACTCCCATATCTCGCGAACGGATTGACCTAACCCAAAAGTTCCTGTTGCATGTGAAAGTAGAAACTCGCCCGATTACAACGGTATGTGTATTTTTTCCCTAGGCCATTCTGGTTAAGCGTTCGGAGCAGCAGATTTGCGAAAAATTTTTTGCCTTCTCTACCATTCCTTGTCTTCAAACTCCCATATCACGCAAACGGATTGACCTAACCCAAAAATTCCTATTGCATCTGAAAGTAGAAACTCGCCCGATTACAACGGTATGTGTATTTTTTCCCTAGGCCATTCTGGTTAAGCGTTTGGAGGAACAGAATTGCGAAAAATTTTTTGCCTTCTCAAGCATTTCTTGGCTTCAAACTCCCATATCTCGCGAACGCATTGACCTAACCCAAAAATTCCTATTGCACCTGAAAGTAGAAACTCGCCCGATTACAACGGTATGTGTATTTTTTCCCTAGGCCATTCTGGTTAAGCGTTTGGAGCAGCAGAATTGCGAAAAATTTGTTGTCTTCTCAACCATTTCTTAGCTTCAAACTCCCATATCTCGCGAACGGATTGACCTAACCCAAAAGTTCCTGTTGCATGTGAAAGTAGAAACTCGCCCGATTACAACGGTATGTGTATTTTTTCCCTAGGCCATTCTGGTTAAGCGTTCGGAGCAGCAGAATTGCGAAAAATTTTTTGCCTTCTCTACCATTTCTTGTCTTCAAACTCCCATATCTCGCGAACGGATTGACCTAACCCAAAAATTCCTATTGCATCTGAAAGTAGAAACTCGCCCGATTACAACGGTATGTGTATTTTTTCCCTAGGCCATTCTGGTTAAGCGTTTGGAGGAACAGAATTGCGAAAAATTTTTTGCCTTCTCAAGCATTTCTTGGCTTCAAACTACCATATCTCGCGAACGGATTGACCTAACCCAAAAATTCCTATTGCATCTGAAAGTAGAAACTCGCCCGATTACAGCGGTATGTGTATTTTTTCCCTAGGCCATTCTGGTTAAGCGTTTGAAGCAGCAGAATTGCGAAAAATTTTTTGCCTTCTCAACCATTTCTTAGCTTCGAACTCCCAAATCTCGCGAACGGATTGACGTCACCCAAAAATTCCTGTTGCATCTGAAAGTAGAAACTCGCCCGATTACAACGGTATGTGTATTTTTTCCCTAGGCCATTCTGGTTAAGCGTTTGGAGCAGCAGAATTGCGAAAAATTTTTTGCCTACTCAACCATTTCTTGGCTTCAAAGTCCCATATCTCGCGAACGGATTGACCTAACCCAAAAATTCCTATTGCATCTGAAAGTAGAAACTCGCCCCATTACAACGGTATTTGTATTTTTTCCCTAGGCCATTCTGGTTAAGCGTTTGGAGCAGCAGAATTGCGAAAAATTTCTTGCCTTCTCAACCATTTCTTGGCTTCAAAGTCCCATATCTCGCGAACGGATTGACCTAACCCAAAAATTCCTATGGCATCTGAAAGTCGAAACTCACCCGATTACAACGGTATGTGTATTTTCTCCCTAGGCCATTCTCGTTAAGCGTTTGGAGCAGCAGAATTGTGAAAAATTTTTTGCCTTCTCTACCATTTCTTGGCTTCAAACTCCCATATCTCGCGAACGGATTGACCTAACCCAAAAATTCCTATTGCATCTGAAAGTAGAGACTCTCCCGATTACAGCGGTATGTGTATTTTTTCCCTAGGCCATTCTGGTTAAGCGTTTGAAGCAGCAGAATTGCGAAAAATTTTTTGCCTTCTCAACCATTTCTTAGCTTCAAACACCCAAATCTCGCAAACGGATTGACGTCACCCAAAAATTCCTGTTGCATCTGAAAGTAGAAACTCGCCCGATTACAACGGTATGTGTATTTTTTCCCTAGGCCATTCTGGTTAATCGTTTGGAGCAGCAGAATTGCGAAAAATTTTTTGCCTACTCAACCATTTCTTGGCTTCAAAGTCCCATATCTCGCGAACGGATTGACCTAACCCAAAAATTCCTGCTGCATCTGAAAGTAGAAACTCGCCCCATTACAACGGTATTTGTATTTTTTCCCTAGGCCATTCTGGTTAAGAGTTTGGAGCAGAAGAATTGCGAAAAATTTCTTGCCTTCTCAACCATTTCTTGGCTTCAAACTCCCATATCTCGCGAACGGATTGACCTAACCCAAAAATTCCTATGGCATCTGAAAGTCGAAACTCACCCGATTACAACGGTATGTGTATTTTCTCCCTAGGCCATTCTGGTTAAGCGTTTGGAGCAGCAGAATTGCGAAAAATTTTTTGCCTTCTCAACCATTTCTTGGCTTCAAAGTCCCATATCTCGCGAACGGATTGACCTAACCCAAAAATTCCTATTGCATCTGAAAGTAGAAACTCGCCCGATTACAACGGTATGTGTATTTTTTCCCTAGGCCATTCTGGTTAAGCGTTTGAAGCAGCAGAATTGCGAAAAATTTTTTGCCTTCTCAACCATTTCTTAGCTTCAAACACCCAAATCTCGCAAACGGATTGACGTCACCCAAAAATTCCTGTTGCATCTGAAAGTAGAAACTCGCCCGATTACAACGGTATGTGTATTTTTTCCCTAGGCCATTCTGGTTAAGCGTTCGGAGCAGCAGATATGCGAAAAATTTTTTGCCTTCTCTACCATTTCTTGTCTTCAAACTCCCATATCTCGCGAACGGATTGACCTAACCCAAAAATTCCTATTGCATCTGAAAGTAGAAACTCGCCCGACTACAACGGTATGTGTATTTTTTCCCTAGGCCATTCTGGTTAAGCGTTTGGAGGAACAGAATTGCGAAAAATTTTTTGCCTTCTCAAGCATTTCTTGGCTTCAAACTCCCATATCTCGCGAACGGATTGACCTAACCCAAAAATTCCTATTGCACCTGAAAGTAGAAACTCGACCGATTACAACGGTATGTGTATTTTTTCCCTAGGCCATTCTGGTTAAGCGTTTGAAGCAGCAGAATTGCGAAAAATTTTTTGCCTTCTCAACCATTTCTTAGCTTCAAACACCCAAATCTCGCGAACGGATTGACGTCACCCAAAAATTCCTGTTGCATCTGAAAGTAGAAACTCGCCCGATTACAACGGTATGTGTATTTTTTCCCTAGGCCATTCTGGTTAAGCGTTTGGAGCAGCAGAATTGCGAAAAATTTTTTGCCTACTCAACCATTTCTTGGCTTCAAAGTCCCATATCTCGCGAACGGATTGACCTAACCCAAAAATTCCTGTTGCATCTGAAAGTAGAAACTCGCCCCATTACAACGGTATTTGTATTTTTTCCCTAGGCCATTCTGGTTAAGCGTTTGGAGCAGAAGAATTGCGAAAAATTTCTTGCCTTCTCAACCATTTCTTGGCTTCAAACTCCCATATCTCGCGAACGGATTGACCTAACCCAAAAATTCCTATGGCATCTGAAAGTCGAAACTCACCCGATTACAACGGTATGTGTATTTTCTCCCTAGGCCATTCTGGTTAAGCCTTTGGAGCAGCAGAATTGTGAAAAATTTTTTGCCTTCTCTACCATTTCTTGGCTTCAAACTCCCATATCTCGCGAACGGATTGACCTAACCCAAAAATTCCAATTGCATCTGAAAGTAGAAACTCGCCCGATTACAACGGTATGTGTATTTTTTCCCTAGGCCATTCTGGTTAAGCGTTTGAAGCAGCAGAATTGCGAAAAATTTTTTGCCTTCTCAACCATTTCTTGGTTTCAAACTCCCATATCTGGCGAACGGATTGACCTAACCCAAAAATTCCTATGGCATCTGAAAGTAGAAACTCACCCGATTACAACGGTATGTGTATTTTTTCCCTTGGCCATTCTGGTTAAGCGTTTGGAGCAGCAGAATTGCGAAAAATTTTTTGCCTTCTCAACGATTTCTTGTCTTCAAACTCCCATATCTCGCGAACGGATTGACCTAACCCAAAAATTCCTATTGCATCTGAAAGTAGAAACTCGCCCGATTACAACGGTATGTGTATTTTTTCCCTAGGCCATTCTGGTTAAGCGTTTGAAGCAGCAGAATTGCGAAAAATTTTTTGCCTTCTCAACCATTTCTTGGCTTCAAAGTCCCATATCTCGCGAACGGATTGACCTAACCCAAAAATTCCTATTGCATCTGAAAGTAGAAACTCGCCCGATTACAGCGGTATGTGTATTTTTTCCCTAGGCCATTCTGGTTAAGCGTTTGGAGCAGCAGAATTGTGAAAAATTTCTCGCCATCCCAACCATTTCTTGGCTTCAAACTCCCATATCTCGCGAACGGATTGACCTAACCCAAAAATTCCTATGGCATCTGAAAGTAGAAACTCACCCGATTACAACGGTATGTGTATTTTTTCCCTTGGCCATTCTGGTTAAGCGTTTGGAGCAGCAGACGTGCGAAAAATTTGTTGTCTTCTCAACCATTTCTTAGCTTCAAACTCCCATATCTCGCGAACGGATTGACGTAACCCAAAAATTCCTGTTGCATCTGAAAGTAGAAACTCGCCCGATTACAACGGTATGTGTATTTTTTCCCTAGGCCATTCTGGTTAAGCGTTTGGAGCAGCAGAATTGTGAAAAATTTTTTGCCTTCTCTACCATTTCTTGGCTTCAAACTCCCATATCTCGCGAACGGATTGACCTAACCCAAAAATTCCTATTGCATCTGAAAGTAGAAACTCGCCCGATTACAACGGTCTGTGTATTTTTTCCCTAGGCCATTCTGGTTAAGCGTTCGGAGCAGCGGAATTGCGAAAAATTTTTTGCCTTCTCAAAGATTTCTTGTCTTCAAACTCCCATATCTCGCGAACGGATTGACCTAACCCAAAAATTCCTATTGCATCTGAAAGTAGAAACTCGCCCGATTACAACGGTATGTGTATTTTTTCCCTAGGCCATTCTGATTAAGCGTTTGGAGGAACAGAATTGCGAAAAATTTTTTGCCTTCTCAAGCATTTCTTGGCTTCAAACTCGCATATCTCGCGAACGGATTGACCTAACCCAAAAATTCCTATTGCACCTGAAAGTAGAAACTCGCCCGATTACAACGGTATGTCTATTTTTTCCCTAGGCCATTCTGGTTAAGCGTTTGGAGCAGCAGAATTGCGAAAAATTTTTTGTCTTCTCAACCATTTCTTAGCTTCAAACTCCCATATCTCGCGAACGGATTGACCTAACCCAAAAGTTCCTGTTGCATGTGAAAGTAGAAACTCGCCCGTTTACAACGGTATGTGTATTTTTTCCCTAGGCCATTCTGGTTAAGCGTTCGGAGCAGCAGAATTGCGAAAAATTTTTTGCCTTCTCAACGATTTCTTGTCTTCAAACTCCCATATCTCGCGAACGGATTGACCTATCCCACAAATTCCTATTGCATCTGAAAGTAGAAACTCGCCCGATTACAACGGTATGTGTATTTTTTCCCTAGGCCATTCTGGTTAAGCGTTTGGAGGAACAGAATTGCGAAAAATTTTTTGCCTTCTCAAGCATTTCTTGGCTTCAAACTCCCATATCTCGCGAACGGATTGACCTAACCCAAAAGTTCCTGTTGCATGTGAAAGTAGAAACTCGCCCGATTACAACGGTATGTCTATTTTTTCCCTGGGCCATTCTGGTTAAGCGTTCGGAGCAGCAGAATTGCGAAAAATTTTTTGCCTTCTCAACGATTTCTTGTCTTCAAACTCCCATATCTCGCGAACGGATTGACCTATCCCACAAATTCCTATTGCATCTGAAAGTAGAAACTCGCCCGATTACAACGGTATGTGTATTTTTTCCCTAGGCCATTCTGGTTAAGCGTTCGGAGCAGCAGAATTGCGAAAAATTTTTTGCCTTCTCAACGATTTCTTGTCTTCAAACTCCCATATCTCGCGAACGGATTGACCTAACCCAAAAATTCCTATTGCATCTGAAAGTAGAAACTCGCCCGATTACAACGGTATGTGTATTTTTTCCCTAGGCCATTCTGGTTAAGCGTTTGGAGCAGCAGAAGTACGAAAAATTTGTTGTCTTCTCAACCATTTCTTAGCTTCAAACTCCCATATCTCGCGAATGGATTGACGTAACCCAAAATTTCCTGTTGCATCTCAAAGTAGAAACTCGCCCGATAACAACGGTATGTGTATTTTTTCCATAGGCCGTTCTGGATAAGCGTTTGGAGCAGCAGAATTGCGAAAAATTTTTTGCCTTCTCAACGATTTCTTGTCTTCAAACTCCCATATCTCGCGAACGGATTGACCTAACCCAAAAATTCCTATTGCATCTGAAAGTAGAAACTCGCCCGATTACAACGGTATGTGTATTTTTTCCCTAGGCCATTCTGGTTAAGCGTTTGAAGCAGCAGAATTGCGAAAAATTTTTTGCCTTCTCAACCATTTCTTAGCTTCAAACTCCCAAATCTCGCGAACGGATTGACGTCACCCAAAAATTCCTGTTGCATCTGAAAGTAGAAACTCGCCCGATTACAACGGTATGTGTATTTTTTCCCTAGGCCATTCTGGTTAAGCGTTAGGAGCAGCAGAATTGCGAAAAATTTTTTGCCTTCTCAACCATTTCTTAGCTTCAAACTCCCATATCTCGCGAACGGATTGACCTAACCCAAAAAATTCCTATTGCATCTGAAAGCAGAAACTCGCCCGATTACAGCGGTATGTGTATTTTTTCCCTAGGCCATTCTGGTTAAGCGTTTGGAGCAGCAGAATTGTGAAAAATTTCTCGTCTTCTGAACCATTTCTTGGCTTCAAACTACCATCTCTCGCGAACGGATTGACCTAACCCAAAAATTCCTATGGCATCTGAAAGTAGAAACTCACCCGATTACAACGGTATGTGTATTTTTTCCCTTGGCCATTCTGGTTAAGCGTTTGGAGCAGCAGAAGTGCGAAAAATTTGTTGTCTTCTCAACCATTTCTTAGCTTCAAACTCCCATATCTCGCGAACGGGTTGACCTAACCCAAAAATTCCTATTGCATCTGAAAGTAGAAACCCGCCCGATTACAACAGTATGTGTATTTTTTCCGTAGGCCATTCTGGTTAAGCGTTTGGAGCAGCACAAGTGCGAAAAATTTGTTGTCTTCTCAACAATTTCTTAGCTTCAAACTCCCATATCTCGCGAACGGATTGACCTAACCCAAAAGTTCCTCTTGCATGTGAAAGTAGAATCTCGCCCGATTACAACGGTATGTGTATTTTTTCCGTAGGCCATTCTGGTTAAGCGTTTGGAGCAGCAGAACTGCGAAAAATTTGTTGTCTTCTCAACCATTTCTTAGCTTCAAACTCCCATATCTCGCGAACGGATTGACCTAACCCAAAAGTTCCTGTTGCATGTGAAAGTAGAAACTCGCCCGATTACAACGGTATGTGTATTTTTTCCCTAGGCCATTCTGGTTAAGCGTTCGGAGCAGCAGAATTGCGAAAAATTTTTTGCCTTCTCTACCATTTCTTGTCTTCAAACTCCCATATCTCGCGAACGGATTGACCTAACCCAAAAATTCCTATTGCATCTGAAAGTAGAAACTCGCCCGATTACAACGGTATGTGTATTTTTTCCCTAGGCCATTCTGGTTAAGCGTTTGGAGGAACAGAATTGCGAAAAATTTTTTGCCTTCTCAAGCATTTCTTGGCTTCAAACTCCCATATCTCGCGAACGGATTGACCTAACCCAAAAATTCCTATTGCATCTGAAAGTAGAAACTCGCCCCATTACAACGGTATTTGTATTTTTTCCCTAGGCCATTCTGGTTAAGCGTTTGGAGCAGCAGAATTGCGAAAAATTTCTTGCCTTCTCAACCATTTCTTGGCTTCAAACTCCCATATCTCGCGAACGGATTGACCTAACCCAAAAATTCCTATGGCATCTGAAAGTCGAAACTCACCCGATTACAACGGTATGTATATTTTCTCCCTAGGCCATTCTGGTTAAGCGTTTGGAGCAGCAGAATTGTGAAAAATTTTTTGCCTTCTCTACCATTTCTTGGCTTCAAACTCCCATATCTCGCGAACGGATTGACCTAACCCAAAAATTCCTATTGCATCTGAAATTAGAGACTCGCCCGATTACAGCGGTATGTGTATTTTTTCCCTAGGCCATTCTGGTTAAGCGTTTGAAGCAGCAGAATTGCGAAAAATTTTTTGCCTTCTCAACCATTTCTTAGCTTCAAACACCCAAATCTCGCGAACGGATTGACGTCACCCAAAAATTCCTGTTGCATCTGAAAGTAGAAACTCGCCCGATTACAACGGTATGTGTATTTTTTCCCTAGGCCATTCTGGTTAAGCGTTTGGAGCAGCAGAATTGCGAAAAATTTTTTGCCTACTCAACCATTTCTTGGCTTCAAAGTCCCATATCTCGCGAACGGATTCACCTAACTCAAAAATTCCTGTTGCATCTGAAAGTAGAAACTCGCCCCATTACAACGGTATTTGTATTTTTTCCCTAGGCCATTCTGGTTAAGCGTTTGGAGCAGAAGAATTGCGAAAAATTTCTTGCCTTCTCAACCATTTCATGGCTTCAAACTCCCATATCTCGCGAACGGATTGACCTAACCCAAAAATTCCTATGGCATCTGAAAGTCGAAACTCACCCGATTACAACGGTATGTGTATTTTCTCCCTAGGCCATTCTGGTTAAGCGTTTGGAGCAGCAGAATTGTGAAAAATTTTTTGCCTTCTCTACCATTTCTTGGCTTCAAACTCCCATATCTCGCGAACGGATTGACCTAACCCAAAAATTCCTATTGCATCTGAAAGTAGAAACTCGCCCGATTACAACAGTATGTGTATTTTTTCCGTAGGCCATTCTGGTTAAGCGTTTGGAGCAGCAGAAGTGCGAAAAATTTGTTGTCTTCTCAACCATTTCTTAGCTTCAAACTCCCATATCTCGCGAACGGATTGA
Source organism: Ptiloglossa arizonensis (assembly GCF_051014685.1). NCBI lineage: Eukaryota > Metazoa > Arthropoda > Insecta > Hymenoptera > Colletidae > Ptiloglossa > Ptiloglossa arizonensis. Next base: position 815,873 of record NW_027478585.1, read on the forward strand.
CCTAACCCAAAAGTTCCTGTTGCATGTGAAAGTAGAAACTCGCCCGATTACAACGGTATGTGTATTTTTTCCCTAGGCCATTCTGGTTAAGCGTTCGGAGCAGCAGATATGCGAAAAATTTTTTGCCTTCTCAACCATTTCTTAGCTTCAAACTCCCATATCTCGCGAACGGATTGACCTAACCCAAAAGTTCCTGTTGCATGTGAAAGTAGAAACTCGCCCGACTACAACGGTATGTGTATTTTTTCCCTAGGCCATTCTGGTTAAGCGTTTGGAGGAACAGAATTGCGAAAAATTTTTTGCCTTCTCAAGCATTTCTTGGCTTCAAACTCCCATATCTCGCGAACGGATTGACCTAACCCAAAAATTCCTATTGCACCTGAAAGTAGAAACTCGCCCGATTACATCGGTATGTGTATTTTTTCCCTAGGCCATTCTGGTTAAGCGTTTGGAGCAGCAGAATTGCAAAAAATTTTTTGCCTACTCAACCATTTCTTGGCTTCAAAGTCCCATATCTCGCGAACGGATTGACCTAACCCAAAAATTCCTATTGCATCTGAAAGTAGAAACTCGCCCCATTACAACGGTATGTGTATTTTTTCCCTAGGCCATTCTGGTTAAGCGTTTGGAGGAACAGAATTGCGAAAAATTTTTTGCCTTCTCAAGCATTTCTTGGCTTCAAACTCCCATATCTCGCGAACGGATTGACCTAGCCCAAAAATTCCTATTGCATCTGAAAGTAGAAACTCGCCCGATTACAACAGTATGTGTATTTTTTCCGTAGGCCATTCTGGTTAAGCGTTTGGAGCAGCAGAAGTGCGAAAAATTTGTTGTCTTCTCAACCATTTCTTAGCTTCAAACTCCCATATCTCGCGAACGGATTGACCTAACCCAAAAGTTCCTGTTGCATGTGAAAGTAGAAACTCGCGCGATTTCAACGGTATGTGTATTTTTTCCCTAGGCCATTCTGGTTAAGCGTCTGGAGCAGCAGATTTGTGAAAAATTTTTTGCCTTCTCTACCATTTCTTGTCTTCAAACTCCCATATCTCGCGAACGGATTGACCTAACCCAAAAATTCCTATTGCACCTGAAAGTAGAAACTCGCCCGATTACAACGGTATGTGTATTTTTTCCCTAGGCCATTCTGGTTAAGCGTTTGGAGCAGCAGAATTGCGAAAAATTTTTTGCCTTCTCAACCATTTCTTGGCTTCAAAGTGCCATATCTCGCGAACGGATTGACCTAACCCAAAAATTCCTATTGCATCTGAAAGTAGAAACTCGCCCGATTACAACGGTATGTGTATTTTTTCCCTAGGCCATTCTGGTTAAGCGTTCGGAGCAGCAGATTTGCGAAAAATTTTTTGCCTTCTCTACCATTTCTTGTCTTCAAACTCCCATATCTCGCAAACGGATTGACCTAACCCAAAAGTTCCTATTGCATCTGAAAGTAGAAACTCGCCCGATTACAACGGTATGTGTATTTTTTCCCTAGGCCATTCTGGTTACGCGTTTGGAGGAACAGAATTGCGAAAAATTTTTTGCCTTCTCAAGCATTTCTTGGCTTCAAACTCCCATATCTCGCGAACGCATTGACATAACACAAAAATTCCTATTGCACCTGAAAGTAGAAACTCGCCCGATTACAACGGTATGTGTATTTTTTCCCTAGGCCATTCTGGTTAAGCGTTTGGAGCAGCAGAATTGCGAAAAATTTTTTGCCTTCTCAATCATTTCTTGGCTTCAAAGTCCCATATCTCGCGAACGGATTGACCTAACCCAAAAATTCCTATTGCATCTGAAAGTAGAAACTCGCCCGATTACAACGGTATGTCTATTTTTTCCCTAGGCCATTCTGGTTAAGCGTTTGGAGCAGCAGAATTGCGAAAAATTTTTTGCCTTCTCAACCATTTCTTGGCTTCAAAGTCCCATATCTCGCGAACGGATTGACCTAACCCAAAAATTCCTATTGCACCTGAAAGTAGAAACTCGCCCGATTACAACGGTATGTGTATTTTTTCCCTAGGCCATTCTGGTTAAGCGTTTGGAGCAGCAGAAGTGCGAAAAATTTGTTGTCTTCTCAACCATACCTTAGCTTCAAACTCCCATATCTCGCGAATGGATTGACGTAACCCAAAAATTCCTGTTGCATCTCAAAGTAGAAACTCGCCCGATTACAACGGTATGTGTATTTTTTCCATAGGCCATTCTGGTTAAGCGTTCGGAGCAGCGGAATTGCGAAAAATTTTTTGCCTTCTCAACGATTTCTTGTCTTCAAACTCCCATATCTCGCGAACGGATTGACCTAACCCAAAAATTCCTATTGCATCTGAAAGTAGAAACTCGCCCGATTACAACGGTATGTGTATTTTTTCCCTAGGCCATTCTGGTTAAGCGTTTGGAGGAACAGAATTGCGAAAAATTGTTTGCCTTCTCAAGCATTTCTTGGCTTCAAACTCCCATATCTCGCGAACGGATTGACCTAACCCAAAAATTCCTATTGCACCTGAAAGTAGAAACTCGCCCGATTACAACGGTATGTGTATTTTTTCCCTAGGCCATTCTGGTTAAGACTTTGAAGCAGCAGAATTGCGAAAAATTTTTTGCCTTCTCAACCATTTCTTGGCTTCAAACTCCCATATCTCGCGAACGGATTGACCTAACCCAAAAATTCCTATTGCATCTGAAAGTAGAAACTCGCCCGATTACAACGGTATGTGTATTTTTTCCCTAGGCCATTCTGGTTAAGCGTTTGGAGCAGCAGAAATACGAAAAATTTGTTGTCTTCTCAACCATTTCTTAGCTTCAAACTCCATATCTCGCGAATGGATTGACGTAACCCAAAATTTCCTGTTGCATCTCAAAGTAGAAACTCGCCCGATAACAACGGTATGTGTATTTTTTCCATAGGCCGTTCTGGATAAGCGTTTGGAGCAGCAGAATTGCGAAAAATTTTTTGCCTTCTCAACGATTTCTTGTCTTCAAACTCCCATATCTCGCGAACGGATTGACGTCACCCAAAAATTCCTGCTGCATCTGAAAGTAGAAACTCGCCCGATTACAACGGTATGTGTATTTTTTCCCTAGGCCATTCTGGTTAAGCGTTAGGAGCAGCAGAATTGCGAAAAATTTTTTGCCTTCTCAACCATTTCTTAGCTTCAAACTCCCATATCTCGCGAACGGATTGACCTAACCCAAAAAATTCCTATTGCATCTGAAAGTAGAAACTCGCCCGATTACATCGGTATTTCTATTTTTTCCCTAGGCCATTCTGGTTAAGCGTTGGAGCAGCAGAATAGCGAAAATTTTTTGCTTTCTCAACCATTTCTTGGCTTCAAAGTCCCATATCTCGCGAGCGGATTGACCTAACCCAAAAATTCCTATTGCATCTGAAAGCAGAAACTCGCCCGATTACAGCGGTATGTGTATTTTTTCCCTAGGCCATTCTGGTTAAGCGTTTGGAGCAGCAGAATTGTGAAAAATTTCTCGCCTTCTGAACCATTTCTTGGCTTCAAACTACCATCTCTCGCGAACGGATTGACCTAACCCAAAAATTCCTATGGCATCTGAAAGTAGAAACTCACCCGATTACAACGGTATGTGTATTTTTTCCCTAGGCCATTCTGGTTAAGCGTTTGGAGTAGCAGAATTGTGAAAAATTTTTTGCCTTCTCTACCATTTCTTGGCTTCAAACTCCCATATCTCGCGAACGGATTGACCTAACCCAAAAATTCCTATTGCATCTGAAAGTAGAAACTCGCCCGATTACAACGGTATGTGTATTTTTTCCCTAGGCCATTCTGGTTAAGCGTTTGGAGCAGCAGAATTGCGAAAATTTTTGCCTTCTCAATCATTTCTTGGCTTCAAAGTCCCATATCTCGCGAACGGATTGACCTAACCCAAAAATTCCTATTGCATCTGAAAGTAGAAACTCGCCCGATTACAACGGTATGTCTATTTTTTCCCTAGGCCATTCTGGTTAAGCGTTTGGAGCAGCAGAATTGCGAAAAATTTTTTGCCTTCTCAACCATTTCTTGGCTTCAAAGTCCCATATCTCGCGAACGGATTGACCTAACCCAAAATTCCTATTGCACCTGAAAGTAGAAACTCGCCCGATTACAACGGTATGTGTATTTTTTCCCTAGGCCATTCTGGTTAAGCGTTTGGAGCAGCAGAAGTGCGAAAAATTTGTTGTCTTCTCAACCATACCTTAGCTTCAAACTCCCATATCTCGCGAATGGATTGACGTAACCCAAAAATTCCTGTTGCATCTCAAAGTAGAAACTCGCCCGATTACAACGGTATGTGTATTTTTTCCATAGGCCATCTGGTTAAGCGTTCGGAGCAGCGGAATTGCGAAAAATTTTTTGCCTTCTCAACGATTTCTTGTCTTCAAACTCCCATATCTCGCGAACGGATTGACCTAACCCAAAAATTCCTATTGCATCTGAAAGTAGAAACTCGCCCGATTACAACGGTATGTGTATTTTTTCCCTAGGCCATTCTGGTTAAGCGTTTGGAGGAACAGAATTGCGAAAAATTGTTTGCCTTCTCAAGCATTTCTTGGCTTCAAACTCCCATATCTCGCGAACGGATTGACCTAACCCAAAAATTCCTATTGCACCTGAAAGTAGAAACTCGCCCGATTACAACGGTATGTGTATTTTTTCCCTAGGCCATTCTGGTTAAGACTTTGAAGCAGCAGAATTGCGAAAAATTTTTTGCCTTCTCAACCATTTCTTGGCTTCAAACTCCCCATATCTCGCGAACGGATTGACCTAACCAAAAATTCCTATTGCATCTGAAAGTAGAAACTCGCCCGATTACAACGGTATGTGTATTTTTTCCCTAGGCCATTCTGGTTAAGCGTTTGGAGCAGCAGAAATACGAAAAATTTGTTGTCTTCTCAACCATTTCTTAGCTTCAAACTCCCATATCTCGCGAATGGATTGACGTAACCCAAAATTTCCTGTTGCATCTCAAAGTAGAAACTCGCCCGATAACAACGGTATGTGTATTTTTTCCATAGGCCGTTCTGGATAAGCGTTTGGAGCAGCAGAATTGCGAAAAATTTTTTGCCTTCTCAACGATTTCTTGTCTTCAAACTCCCATATCTCGCGAACGGATTGACGTCACCCAAAAATTCCTGCTGCATCTGAAAGTAGAAACTCGCCCGATTACAACGGTATGTGTATTTTTTCCCTAGGCCATTCTGGTTAAGCGTTAGGAGCAGCAGAATTGCGAAAAATTTTTTGCCTTCTCAACCATTTCTTAGCTTCAAACTCCCATATCTCGCGAACGGATTGACCTAACCCAAAAAATTCCTATTGCATCTGAAAGTAGAAACTCGCCGATTACATCGGTATTTCTATTTTTTCCCTAGGCCATTCTGGTTAAGCGTTTGGAGCAGCAGAATAGCGAAAAATTTTTTGCTTTCTCAACCATTTCTTGGCTTCAAAGTCCCATATCTCGCGAGCGGATTGACCTAACCCAAAAATTCCTATTGCATCTGAAAGCAGAAACTCGCCCGATTACAGCGGTATGTGTATTTTTTCCCTAGGCCATTCTGGTTAAGCGTTTGGAGCAGCAGAATTGTGAAAAATTTCTCGCCTTCTGAACCATTTCTTGGCTTCAAACTACCATCTCTCGCGAACGGATTGACCTAACCCAAAAATTCCTATGGCATCTGAAAGTAGAAACTCACCCGATTACAACGGTATGTGTATTTTTTCCCTAGGCCATTCTGGTTAAGCGTTTGGAGTAGCAGAATTGTGAAAAATTTTTTGCCTTCTCTACCATTTCTTGGCTTCAAACTCCCATATCTCGCGAACGGATTGACCTAACCCAAAAATTCCTATTGCATCTGAAAGTAGAAACTCGCCCGATTACAACGGTATGTGTATTTTTTCCCTAGGCCATTCTGGTTAAGCGTTTGGAGCAGCAGAATTGCGAAAAATTTTTTGCCTTCTCAACGATTTCTTGTCTTCAAACTCCCATATCTCGCGAACGGATTGACCTAACCCAAAAATTCCTATTGCATCTGAAAGTAGAAACTCGCCCGATTACAACGGTATGTGTATTTTTTCCCTAGGCCATTCTGGTTAAGCGTTTGAAGCAGCAGAATTGCGAAAAATTTTTTGCCTTCTCAACCATTTCTTAGCTTCAAACTCCCAAATCTCGCGAACGGATTGACGTCACCCAAAAATTCCTGTTGCATCTGAAAGTAGAATCTCGCCCGATTACAACGGTATGTGTATTTTTTCCCTAGGCCATTCTGGTTAAGCGTTTGGAGCAGCAGAATTGCGAAAAATTTTTTGCCTTCTCAACCATTTCTTGGCTTCAAAGTCCGATATCTCGCGAACGGATTGACCTAACCCAAAAATTCCTATTGCATCTGAAAGTAGAAGCTCGCCCCATTACAACGGTATGTGTATTTTTTCCCTAGGCCATTCTGGTTAAGCGTTTGGAGCAGCAGAATTGCGAAAAATTTGTTGTCTTCTCAACCATTTCTTAGCTTCAAACTCCCATATCTCGCGAACGGATTGACCTAACCCAAAAGTTCCTGTTGCATGTGAAAGTAGAAACTCGCCCGATTACAACGGTATGTGTATTTTTTCCCTAGGCCATTCTGGTTAAGCGTTCGGAGCAGCAGAATTGCGAAAAATTTTTTGCCTTCTCAACGATTTCTTGTCTTCAAACTCCCATATCTCGCGAACGGATTGACCTAACCCAAAAATTCCTATTGCATCTGAAAGTAGAAACCCGCCCGATTACAACAGTATGTGTATTTTTTCCGTAGGCCATTCTGGTTAAGCGTTTGGAGCAGCAGAATTGCGAAAAATTTGTTGTCTTCTCAACAATTTCTTAGCTTCAAACTCCCATATCTCGCGAACGGATTGACCTAACCCAAAAGTTCCTGTTGCATGTGAAAGTAGAATCTCGCCCGATTACAACGGTATGTGTATTTTTTCCCTAGGCCATTCTGGTTAAGCGTTCGGAGCAGCGGAATTGCGAAAAATTTTTTGCCTTCTCAACGATTTCTTGTCTTCAAACTCCCATATCTCGCGAACGGATTGACCTAACCCAAAAATTCCTATTGCATCTGAAAGTAGAAACTCGCCCGATTACAACGGTATGTGTATTTTTTCCCTAGGCCATTCTGGTTAAGCGTTTGAAGCCACAGAATTGCGAAAAATTTTTTGCCTTCTCAACCATTTCTTGGCTTCAAACTCCCATATCTCGCGAACGGATTGACCTAACCCAAAAATTCCTATTGCATCTGAAAGTAGAAACTCGCCCGATTACAACGGTATGTGTATTTTTTCCCTTGGCCATTCTGGTTAAACCTTTGAAGCAGCAGAATTGCGAAAAATTTTTTGCCTTCTCAACCATTTCTTGGCTTCAAACTCCCATATCTCGCGAACGGATTGACCTAACCCAAAAATTCCTATTGCATCTGAAAGTAGAAACTCGCCCGATTACAACGGTATGTGTATTTTTTCCCTAGGCCATTCTGGTTAAGCGTTTGGAGCAGCAGAATTGCGAAAAATTTTTTGCCTTCTCAACGATTTCTTGTCTTCAAACTCCCACATCTCGCGAACGGATTGACCTAACCCAAAAATTCCTATTGCATCTGAAAGTAGAAACTCGCCCGATTACAACGGTATGTGTATTTTTTCCCTAGGCCATTCTGGTTAAGCGTTTGAAGCAGCAGAATTGCGAAAAATTTGTTGTCTTCTCAACAATTTCTTAGCTTCAAACTCCCATATCTCGCGAACGGATTGACCTAACCCAAAGGTTCCTGTTGCATGTGAAAGTAGAATCTCGCCCGATTACAACGGTATGTGTATTTTTTCCCTAGGCCATTCTGGTTAAGCGTTTGGAGCAGCAGAATTGTGAAAAATTTTTTGCCTTCTCTACCATTTCTTGGCTTCAAACTCCCATATCTCGCGAACGGATTGACCTAACCCAAAAATTCCTATTGCATCTGAAAGTAGAAACTCGCCCGATTACAACGGTATGTGTATTTTTTCCCTAGGCCATTCTGGTTAAGCGTTTGGAGCAGCAGAATTGCGAAAAATTTTTTGCCTTCTCAACGATTTCTTGTCTTCAAACTCCCATATCTCGCGAACGGATTGACCTAACCCAAAAATTCCTATTGCATCTGAAAGTAGAAACTCGCCCGATTACAACGGTATGTGTATTTTTTCCCTAGGCCATTCTGGTTAAGCGTTTGAAGCAGCAGAATTGCGAAAAATTTTTTGCCTTCTCAACCATTTCTTAGCTTCAAACTCCCAAATCTCGCGAACGGATTGACGTCACCCAAAAATTCCTGTTGCATCTGAAAGTAGAATCTCGCCCGATTACAATGGTATGTGTATTTTTTCCCTAGGCCATTCTGGTTAAGCGTTTGGAGCAGCAGAATTGCGAAAAATTTTTTGCCTTCTCAACCATTTCTTGGCTTCAAAGTCCGATATCTCGCGGACGGATTGACCTAACCCAAAAATTCCTATTGCATCTGAAAGTAGAAGCTCGCCCCATTACAACGGTATGTGTATTTTTTCCCTAGGCCATTCTGGTTAAGCGTTTGGAGCAGCAGAATTGCGAAAAATTTGTTGTCTTCTCAACCATTTCTTAGCTTCAAACTCCCATATCTCGCGAACGGATTGACCTAACCCAAAAATTCCGATTGCATCTGAAAGTAGAAACTCGCCCGATTACAACGGTATGTGTATTTTTTCCCTAGGCCATTCTGGTTAAGCGTTTGGAGCAGCAGAATTGCGAAAAATTTTTTGCCTTCTCAACGATTTCTTGTCTTCAAACTCCCATATCTCGCGAACGGATTGACCTAACCCAAAAATTCCTATTGCATCTGAAAGTAGAAACTCGCCCGATTACAACGGTATGTGTATTTTTTCCCTAGGCCATTCTGGTTAAGCGTTTGAAGCAGCAGAATTGCGAAAAATTTTTTGCCTTCTCAACCATTTCTTAGCTTCAAACTCCCAAATCTCGCGAACGGATTGACGTCACCCAAAAATTCCTGTTGCATCTGAAAGTAGAATCTCGCCCGATTACAACGGTATGTGTATTTTTTCCCTAGGCCATTCTGGTTAAGCGTTTGGAGCAGCAGAATTGCGAAAAATTTTTTGCCTTCTCAACCATTTCTTGGCTTCAAAGTCCGATATCTCGCGAACGGATTGACCTAACCCAAAAATTCCTATTGCATCTGAAAGTAGAAGCTCGCCCCATTACAACGGTATGTGTATTTTTTCCCTAGGCCATTCTGGTTAAGCGTTTGGAGCAGCAGAATTGCGAAAAATTTGTTGTCTTCTCAACCATTTCTTAGCTTCAAACTCCCATATCTCGCGAACGGATTGACCTAACCCAAAAGTTCCTGTTGCATGTGAAAGTAGAAACTCGCCCGATTACAACGGTATGTGTATTTTTTCCCTAGGCCATTCTGGTTAAGCGTTCGGAGCAGCAGAATTGCGAAAAATTTTTTGCCTTCTCAACGATTTCTTGTCTTCAAACTCCCATATCTCGCGAACGGATTGACCTAACCCAAAAATTCCTATTGCATCTGAAAGTAGAAACCCGCCCGATTACAACAGTATGTGTATTTTTTCCGTAGGCCATTCTGGTTAAGCGTTTGGAGCAGCAGAATTGCGAAAAATTTGTTGTCTTCTCAATAATTTCTTAGCTTCAAACTCCCATATCTCGCGAACGGATTGACCTAACCCAGAAGTTCCTGTTGCATGTGAAAGTAGAATCTCGCCCGATTACAACGGTATGTGTATTTTTTCCCTAGGCCATTCTGGTTAAGCGTTCGGAGCAGCGGAATTGCGAAAAATTTTTTGCCTTCTCAACGATTTCTTGTCTTCAAACTCCCATATCTCGCGAACGGATTGACCTAACCCAAAAATTCCTATTGCATCTGAAAGTAGAAACTCGCCCGATTACAACGGTATGTGTATTTTTTCCCTAGGCCATTCTGGTTAAGTGTTTGAAGCAGCAGAATTGCGAAAAATTTTTTGCCTTCTCAACCATTTCTTGGATTCAAACTCCCATATCTCGCGAACGGATTGACCTAACCCAAAAATTCCTATTGCATCCGAAAGTAGAAACTCGCCCGATTACAACGGTGTGTGTATTTTTTCCCTAGGCCATTCTGGATAAGCGTTTGGAGCAGCAGAATTGTGAAAAATTTTTTGCCTTCTCTACCATTTCTTGGCTTCAAACTCCCATATCTCGCGAACGGATGGACCTAACCCAAAAATTCCTATTGCATCTGAAAGTAGAAACTCGCCCGATTACAACGGTATGTGTATTTTTTCCCTAGGCCATTCTGGTTAAGCGTTTGGAGCAGCAGAATTGCGAAAAATTTTTTGCCTTCTCAACCATTTCTTGGCTTCAAACTCCCATATCTCGCGAACGGATGGACCTAACCCAAAAATTCCTATTGCATCTGAAAGTAGAAACTCGCCCGATTACAACGGTATGTGTATTTTTTCCCTAGGCCATTCTGGTTAAGCGTTTGGAGCAGCAGAATTGCGAAAAATTTGTTGTCTTCTCAACAATTTCTTAGCTTCAAACTCCCATATCTCGCGAACGGATTGACCTAACCCAAAGGTTCCTGTTGCATGTGAAAGTAGAATCTCGCCCGATTACAACGGTATGTGTATTTTTTCCCTAGGCCATTCTGGTTAAGCGTTCGGAGCAGCAGAATTGCGAAAAATTTTTTGCCTTCTCAACGATTTCTTGTCTTCAAACTCCCATATCTCGCGAACGGATTGACCTAACCCAAAAATTGCTATTGCATCTGAAAGTAGAAACCCGCCCGATTACAACAGTATGTGTATTTTTTCCGTAGGCCATTCTGGTTAAGCGTTTGGAGCAGCAGAAGTGCGAAAAATTTGTTGTCTTCTCAACAATTTCTTAGCTTCAAATTCCCATATCTCGCGAACGGATTGACCTAACCCAAAAGTTCCTATTGCATCTGAAAGTAGAAACTCGCCCGATTACAACGGTATGTGTATTTTTTCCCTAGGCCATTCTGGTTAAGCGTTTGAAGCAGCAGAATTGCGAAAAATTTTTTGCCTTCTCAACCATTTCTTGGCTTCAAACTCCCATATCTCGCGAACGGATTGACCTAACCCAAAAATTCCTATTGCATCTGAAAGTAGAAACTCGCCCGATTACAACGGTATGTGTATTTTTTCCCTAGGCCATTCTGGTTAAGCGTTTGGAGCAGCAGAATTGTGAAAAATTTTTTGCCTTCTCTACCATTTCTTGGCTTCAAACTCCCATATCTCGCGAACGGATGGACCTAACCCAAAAATTCCTATTGCATCTGAAAGTAGAAACTCGCCCGATTACAACGGTATGTGTATTTTTTCCCTAGGCCATTCTGGTTAAGCGTTTGGAGCAGCAGAATTGCGAAAAATTTTTTGCCTTCTCAACGATTTCTTGTCTTCAAACTCCCATATCTCGCGAACGGATTGACCTAACCCAAAAATTCCTATTGCATCTGAAAGTAGAAACTCGCCCGATTACAACGGTATGTGTATTTTTTCCCTAGGCCATTCTGGTTAAGCGTTTGGAGCAGCAGAATTGCGAAAAATTTTTTGTCTTCTCAACCATTTCTTAGCTTCAAACTCCCATTTCTCGCGAACGGATTGACCTAACCCAAAAGTTACTGTTGCATCTGAAAGTAGAAACTCGCCCCATTACAACGGTATGTGTATTTTTTCCCTAGGCCATTCTGGTTAAGCGTTTGGAGCAGCAGAATTGCGAAAAATTTTTTGCCTTCTCAACGATTTCTTGTCTTCAAACTCCCATATCTCGCGAACGGATTGACCTAACCCAAAAATTCCTATTGCATCTGAAAGTAGAAACCCGCCCGATTACAACAGTATGTGTATTTTTTCCGTAGGCCATTCTGGTTAAGCGTTTGAAGCAGCAGAATTGCGAAAAATTTTTTGCCTTCTCAACGATTTCTTGTATTCAAACTTCCATATCTCGCGAACGGATTGACCTAATCCAAAAATTCCTATTGCATCTGAAAGTAGAAACCCGCCCGATTACAACAGTATGTGTATTTTTTCCCTAGGCCATTCTGGTTAAGCGTTTGGAGCAGCAGAATTGCGAAAAATTTTTTGCCTTCTCAACCATTTCTTGGGTTCAAAGTCCCATATCTCGCGAACGGATTGACCTAACCCAAAAATTGCTATTGCATCTGAAAGTAGAAACTCGCCCCATTACAACGGTATGTGTATTTTTTCCCTAGGCCATTCTGGTTAAGCGTTTGGAGCAGCAGAATTGCGAAAAATTTTTTGTCTTCTCAACCATTTCTTAGCTTCAAACTCCCATATCTCGCGAACGGATTGACCTAACCCAAAAGTTACTGTTGCATGTGAAAGTAGAAACTCGACCGATTACAACGGTATGTGTATTTTTTCCCTAGGCCATTCTGGTTAAGCGTTCGGAGCAGCAGAATTGCGAAAAATTTTTTGCCTTCTCAACGATTTCTTGTCTTCAAACTCCCATATCTCGCGAACGGATTGACCTAACCCAAAAATTCCTATTGCATCTGAAAGTAGAAACCCGCCCGATTACAACAGTATGTGTATTTTTTCCGTAGGCCATTCTGGTTAAGCGTTTGAAGCAGCAGAATTGCGAAAAATTTTTTGCCTTCTCAACGATTTCTTGTATTCAAACTCCCATATCTCGCGAACGGATTGACCTAACCCAAAAATTCCTATTGCATCTGAAAGTAGAAACCCGCCCGATTACAACAGTATGTGTATTTTTTCCCTAGGCCATTCTGGTTAAGCGTTTGGAGCAGCAGAATTGCGAAAAATTTTTTGCCTTCTCAACCATTTCTTGGGTTCAAAGTCCCATATCTCGCGAACGGATTGACCTAACCCAAAAATTCCTATTGCATCTGAAAGTAGAAACTCGCCCCATTACAACGGTATGTGTATTTTTTCCCTAGGCCATTCTGGTTAAGCGTTTGGAGCAGCAGAATTGCGAAAAGTTTTTTGTCTTCTCAACCATTTCTTAGCTTCAAACTCCCTTATCTCGCGAACGGATTGACCTAACCCAAAAGTTCCTGCTGCATGTGAAAGTAGAAACTCGCCCGATTACAACGGTATGTGTATTTTTTCCCTAGGCCATTCTGGTTAAGCGTTCGGAGCAGCAGAATTGCGAAAAATTTTTTGCCTTCTCAACGATTTCTTGTCTTCAAACTCCCATATCTCGCGAACGGATTGACCTAACCCAAAAATTCCTATTGCATCTGAAAGTAGAAACCCGCCCGATTACAACAGTATGTGTATTTTTTCCGTAGGCCATTCTGGTTAAGCGTTTGGAGCAGCAGAAGTGCGAAAAATTTGTTGTATTCTCAACAGTTTCTTAGCTTCAAACTCCCATATCTCGCGAACGGATTGACCTAACCCAAAAGTTCCTATTGCATCTGAAAGTAGAAACTCGCCCGATTACAACGGTATGTGTATTTTTTCCCTAGGCCATTCTGGTTAAGCGTTTGAAGCAGCAGAATTGCGAAAAATTTTTTGCCTTCTCAACCATTTCTTGTCTTCAAACTCCCATATCTCGCGAACGGATTGACCTAACCCAAAAATTCCTATTGCATCTGAAAGTAGAAACTCGCCCGATTACAACGGTATGTGTATTTTTTCCCTAGGCCATTCTGGATAAGCGTTTGGAGCAGCAGAATTGTGAAAAATTTTTTGCCTTCTCTACCATTTCTTGGCTTCAAACTCCCATATCTCGCGAACGGATGGACCTAACCCAAAAATTCCTATTGCATCTGAAAGTAGAAACTCGCCCGATTACAACGGTATGTGTATTTTTTCCCTAGGCCATTCTGGTTAAGCGTTTGGAGCAGCAGAATTGCGAAAAATTTTTTGCCTTCTCAACGATTTCTTGTCTTCAAACTCCCATATCTCGCGAACGGATTGACCTAACCCAAAAATTCCTATTGCATCTGAAAGTAGAAACTCGCCCGATTACAACGGTATGTATATTTTTTCCCTAGGCCATTCTGGTTAAGCGTTTGAAGCAGCAGAATTGCGAAAAATTTTTTGCCTTCTCAACCATTTCTTAGCTTCAAACTCCCAAATCTCGCGAACGGATTGACGTCACCCAAAAATTCCTGTTGCATCTGAAAGTAGAATCTCGCCCGATTACAACGGTATGTGTATTTTTTCCCTAGGCCATTCTGGTTAAGCGTTTGGAGCAGCAGAATTGCGAAAAATTTTTTGCCTTCTCAACCATTTCTTGGCTTCAAAGTCCCATATCTCGCGAACGGATTGACCTAACCCAAAAATTCCTATTGCATCTGAAAGTAGAATCTCGCCCCATTACAACGGTATGTGTATTTTTTCCCTAGGCCATTCTGGTTAAGCGTTTGGAGCAGCAGAATTGCGAAAAATTTTTTGTCTTCTCAACCATTTCTTATCTTCAAACTCCCATATCTCGCGAACGGATTGACTTAACCCAAAAGTTCCTGTTGCATGTGAAAGTAGAAACTCTCCCGATTACAACGGTATGTGTATTTCTTCCCTAGGCCATTCTGGTTAAGCGTTCGGAGCAGCAGAATTGCGAAAAATTTTTTGCCTTCTCAACGATTTCTTGTCTTCAAACTCCCATATCTCGCGAACGGATTGACCTAACCCAAAAATTGCTATTGCATCTGAAAGTAGAAACCCGCCCGATTACAACAGTATGTGTATTTTTTCCGTAGGCCATTCTGGTTAAGCGTTTGGAGCAGCAGAAGTGCGAAAAATTTGTTGTCTTCTCAACAATTTCTTAGTTTCAAATTCCCATATCTCGCGAACGGATTGACCTAACCCAAAAGTTCCTATTGCATCTGAAAGTAGAAACTCGCCCGATTACAACGGTATGTGTATTTTTTCCCTAGGCCATTCTGGTTAAGCGTTTGAAGCAGCAGAATTGCGAAAAATTTTTTGCCTTCTCAACCATTTCTTGGCTTCAAACTCCCATATCTCGCGAACGGATTGACCTAACCCAAAAATTCCTATTGCATCTGAAAGTAGAAACTCGCCCGATTACAACGGTATGTGTATTTTTTCCCTAGGCCATTCTGGTTAAGCGTTTGGAGCAGCAGAATTGTGAAAAATTTTTTGCCTTCTCTACCATTTCTTGGCTTCAAACTCCCATATCTCGCGAACGGATGGACCTAACCCAAAAATTCCTATTGCATCTGAAAGTAGAAACTCGCCCGATTACAACGGTATGTGTATTTTTTCCCTAGGCCATTCTGGTTAAGCGTTTGGAGCAGCAGAATTGCGAAAAATTTTTTGCCTTCTCAACGATTTCTTGTCTTCAAACTCCCATATCTCGCGAACGGATTGACCTAACCCAAAAATTCCTATTGCATCTGAAAGTAGAAACTCGCCCGATTACAACGGTATGTGTATTTTTTCCCTAGGCCATTCTGGTTAAGCGTTTGAAGCAGCAGAATTGCGAAAAATTTTTAGCCTTCTCAACCATTTCTTAGCTTCAAACTCCCAAATCTCGCGAACGGATTGACGTCACCCAAAAATTCCTGTTGCATCTGAAAGTAGAATCTCGCCCGATTACAACGGTATGTGTATTTTTTCCCTAGGCCATTCTGGTTAAGCGTTTGGAGCAGCAGAATTGCGTAAAATTGTTTGCCTTCTCAACCATTTCTTGGCTTCAAAGTCCCATATCTCGCGAACGGATTGACCTAACCCAAAAATTCCTATTGCATCTGAAAGTAGAAACTCGCCCCATTACAACGGTATGTGTATTTTTTCCCTAGGCCATTCTGGTTAAGCGTTTGGAGCAGCAGAAGTGCGAAAAATTTGTTGTCTTCTCAACAATTTCTTAGCTTCAAACTCCCATATCTCGCGAACGGATTGACCTAACCCAAAAGTTCCTGTTGCATGTGAAAGTAGAATCTCGCCCGATTACAACGGTATGTGTATTTTTTCCCTAGGCCATTCTGGTTAAGCGTTCGGAGCAGCGGAATTGCGACAAATTTTTTGCCTTCTCAACGATTTCTTGTCTTCAAACTCCCATATCTCGCGAACGGATTGACCTAACCCAAAAATTCCTATTGCATCTGAAAGTAGAAACTCGCCCGATTACAACGGTATGTGTATTTTTTCCCTAGGCCATTCTGGTTAAGCGTTTGAAGCAGCAGAATTGCGAAAAATTTTTTGCCTTCTCAACCATTTCTTGGCTTCAAACTCCCATATCTCGCGAACGGATTGACCTAACCCAAAAATTCCTATTGCATCTGAAAGTAGAAACTCGCCCGATTACAACGGTATGTGTATTTTTTCCCTAGGCCATTCTGGTTAAGCGTTTGGAGCAGCAGAATTGTGAAAAATTTTTTGACTTCTCTACCATTTCTTGGCTTCAAACTCCCATATCTCGCGAACGGATGGACCTAACCCAAAAATTCCTATTGCATCTGAAAGTAGAAACTCGCCCGATTACAACGGTATGTGTATTTTTTCCCTAGGCCATTCTGGTTAAGCGTTTGGAGCAGCAGAATTGCGAAAAATTTTTTGCCTTCTCAACGATTTCTTGTCTTCAAACTCCCATATCTCGCGAACGGATTGACCTAACCCAAAAATTCCTATTGCATCTGAAAGTAGAAACTCGCCCGATTACAACGGTATGTGTATTTTTTCCCTAGGCCATTCTGGTTAAGCGTTTGAAGCAGCAGAATTGCGAAAAATTTTTTGCCTTCTCAACCATTTCTTAGCTTCAAACTCCCAAATCTCGCGAACCGATTGACGTCACCCAAAAATTCCTGTTGCATCTGAAAGTAGAATCTCGCCCGATTACAACGGTATGTGTATTTTTTCCCTAGGCCATTCTGGTTAAGCGTTTGGAGCAGCAGAATTGCGAAAAATTTTTTGCCTTCTCAACCATTTCTTGGCTTCAAAGTCCCATATCTCGCGAACGGATTGACCTAACCCAAAAATTCCTATTGCATCTGAAAGTAGAAACTCGCCCCATTACAACGGTATGTGTATTTTTTCCCTAGGCCATTCTGGTTAAGCGTTTGGAGCAGCAGAATTGCGAAAAATTTTTTGTCTTCTCAACCATTTCTTAGCTTCAAACTCCCATATCTCGCGAACGGATTGACCTAACCCAAAAGTTACTGTTGCATCTGAAAGTAGGAACTCGCCCCATTACAACGGTATGTGTATTTTTTCCCTAGGCCATTCTGGTTAAGCGTTTGAAGCAGCAGAATTGCGAAAAATTTTTTGCCTTCTCAACCATTTCTTAGCTTCAAACTCCCAAATCTCGCGAACGGATTGACGTCACCCAAAAATTCCTGTTGCATCTGAAAGTAGAATCTCGCCCGATTACAACGGTATGTGTATTTTTTCCCTAGGCCATTCTGGTTAAGCGTTTGGAGCAGCAGAATTGCGAAAAATTTTTTGCCTTCTCAACCATTTCTTGGCTTCAAAGTCCCATATCTCGCGAACGGATTGACCTAACCCAAAAATTCCTATTGCATCTGAAAGTAGAATCTCGCCCCATTACAACGGTATGTGTATTTTTTCCCTAGGCCATTCTGGTTAAGCGTTTGGAGCAGCAGAATTGCGAAAAATTTTTTGTCTTCTCAACCATTTCTTATCTTCAAACTCCCATATCTCGCGAACGGATTGACTTAACCCAAAAGTTCCTGTTGCATGTGAAAGTAGAAACTCTCCCGATTACAACGGTATGTGTATTTCTTCCCTAGGCCATTCTGGTTAAGCGTTCGGAGCAGCAGAATTGCGAAAAATTTTTTGCCTTCTCAACGATTTCTTGTCTTCAAACTCCCATATCTCGCGAACGGATTGACCTAACCCAAAAATTGCTATTGCATCTGAAAGTAGAAACCCGCCCGATTACAACAGTATGTGTATTTTTTCCGTAGGCCATTCTGGTTAAGCGTTTGGAGCAGCAGAAGTGCGAAAAATTTGTTGTCTTCTCAACAATTTCTTAGTTTCAAATTCCCATATCTCGCGAACGGATTGACCTAACCCAAAAGTTCCTATTGCATCTGAAAGTAGAAACTCGCCCGATTACAACGGTATGTGTATTTTTTCCCTAGGCCATTCTGGTTAAGCGTTTGAAGCAGCAGAATTGCGAAAAATTTTTTGCCTTCTCAACCATTTCTTGGCTTCAAACTCCCATATCTCGCGAACGGATTGACCTAACCCAAAAATTCCTATTGCATCTGAAAGTAGAAACTCGCCCGATTACAACGGTATGTGTATTTTTTCCCTAGGCCATTCTGGTTAAGCGTTTGGAGCAGCAGAATTGTGAAAAATTTTTTGCCTTCTCTACCATTTCTTGGCTTCAAACTCCCATATCTCGCGAACGGATGGACCTAACCCAAAAATTCCTATTGCATCTGAAAGTAGAAACTCGCCCGATTACAACGGTATGTGTATTTTTTCCCTAGGCCATTCTGGTTAAGCGTTTGGAGCAGCAGAATTGCGAAAAATTTTTTGCCTTCTCAACGATTTCTTGTCTTCAAACTCCCATATCTCGCGAACGGATTGACCTAACCCAAAAATTCCTATTGCATCTGAAAGTAGAAACTCGCCCGATTACAACGGTATGTGTATTTTTTCCCTAGGCCATTCTGGTTAAGCGTTTGAAGCAGCAGAATTGCGAAAAATTTTTAGCCTTCTCAACCATTTCTTAGCTTCAAACTCCCAAATCTCGCGAACGGATTGACGTCACCCAAAAATTCCTGTTGCATCTGAAAGTAGAATCTCGCCCGATTACAACGGTATGTGTATTTTTTCCCTAGGCCATTCTGGTTAAGCGTTTGGAGCAGCAGAATTGCGTAAAATTGTTTGCCTTCTCAACCATTTCTTGGCTTCAAAGTCCCATATCTCGCGAACGGATTGACCTAACCCAAAAATTCCTATTGCATCTGAAAGTAGAAACTCGCCCCATTACAACGGTATGTGTATTTTTTCCCTAGGCCATTCTGGTTAAGCGTTTGGAGCAGCAGAAGTGCGAAAAATTTGTTGTCTTCTCAACAATTTCTTAGCTTCAAACTCCCATATCTCGCGAACGGATTGACCTAACCCAAAAGTTCCTGTTGCATGTGAAAGTAGAATCTCGCCCGATTACAACGGTATGTGTATTTTTTCCCTAGGCCATTCTGGTTAAGCGTTCGGAGCAGCGGAATTGCGACAAATTTTTTGCCTTCTCAACGATTTCTTGTCTTCAAACTCCCATATCTCGCGAACGGATTGACCTAACCCAAAAATTCCTATTGCATCTGAAAGTAGAAACTCGCCCGATTACAACGGTATGTGTATTTTTTCCCTAGGCCATTCTGGTTAAGCGTTTGAAGCAGCAGAATTGCGAAAAATTTTTTGCCTTCTCAACCATTTCTTGGCTTCAAACTCCCATATCTCGCGAACGGATTGACCTAACCCAAAAATTCCTATTGCATCTGAAAGTAGAAACTCGCCCGATTACAACGGTATGTGTATTTTTTCCCTAGGCCATTCTGGTTAAGCGTTTGGAGCAGCAGAATTGTGAAAAATTTTTTGACTTCTCTACCATTTCTTGGCTTCAAACTCCCATATCTCGCGAACGGATGGACCTAACCCAAAAATTCCTATTGCATCTGAAAGTAGAAACTCGCCCGATTACAACGGTATGTGTATTTTTTCCCTAGGCCATTCTGGTTAAGCGTTTGGAGCAGCAGAATTGCGAAAAATTTTTTGCCTTCTCAACGATTTCTTGTCTTCAAACTCCCATATCTCGCGAACGGATTGACCTAACCCAAAAATTCCTATTGCATCTGAAAGTAGAAACTCGCCCGATTACAACGGTATGTGTATTTTTTCCCTAGGCCATTCTGGTTAAGCGTTTGAAGCAGCAGAATTGCGAAAAATTTTTTGCCTTCTCAACCATTTCTTAGCTTCAAACTCCCAAATCTCGCGAACCGATTGACGTCACCCAAAAATTCCTGTTGCATCTGAAAGTAGAATCTCGCCCGATTACAACGGTATGTGTATTTTTTCCCTAGGCCATTCTGGTTAAGCGTTTGGAGCAGCAGAATTGCGAAAAATTTTTTGCCTTCTCAACCATTTCTTGGCTTCAAAGTCCCATATCTCGCGAACGGATTGACCTAACCCAAAAATTCCTATTGCATCTGAAAGTAGAAACTCGCCCCATTACAACGGTATGTGTATTTTTTCCCTAGGCCATTCTGGTTAAGCGTTTGGAGCAGCAGAATTGCGAAAAATTTTTTGTCTTCTCAACCATTTCTTAGCTTCAAACTCCCATATCTCGCGAACGGATTGACCTAACCCAAAAGTTACTGTTGCATCTGAAAGTAGGAACTCGCCCCATTACAACGGTATGTGTATTTTTTCCCTAGGCCATTCTGGTTAAGCGTTTGGAGCAGCAGAATTGCGAAAAATTTTTTGCCTTCTCAACGATTTCTTGTCTTCAAACTCCCATATCTCGCGAACGGATTGACCTAACCCAAAAATTCCTATTGCATCTGAAAGTAGAAACCCGCCCGATTACAACAGTATGTGTATTTTTTCCGTAGGCCATTCTGGTTAAGCGTTTGAAGCAGCAGAATTGCGAAAAATTTTTTGCCTTCTCAACGATTTCTTGTATTCAAACTCCCATATCTCGCGAACGGATTGACCTAACCCAAAAATTCCTATTGCATCTGAAAGTAGAAACCCGCCCGATTACAACAGTATGTGTATTTTTTCCCTAGGCCATTCTGGTTAAGCGTTTGGAGCAGCAGAATTGCGAAAAATTTTTTGCCTTCTCAACCATTTCTTGGGTTCAAAGTCCCATATCTCGCGAACGGATTGACCTAACCCAAAAATTCCTATTGCATCTGAAAGTAGAAACTCGCCCCATTACAACGGTATGTGTATTTTTTCCCTAGGCCATTCTGGTTAAGCGTTTGGAGCAGCAGAATTGCGAAAAATTTTTTGTCTTCTCAACCATTTCTTAGCTTCAAACTCCCATATCTCGCGAACGGATTGACCTAACCCAAAAGTTACTGTTGCATGTGAAAGTAGAAACTCGACCGATTACAACGGTATGTGTATTTTTTCCCTAGGCCATTCTGGTTAAGCGTTCGGAGCAGCAGAATTGCGAAAAATTTTTTGCCTTCTCAACGATTTCTTGTCTTCAAACTCCCATATCTCGCGAACGGATTGACCTAACCCAAAAATTCCTATTGCATCTGAAAGTAGAAACCCGCCCGATTACAACAGTATGTGTATTTTTTCCGTAGGCCATTCTGGTTAAGCGTTTGAAGCAGCAGAATTGCGAAAAATTTTTTGCCTTCTCAACGATTTCTTGTATTCAAACTCCCATATCTCGCGAACGGATTGACCTAACCCAAAAATTCCAATTGCATCTGAAAGTAGAAACCCGCCCGATTACAACAGTATGTGTATTTTTTCCCTAGGCCATTCTGGTTAAGCGTTTGGAGCAGCAGAATTGCGAAAAATTTTTTGCCTTCTCAACCATTTCTTGGGTACAAAGTCCCATATCTCGCGAACGGATTGACCTAACCCAAAAATTCCTATTGCATCTGAAAGTAGAAACTCGCCCCATTACAACGGTATGTGTATTTTTTCCCTAGGCCATTCTGGTTAAGCGTTTGGAGCAGCAGAATTGCGAAAAGTTTTTTGTCTTCTCAACCATTTCTTAGCTTCAAACTCCCTTATCTCGCGAACGGATTGACCTAACCCAAAAGTTCCTGTTGCATGTGAAAGTAGAAACTCGCCCGATTACAACGGTATGTGTATTTTTTCCCTAGGCCATTCTGGTTAAGCGTTCGGAGCAGCAGAATTGCGAAAAATTTTTTGCCTTCTCAACGATTTCTTGTCTTCAAACTCCCATATCTCGCGAACGGATTGACCTAACCCAAAAATTCCTATTGCATCTGAAAGTAGAAACCCGCCCGATTACAACAGTATGTGTATTTTTTCCGTAGGCCATTCTGGTTAAGCGTTTGGAGCAGCAGAAGTGCGAAAAATTTGTTGTCTTCTCAACAGTTTCTTAGCTTCAAACTCCCATATCTCGCGAACGGATTGACCTAACCCAAAAGGTCCTGTTGCATGTGAAAGTAGAATCTCGCCCGATTACAACGGTATGTGTATTTTTTCCCTAGGCCATTCTGGTTAAGCGTTCGGAGCAGCGGAATTGCGAAAAATTTTTTGCCTTCTCAACGATTTCTTGTCTTCAAACTCCCATATCTCGCGAACGGATTGACCTAACCCAAAAATTCCTATTGCATTTGAAAGTAGAAACTCGCCCGATTACAACGGTATGTGTATTTTTTCCCTAGGCCATTCTGGTTAAGCGTTTGAAGCCACAGAATTGCGAAAAATTTTTTGCCTTCTCAACCATTTCTTGGCTTCAAACTCCCATATCTCGCGAACGGATTGACCTAACCCAAAAATTCCTATTGCATCTGAAAGTAGAAACTCGCCCGATTACAACGGTATGTGTATTTTTTCCCTAGGCCATTCTGGTTAAGCGTTTGGAGCAGCAGAATTGTGAAAAATTGTTTGTCTTCTCAGCCATTTCTTAGCTTCAAACTCCCATATCTCGCGAACGGATTGACTTAACCCAAAAGTTCCTGTTGCATGTGAAAGTAGAAACTCTCCCGATTACAACGGTATGTGTATTTTTTCCCTAGGCCATTCTGGTTAAGCGTTCGGAGCAGCAGAATTGCGAAAAATTTTTTGCCTTCTCAACGATTTCTTGTCTTCAAACTCCCATATCTCGCGAACGGATTGACCTAACCCAAAAATTGCTATTGCATCTGAAAGTAGAAACCCGCCCGATTACAACAGTATGTGTATTTTTTCCGTAGGCCATTCTGGTTAAGCGTTTGGAGCAGCAGAAGTGCGAAAAATTTGTTGTCTTCTCAACAATTTCTTAGTTTCAAACTCCCATATCTCGCGAACGGATTGACCTAACCCAAAAATTCCTATTGCATCTGAAAGTAGAAACTCGCCCGATTACAACGGTATGTGTATTTTTTCCCTAGGCCATTCTGGTTAAGCGTTTGAAGCAGCAGAATTGCGAAAAATTTTTTGCCTTCTCAACCATTTCTTGGCTTCAAACTCCCATATCTCGCGAACGGATTGACCTAACCCAAAAATTCCTATTGCATCTGAAAGTAGAAACTCGCCCGATTACAACGGTATGTGTATTTTTTCCCTAGGCCATTCTGGTTAAGCGTTTGGAGCAGCAGAATTGTGAAAAATTTTTTGACTTCTCTACCATTTCTTGGCTTCAAACTCCCATATCTCGCGAACGGATGGACCTAACCCAAAAATTCCTATTGCATCTGAAAGTAGAAACTCGCCCGATTACAACGGTATGTGTATTTTTTCCCTAGGCCATTCTGGTTAAGCGTTTGGAGCAGCAGAATTGCGAAAAATTTTTTGCCTTCTCAACCATTTCTTGGGTTCAAAGTCCCATATCTCGCGAACGGATTGACCTAACCCAAAAATTCCTATTGCATCTGAAAGTAGAAACTCGCCCCATTACAACGGTATGTGTATTTTTTCCCTAGGCCATTCTGGTTAAGCGTTTGGAGCAGCAGAATTGCGAAAAATTTTTTGTCTTCTCAACCATTTCTTAGCTTCAAACTCCCATATCTCGCGAACGGATTGACTTAACCCAAAAGTTACTGTTGCATGTGAAAGTAGAAACTCGACCGATTACAACGGTATGTGTATTTTTTCCCTAGGCCATTCTGGTTAAGCGTTCGGAGCAGCAGAATTGCGAAAAATTTTTTGCCTTCTCAACGATTTCTTGTCTTCAAACTCCCATATCTCGCGAACGGATTGACCTAACCCAAAAATTCCTATTGCATCTGAAAGTAGAAACCCGCCCGATTACAACAGTATGTGTATTTTTTCCGTAGGCCATTCTGGTTAAGCGTTTGAAGCAGCAGAATTGCGAAAAATTTTTTGCCTTCTCAACGATTTCTTGTATTCAAACTCCCATATCTCGCGAACGGATTGACCTAACCCAAAAATTCCTATTGCATCTGAAAGTAGAAACCCGCCCGATTACAACAGTATGTGTATTTTTTCCCTAGGCCATTCTGGTTAAGCGTTTGGAGCAGCAGAATTGCGAAAAATTTTTTGCCTTCTCAACCATTTCTTGGGTACAAAGTCCCATATCTCGCGAACGGATTGACCTAACCCAAAAATTCCTATTGCATCTGAAAGTAGAAACTCGCCCCATTACAACGGTATGTGTATTTTTTCCCTAGGCCATTCTGGTTAAGCGTTTGGAGCAGCAGAATTGCGAAAAATTTTTTGTCTTCTCAACCATTTCTTAGCTTCAAACTCCCATATCTCGCGAACGGATTGACCTAACCCAAAAGTTACTGTTGCATGTGAAAGTAGAAACTCGACCGATTACAACGGTATGTGTATTTTTTCCCTAGGCCATTCTGGTTAAGCGTTCGGAGCAGCAGAATTGCGAAAAATTTTTTGCCTTCTCAACGATTTCTTGTCTTCAAACTCCCATATCTCGCGAACGGATTGACCTAACCCAAAAATTCCTATTGCATCTGAAAGTAGAAACCCGCCCGATTACAACAGTATGTGTATTTTTTCCGTAGGCCATTCTGGTTAAGCGTTTGAAGCAGCAGAATTGCGAAAAATTTTTTGCCTTCTCAACGATTTCTTGTATTCAAACTCCCATATCTCGCGAACGGATTGACCTAACCCAAAAATTCCTATTGCATCTGAAAGTAGAAACCCGCCCGATTACAACAGTATGTGTATTTTTTCCATAGGCCATTCTGGTTAAGCGTTTGGAGCAGCAGAATTGCGAAAAATTTTTTGCCTTCTCAACCATTTCTTGGGTACAAAGTCCCATATCTCGCGAACGGATTGACCTAACCCAAAAATTCCTATTGCATCTGAAAGTAGAAACTCGCCCCATTACAACGGTATGTGTATTTTTTCCCTAGGCCATTCTGGTTAAGCGTTTGGAGCAGCAGAATTGCGAAAAGTTTTTTGTCTTCTCAACCATTTCTTAGCTTCAAACTCCCTTATCTCGCGAACGGATTGACCTAACCCAAAAGTTCCTGTTGCATGTGAAAGTAGAAACTCGCCCGATTACAACGGTATGTGTATTTTTTCCCTAGGCCATTCTGGTTAAGCGTTCGGAGCAGCAGAATTGCGAAAAATTTTTTGCCTTCTCAACGATTTCTTGTCTTCAAACTCCCATATCTCGCGAACGGATTGACCTAACCCAAAAATTCCTATTGCATCTGAAAGTAGAAACCCGCCCGATTACAACAGTATGTGTATTTTTTCCGTAGGCCATTCTGGTTAAGCGTTTGGAGCAGCAGAAGTGCGAAAAATTTGTTGTCTTCTCAACAGTTTCTTAGCTTCAAACTCCCATATCTCGCGAACGGATTGACCTAACCCAAAAGGTCCTGTTGCATGTGAAAGTAGAATCTCGCCCGATTACAACGGTATGTGTATTTTTTCCCTAGGCCATTCTGGTTAAGCGTTCGGAGCAGCGGAATTGCGAAAAATTTTTTGCCTTCTCAACGATTTCTTGTCTTCAAACTCCCATATCTCGCGAACGGATTGACCTAACCCAAAAATTCCTATTGCATTTGAAAGTAGAAACTCGCCCGATTACAACGGTATGTGTATTTTTTCCCTAGGCCATTCTGGTTAAGCGTTTGAAGCCACAGAATTGCGAAAAATTTTTTGCCTTCTCAACCATTTCTTGGCTTCAAACTCCCATATCTCGCGAACGGATTGACCTAACCCAAAAATTCCTATTGCATCTGAAAGTAGAAACTCGCCCGATTACAACGGTATGTGTATTTTTTCCCTAGGCCATTCTGGTTAAGCGTTTGGAGCAGCAGAATTGTGAAAAATTGTTTGTCTTCTCAGCCATTTCTTAGCTTCAAACTCCCATATCTCGCGAACGGATTGACTTAACCCAAAAGTTCCTGTTGCATGTGAAAGTAGAAACTCTCCCGATTACAACGGTATGTGTATTTTTTCCCTAGGCCATTCTGGTTAAGCGTTCGGAGCAGCAGAATTGCGAAAAATTTTTTGCCTTCTCAACGATTTCTTGTCTTCAAACTCCCATATCTCGCGAACGGATTGACCTAACCCAAAAATTGCTATTGCATCTGAAAGTAGAAACCCGCCCGATTACAACAGTATGTGTATTTTTTCCGTAGGCCATTCTGGTTAAGCGTTTGGAGCAGCAGAAGTGCGAAAAATTTGTTGTCTTCTCAACAATTTCTTAGTTTCAAACTCCCATATCTCGCGAACGGATTGACCTAACCCAAAAATTCCTATTGCATCTGAAAGTAGAAACTCGCCCGATTACAACGGTATGTGTATTTTTTCCCTAGGCCATTCTGGTTAAGCGTTTGAAGCAGCAGAATTGCGAAAAATTTTTTGCCTTCTCAACCATTTCTTGGCTTCAAACTCCCATATCTCGCGAACGGATTGACCTAACCCAAAAATTCCTATTGCATCTGAAAGTAGAAACTCGCCCGATTACAACGGTATGTGTATTTTTTCCCTAGGCCATTCTGGTTAAGCGTTTGGAGCAGCAGAATTGTGAAAAATTTTTTGACTTCTCTACCATTTCTTGGCTTCAAACTCCCATATCTCGCGAACGGATGGACCTAACCCAAAAATTCCTATTGCATCTGAAAGTAGAAACTCGCCCGATTACAACGGTATGTGTATTTTTTCCCTAGGCCATTCTGGTTAAGCGTTTGAAGCAGCAGAATTGCGAAAAATTTTTTGCCTTCTCAACCATTTCTTAGCTTCAAACTCCCAAATCTCGCGAACCGATTGACGTCACCCAAAAATTCCTGTTGCATCTGAAAGTAGAATCTCGCCCGATTACAACGGTATGTGTATTTTTTCCCTAGGCCATTCTGGTTAAGCGTTTGGAGCAGCAGAATTGCGAAAAATTTTTTGCCTTCTCAACCATTTCTTGGCTTCAAAGTCCCATATCTCGCGAACGGATTGACCTAACCCAAAAATTCCTATTGCATCTGAAAGTAGAAACTCGCCCCATTACAACGGTATGTGTATTTTTTCCCTAGGCCATTCTGGTTAAGCGTTTGGAGCAGCAGAATTGCGAAAAATTTTTTGTCTTCTCAACCATTTCTTAGCTTCAAACTCCCATATCTCGCGAACGGATTGACCTAACCCAAAAGTTACTGTTGCATCTGAAAGTAGGAACTCGCCCCATTACAACGGTATGTGTATTTTTTCCCTAGGCCATTCTGGTTAAGCGTTTGGAGCAGCAGAATTGCGAAAAATTTTTTGCCTTCTCAACGATTTCTTGTCTTCAAACTCCCATATCTCGCGAACGGATTGACCTAACCCAAAAATTCCTATTGCATCTGAAAGTAGAAACCCGCCCGATTACAACAGTATGTGTATTTTTTCCGTAGGCCATTCTGGTTAAGCGTTTGAAGCAGCAGAATTGCGAAAAATTTTTTGCCTTCTCAACGATTTCTTGTATTCAAACTCCCATATCTCGCGAACGGATTGACCTAAACCAAAAATTCCTATTGCATCTGAAAGTAGAAACCCGCCCGATTACAACAGTATGTGTATTTTTTCCCTAGGCCATTCTGGTTAAGCGTTTGGAGCAGCAGAATTGCGAAAAATTTTTTGCCTTCTCAACCATTTCTTGGGTTCAAAGTCCCATATCTCGCGAACGGATTGACTTAACCCAAAAATTCCTATTGCATCTGAAAGTAGAAACTCGCCCCATTACAACGGTATGTGTATTTTTTCCCTAGGCCATTCTGGTTAAGCGTTTGGAGCAGCAGAATTGCGAAAAATTTTTTGTCTTCTCAACCATTTCTTAGCTTCAAACTCCCATATCTCGCGAACGGATTGACTTAACCCAAAAGTTACTGTTGCATGTGAAAGTAGAAACTCGACCGATTACAACGGTATGTGTATTTTTTCCCTAGGCCATTCTGGTTAAGCGTTCGGAGCAGCAGAATTGCGAAAAATTTTTTGCCTTCTCAACGATTTCTTGTCTTCAAACTCCCATATCTCGCGAACGGATTGACCTAACCCAAAAATTCCTATTGCATCTGAAAGTAGAAACCCGCCCGATTACAACAGTATGTGTATTTTTTCCGTAGGCCATTCTGGTTAAGCGTTTGAAGCAGCAGAATTGCGAAAAATTTTTTGCCTTCTCAACGATTTCTTGTATTCAAACTCCCATATCTCGCGAACGGATTGACCTAACCCAAAAATTCCTATTGCATCTGAAAGTAGAAACCCGCCCGATTACAACAGTATGTGTATTTTTTCCCTAGGCCATTCTGGTTAAGCGTTTGGAGCAGCAGAATTGCGAAAAATTTTTTGCCTTCTCAACCATTTCTTGGGTACAAAGTCCCATATCTCGCGA
The DNA here is from genome assembly GCF_051014685.1 of Ptiloglossa arizonensis. NCBI lineage: Eukaryota > Metazoa > Arthropoda > Insecta > Hymenoptera > Colletidae > Ptiloglossa > Ptiloglossa arizonensis. The sequence continues at coordinate 844,355 of NW_027478585.1, forward strand.
ACGGATTGACCTAACCCAAAAATTCCTATTGCATCTGAAAGTAGAAACTCGCCCCATTACAACGGTATGTGTATTTTTTCCCTAGGCCATTCTGGTTAAGCGTTTGGAGCAGCAGAATTGCGAAAAGTTTTTTGTCTTCTCAACCATTTCTTAGCTTCAAACTCCCTTATCTCGCGAACGGATTGACCTAACCCAAAAGTTCCTGTTGCATGTGAAAGTAGAAACTCGCCCGATTACAACGGTATGTGTATTTTTTCCCTAGGCCATTCTGGTTAAGCGTTCGGAGCAGCAGAATTGCGAAAAATTTTTTGCCTTCTCAACGATTTCTTGTCTTCAAACTCCCATATCTCGCGAACGGATTGACCTAACCCAAAAATTCCTATTGCATCTGAAAGTAGAAACCCGCCCGATTACAACAGTATGTGTATTTTTTCCGTAGGCCATTCTGGTTAAGCGTTTGGAGCAGCAGAAGTGCGAAAAATTTGTTGTCTTCTCAACAGTTTCTTAGCTTCAAACTCCCATATCTCGCGAACGGATTGACCTAACCCAAAAGGTCCTGTTGCATGTGAAAGTAGAATCTCGCCCGATTACAACGGTATGTGTATTTTTTCCCTAGGCCATTCTGGTTAAGCGTTCGGAGCAGCGGAATTGCGAAAAATTTTTTGCCTTCTCAACGATTTCTTGTCTTCAAACTCCCATATCTCGCGAACGGATTGACCTAACCCAAAAATTCCTATTGCATTTGAAAGTAGAAACTCGCCCGATTACAACGGTATGTGTATTTTTTCCCTAGGCCATTCTGGTTAAGCGTTTGAAGCCACAGAATTGCGAAAAATTTTTTGCCTTCTCAACCATTTCTTGGCTTCAAAGTCCCATATCTCGCGAACGGATTGACTTAACCCAAAAATTCCTATTGCATCTGAAAGTAGAAACTCGCCCCATTACAACGGTATGTGTATTTTTTCCCTAGGCCATTCTGGTTAAGCGTTTGGAGCAGCAGAATTGCGAAAAATTTTTTGTCTTCTCAACCATTTCTTAGCTTCAAACTCCCATATCTCGCGAACGGATTGACTTAACCCAAAAGTTACTGTTGCATGTGAAAGTAGAAACTCGACCGATTACAACGGTATGTGTATTTTTTCCCTAGGCCATTCTGGTTAAGCGTTCGGAGCAGCAGAATTGCGAAAAATTTTTTGCCTTCTCAACGATTTCTTGTCTTCAAACTCCCATATCTCGCGAACGGATTGACCTAACCCAAAAATTCCTATTGCATCTGAAAGTAGAAACCCGCCCGATTACAACAGTATGTGTATTTTTTCCGTAGGCCATTCTGGTTAAGCGTTTGAAGCAGCAGAATTGCGAAAAATTTTTTGCCTTCTCAACGATTTCTTGTATTCAAACTCCCATATCTCGCGAACGGATTGACCTAACCCAAAAATTCCTATTGCATCTGAAAGTAGAAACCCGCCCGATTACAACAGTATGTGTATTTTTTCCCTAGGCCATTCTGGTTAAGCGTTTGGAGCAGCAGAATTGCGAAAAATTTTTTGCCTTCTCAACCATTTCTTGGGTACAAAGTCCCATATCTCGCGAACGGATTGACCTAACCCAAAAATTCCTATTGCATCTGAAAGTAGAAACTCGCCCCATTACAACGGTATGTGTATTTTTTCCCTAGGCCATTCTGGTTAAGCGTTTGGAGCAGCAGAATTGCGAAAAGTTTTTTGTCTTCTCAACCATTTCTTAGCTTCAAACTCCCTTATCTCGCGAACGGATTGACCTAACCCAAAAGTTCCTGTTGCATGTGAAAGTAGAAACTCGCCCGATTACAACGGTATGTGTATTTTTTCCCTAGGCCATTCTGGTTAAGCGTTCGGAGCAGCAGAATTGCGAAAAATTTTTTGCCTTCTCAACGATTTCTTGTCTTCAAACTCCCATATCTCGCGAACGGATTGACCTAACCCAAAAATTCCTATTGCATCTGAAAGTAGAAACCCGCCCGATTACAACAGTATGTGTATTTTTTCCGTAGGCCATTCTGGTTAAGCGTTTGGAGCAGCAGAAGTGCGAAAAATTTGTTGTCTTCTCAACAGTTTCTTAGCTTCAAACTCCCATATCTCGCGAACGGATTGACCTAACCCAAAAGGTCCTGTTGCATGTGAAAGTAGAATCTCGCCCGATTACAACGGTATGTGTATTTTTTCCCTAGGCCATTCTGGTTAAGCGTTCGGAGCAGCGGAATTGCGAAAAATTTTTTGCCTTCTCAACGATTTCTTGTCTTCAAACTCCCATATCTCGCGAACGGATTGACCTAACCCAAAAATTCCTATTGCATTTGAAAGTAGAAACTCGCCCGATTACAACGGTATGTGTATTTTTTCCCTAGGCCATTCTGGTTAAGCGTTTGAAGCCACAGAATTGCGAAAAATTTTTTGCCTTCTCAACCATTTCTTGGCTTCAAACTCCCATATCTCGCGAACGGATTGACCTAACCCAAAAATTCCTATTGCATCTGAAAGTAGAAACTCGCCCGATTACAACGGTATGTGTATTTTTTCCCTAGGCCATTCTGGTTAAGCGTTTGGAGCAGCAGAATTGTGAAAAATTGTTTGTCTTCTCAGCCATTTCTTAGCTTCAAACTCCCATATCTCGCGAACGGATTGACTTAACCCAAAAGTTCCTGTTGCATGTGAAAGTAGAAACTCTCCCGATTACAACGGTATGTGTATTTTTTCCCTAGGCCATTCTGGTTAAGCGTTCGGAGCAGCAGAATTGCGAAAAATTTTTTGCCTTCTCAACGATTTCTTGTCTTCAAACTCCCATATCTCGCGAACGGATTGACCTAACCCAAAAATTGCTATTGCATCTGAAAGTAGAAACCCGCCCGATTACAACAGTATGTGTATTTTTTCCGTAGGCCATTCTGGTTAAGCGTTTGGAGCAGCAGAAGTGCGAAAAATTTGTTGTCTTCTCAACAATTTCTTAGTTTCAAACTCCCATATCTCGCGAACGGATTGACCTAACCCAAAAGTTCCTATTGCATCTGAAAGTAGAAACTCGCCCGATTACAACGGTATGTGTATTTTTTCCCTAGGCCATTCTGGTTAAGCGTTTGAAGCAGCAGAATTGCGAAAAATTTTTTGCCTTCTCAACCATTTCTTGGCATCAAACTCCCATATCTCGCGAACGGATTGACCTAACCCAAAAATTCCTATTGCATCTGAAAGTAGAAACTCGCCCGATTACAACGGTATGTGTATTTTTTCCCTAGGCCATTCTGGTTAAGCGTTTGGAGCAGCAGAATTGTGAAAAATTTTTTGCCTTCTCTACCATTTCTTGGCTTCAAACTCCCATATCTCGCGAACGGATGGACCTAACCCAAAAATTCCTATTGCATCTGAAAGTAGAAACTCGCCCGATTACAACGGTATGTGTATTTTTTCCCTAGGCCATTCTGGTTAAGCGTTTGGAGCAGAAGAATTGCGAAAAATTTTTTGCCTTCTCAACGATTTCTTGTCTTCAAACTCCCATATCTCGCGAACGGATTGACCTAACCCAAAAATTCCTATTGCATCTGAAAGTAGAAACTCGCCCGATTACAACGGTATGTGTATTTTTTCCCTAGGCCATTCTGGTTAAGCGTTTGAAGCAGCAGAATTGCGAAAAATTTTTAGCCTTCTCAACCATTTCTTAGCTTCAAACTCCCAAATCTCGCGAACCGATTGACGTCACCCAAAAATTCCTGTTGCATCTGAAAGTAGAATCTCGCCCGATTACAACGGTATGTGTATTTTTTCCCTAGGCCATTCTGGTTAAGCGTTTGGAGCAGCAGAATTGCGTAAAATTGTTTGCCTTCTCAACCATTTCTTGGCTTCAAAGTCCCATATCTCGCGAACGGATTGACCTAACCCAAAAATTCCTATTGCATCTGAAAGTAGAAACTCGCCCCATTACAACGGTATGTGTATTTTTTCCCTAGGCCATTCTGGTTAAGCGTTTGGAGCAGCAGAAGTGCGAAAAATTTGTTGTCTTCTCAACAATTTCTTAGCTTCAAACTCCCATATCTCGCGAACGGATTGACCTAACCCAAAAGTTCCTGTTGCATGTGAAAGTAGAATCTCGCCCGATTACAACGGTATGTGTATTTTTTCCCTAGGCCATTCTGGTTAAGCGTTCGGAGCAGCGGAATTGCGACAAATTTTTTGCCTTCTCAACGATTTCTTGTCTTCAAACTCCCATATCTCGCGAACGGATTGACCTAACCCAAAAATTCCTATTGCATCTGAAAGTAGAAACTCGCCCGATTACAACGGTATGTGTATTTTTTCCCTAGGCCATTCTGGTTAAGCGTTTGAAGCAGCAGAATTGCGAAAAATTTTTTGCCTTCTCAACCATTTCTTGGCTTCAAACTCCCATATCTCGCGAACGGATTGACCTAACCCAAAAATTCCTATTGCATCTGAAAGTAGAAACTCGCCCGATTACAACGGTATGTGTATTTTTTCCCTAGGCCATTCTGGTTAAGCGTTTGGAGCAGCAGAATTGTGAAAAATTTTTTGACTTCTCTACCATTTCTTGGCTTCAAACTCCCATATCTCGCGAACGGATGGACCTAACCCAAAAATTCCTATTGCATCTGAAAGTAGAAACTCGCCCGATTACAACGGTATGTGTATTTTTTCCCTAGGCCATTCTGGTTAAGCGTTTGGAGCAGCAGAATTGCGAAAAATTTTTTGCCTTCTCAACGATTTCTTGTCTTCAAACTCCCATATCTCGCGAACGGATTGACCTAACCCAAAAATTCCTATTGCATCTGAAAGTAGAAACTCGCCCGATTACAACGGTATGTGTATTTTTTCCCTAGGCCATTCTGGTTAAGCGTTTGAAGCAGCAGAATTGCGAAAAATTTTTTGCCTTCTCAACCATTTCTTAGCTTCAAACTCCCAAATCTCGCGAACCGATTGACGTCACCCAAAAATTCCTGTTGCATCTGAAAGTAGAATCTCGCCCGATTACAACGGTATGTGTATTTTTTCCCTAGGCCATTCTGGTTAAGCGTTTGGAGCAGCAGAATTGCGAAAAATTTTTTGCCTTCTCAACCATTTCTTGGCTTCAAAGTCCCATATCTCGCGAACGGATTGACCTAACCCAAAAATTCCTATTGCATCTGAAAGTAGAAACTCGCCCCATTACAACGGTATGTGTATTTTTTCCCTAGGCCATTCTGGTTAAGCGTTTGGAGCAGCAGAATTGCGAAAAATTTTTTGTCTTCTCAACCATTTCTTAGCTTCAAACTCCCATATCTCGCGAACGGATTGACCTAACCCAAAAGTTACTGTTGCATCTGAAAGTAGAAACTCGCCCCATTACAACGGTATGTGTATTTTTTCCCTAGGCCATTCTGGTTAAGCGTTTGGAGCAGCAGAATTGCGAAAAATTTTTTGCCTTCTCAACGATTTCTTGTCTTCAAACTCCCATATCTCGCGAACGGATTGACCTAACCCAAAAATTCCTATTGCATCTGAAAGTAGAAACCCGCCCGATTACAACAGTATGTGTATTTTTTCCGTAGGCCATTCTGGTTAAGCGTTTGAAGCAGCAGAATTGCGAAAAATTTTTTGCCCTCTCAACGATTTCTTGTATTCAAACTCCCATATCTCGCGAACGGATTGACCTAACCCAAAAATTCCTATTGCATCTGAAAGTAGAAACCCGCCCGATTACAACAGTATGTGTATTTTTTCCCTAGGCCATTCTGGTTAAGCGTTTGGAGCAGCAGAATTGCGAAAAATTTTTTGCCTTCTCAACCATTTCTTGGGTTCAAAGTCCCATATCTCGCGAACGGATTGACCTAACCCAAAAATTCCTATTGCATCTGAAAGTAGAAACTCGCCCCATTACAACGGTATGTGTATTTTTTCCCTAGGCCATTCTGGTTAAGCGTTCGGAGCAGCAGAATTGCGAAAAATTTTTTGCCTTCTCAACGATTTCTTGTCTTCAAACTCCCATATCTCGCGAACGGATTGACCTAACCCAAAAATTCCTATTGCATCTGAAAGTAGAAACCCGCCCGATTACAACAGTATGTGTATTTTTTCCGTAGGCCATTCTGGTTAAGCGTTTGGAGCAGCAGAATTGCGAAAAATTTTTTGTCTTCTCAACCATTTCTTAGCTTCAAACTCCCATATCTCGCGAACGGATTGACCTAACCCAAAAGTTACTGTTGCATGTGAAAGTAGAAACTCGACCGATTACAACGGTATGTGTATTTTTTCCCTAGGCCATTCTGGTTAAGCGTTCGGAGCAGCAGAATTGCGAAAAATTTTTTGCCTTCTCAACGATTTCTTGTCTTCAAACTCCCATATCTCGCGAACGGATTGACCTAACCCAAAAATTCCTATTGCATTTGAAACTAGAAACTCGCCCGATTACAACGGTATGTGTATTTTTTCCCTAGGCCATTCTGGTTAAGCGTTTGAAGCCACAGAATTGCGAAAAATTTTTTGCCTTCTCAACCATTTCTTGGCTTCAAACTCCCATATCTCGCGAACGGATTGACCTAACCCAAAAATTCCTATTGCATCTGAAAGTAGAAACTCGCCCGATTACAACGGTATGTGTATTTTTTCCCTAGGCCATTCTGGTTAAGCGTTCGGAGCAGCAGAATTGCGGAAAATTTTTTGCCTTCTCAACGATTTCTTGTCTTCAAACTCCCATATCTCGCGAACGGATTGACCTAACCCAAAAATTGCTATTGCATCTGAAAGTAGAAACCCGCCCGATTACAACAGTATGTGTATTTTTTCCGTAGGCCATTCTGGTTAAGCGTTTGGAGCAGCAGAAGTGCGAAAAATTTGTTGTCTTCTCAACAATTTCTTAGTTTCAAACTCCCATATCTCGCGAACGGATTGACCTAACCCAAAAGTTCCTATTGCATCTGAAAGTAGAAACTCGCCCGATTACAACGGTATGTGTATTTTTTCCCTAGGCCATTCTGGTTAAGCGTTTGAAGCAGCAGAATTGCGAAAAATTTTTTGCCTTCTCAACCATTTCTTGGCTTCAAACTCCCATATCTCGCGAACGGATTGACCTAACCCAAAAATTCCTATTGCATCTGAAAGTAGAAACTCGCCCGATTACAACGGTATGTGTATTTTTTCCCTAGGCCATTCTGGTTAAGCGTTTGGAGCAGCAGAATTGCGAAAAATTTTTTGCCTTCTCAACGATTTCTTGTCTTCAAACTCCCATATCTCGCGAACGGATTGACCTAACCCAAAAATTCCTATTGCATCTGAAAGTAGAAACTCGCCCGATTACAACGGTATGTGTATTTTTTCCCTAGGCCATTCTGGTTAAGCGTTTGAAGCAGCAGAATTGCGAAAAATTTTTAGCCTTCTCAACCATTTCTTAGCTTCAAACTCCCAAATCTCGCGAACGGATTGACGTCACCCAAAAATTCCTGTTGCATCTGAAAGTAGAATCTCGCCCGATTACAACGGTATGTGTATTTTTTCCCTAGGCCATTCTGGTTAAGCGTTTGGAGCAGCAGAATTGCGTAAAATTGTTTGCCTTCTCAACCATTTCTTGGCTTCAAAGTCCCATATCTCGCGAACGGATTGACCTAACCCAAAAATTCCTATTGCATCTGAAAGTAGAAACTCGCCCCATTACAACGGTATGTGTATTTTTTCCCTAGGCCATTCTGGTTAAGCGTTTGGAGCAGCAGAAGTGCGAAAAATTTGTTGTCTTCTCAACAATTTCTTAGCTTCAAACTCCCATATCTCGCGAACGGATTGACCTAACCCAAAAGTTCCTGTTGCATGTGAAAGTAGAATCTCGCCCGATTACAACGGTATGTGTATTTCTTCCCTAGGCCATTCTGGTTAAGCGTTCGGAGCAGCGGAATTGCGACAAATTTTTTGCCTTCTCAACGATTTCTTGTCTTCAAACTCCCATATCTCGCGAACGGATTGACCTAACCCAAAAATTCCTATTGCATCTGAAAGTAGAAACTCGCCCGATTACAACGGTATGTGTATTTTTTCCCTAGGCCATTCTGGTTAAGCGTTTGAAGCAGCAGAATTGCGAAAAATTTTTTGCCTTCTCAACCATTTCTTGGCTTCAAACTCCCATATCTCGCGAACGGATTGACCTAACCCAAAAATTCCTATTGCATCTGAAAGTAGAAACTCGCCCGATTACAACGGTATGTGTATTTTTTCCCTAGGCCATTCTGGTTAAGCGTTTGGAGCAGCAGAATTGTGAAAAATTTTTTGACTTCTCTACCAGTTCTTGGCTTCAAACTCCCATATCTCGCGAACGGATGGACCTAACCCAAAAATTCCTATTGCATCTGAAAGTAGAAACTCGCCCGATTACAACGGTATGTGTATTTTTTCCCTAGGCCATTCTGGTTAAGCGTTTGGAGCAGCAGAATTGCGAAAAATTTTTTGCCTTCTCAACGATTTCTTGTCTTCAAACTCCCATATCTCGCGAACGGATTGACCTAACCCAAAAATTCCTATTGCATCTGAAAGTAGAAACTCGCCCGATTACAACGGTATGTGTATTTTTTCCCTAGGCCATTCTGGTTAAGCGTTTGAAGCAGCAGAATTGCGAAAAATTTTTTGCCTTCTCAACCATTTCTTAGCTTCAAACTCCCAAATCTCGCGAACCGATTGACGTCACCCAAAAATTCCTGTTGCATCTGAAAGTAGAATCTCGCCCGATTACAAGGGTATGTGTATTTTTTCCCTAGGCCATTCTGGTTAAGCGTTTGGAGCAGCAGAATTGCGAAAAATTTTTTGCCTTCTCAACCATTTCTTGGCTTCAAAGTCCCATATCTCGCGAACGGATTGACCTAACCCAAAAATTCCTATTGCATCTGAAAGTAGAAACTCGCCCCATTACAACGGTATGTGTATTTTTTCCCTAGGCCATTCTGGTTAAGCGTTTGGAGCAGCAGAATTGCGAAAAATTTTTTGTCTTCTCAACCATTTCTTAGCTTCAAACTCCCATATCTCGCGAACGGATTGACCTAACCCAAAAGTTACTGTTGCATGTGAAAGTAGAAACTCGCCCGATTACAACGGTATGTGTATTTTTTCCCTAGGCCATTCTGGTTAAGCGTTTGGAGCAGCAGAATTGCGAAAAATTTTTTGCCTTCTCAACGATTTCTTGTCTTCAAACTCCCATATCTCGCGAACGGATTGACCTAACCCAAAAATTCCTATTGCATCTGAAAGTAGAAACCCGCCCGATTACAACAGTATGTGTATTTTTTCCGTAGGCCATTCTGGTTAAGCGTTTGAAGCAGCAGAATTGCGAAAAATTTTTTGCCTTCTCAACGATTTCTTGTATTCAAACTCCCATATCTCGCGAACGGATTGACCTAACCCAAAAATTCCTATTGCATCTGAAAGTAGAAACCCGCCCGATTACAACAGTATGTGTATTTTTTCCCTAGGCCATTCTCATTAAGCGTTTGGAGCAACAGAATTGCAAAAATTTTTTGCCTTCTCAACCATTTCTTGGCTCCAAAGTCCCATATCTCGCGAACGGATTGACCTAACCCAAAAATTCCTATTGCATCTGAAAGTAGAAACTCGCCCGATTACAGCGGTATGTTTATTTTTTCCCTAGGCCATTCTGGTTAAGCGTTTGGAGCAGCAGAATTGCGAAAAATTTTTTGCCTTCTCAACCACATCTTGGCTTCAAACTCCCATATCTCGCGAACGGATTGACCTAACCCAAAAATTCTTGTTGCGTCTGAAAGTAGAAACTCGCCCGATTACAACGGTATGTGTATTTTTTCCCTAGGCCATTCTGGTTAAGCGTTTGAAGCAGCAGAATTGCGAAAAATTTTTTGCCTTCTCAACCATTTCTTGGCTTCAAACTCCCATATCTCGCGAACGGATTGACCTAACCCAAAAATTCCTATTGCATCTGAAAGTAGAAACTCGCCCGATTACAACGGTATGTGTATTTTTTCCCTAGGCCATTCTGGTTAAGCGTTTGGAGCAGCAGAATTGTGAAAAATTTTTTGCCTTCTCTACCATTTCTTGGCTTCAAACTCCCATATCTCGCGAACGGATGGACCTAACCCAAAAATTCCTATTGCATCTGAAAGTAGAAACTCGCCCGATTACAACGGTATGTGTATTTTTTCCCTAGGCCATTCTGGTTAAGCGTTTGAAGCAGCAGAATTGCGAAAAATTTTTAGCCTTCTCAACCATTTCTTAGCTTCAAACTCCCAAATCTCGCGAACGGATTGACGTCACCCAAAAATTCCTGTTGCATCTGAAAGTAGAATCTCGCCCGATTACAACGGTATGTGTATTTTTTCCCTAGGCCATTCTGGTTAAGCGTTTGGAGCAGCAGAATTGCGTAAAATTGTTTGCCTTCTCAACCATTTCTTGGCTTCAAAGTCCCATATCTCGCGAACGGATTGACCTAACCCAAAAATTCCTATTGCATCTGAAAGTAGAATCTCGCCCGATTACAACGGTATGTGTATTTTTTCCCTAGGCCATTCTGGTTAAGCGTTCGGAGCAGCGGAATTGCGAAAAATTTTTTGCCTTCTCAACGATTTCTTGTCTTCAAACTCCCATATCTCGCGAACGGATTGACCTAACCCAAAAATTCCTATTGCATTTGAAAGTAGAAACTCGCCCGATTACAACGGTATGTGTATTTTTTCCCTAGGCCATTCTGGTTAAGCGTTTGAAGCCACAGAATTGCGAAAAATTTTTTGCCTTCTCAACCATTTCTTGGCTTCAAACTCCCATATCTCGCGAACGGATTGACCTAACCCAAAAATTCCTATTGCATCTGAAAGTAGAAACTCGCCCGATTACAACGGTATGTGTATTTTTTCCCTAGGCCATTCTGGTTAAGCGTTTGGAGCAGCAGAATTGTGAAAAATTGTTTGTCTTCTCAGCCATTTCTTAGCTTCAAACTCCCATATCTCGCGAACGGATTGACTTAACCCAAAAGTTCCTGTTGCATGTGAAAGTAGAAACTCTCCCGATTACAACGGTATGTGTATTTTTTCCCTAGGCCATTCTGGTTAAGCGTTCGGAGCAGCAGAATTGCGAAAAATTTTTTGCCTTCTCAACGATTTCTTGTCTTCAAACTCCCATATCTCGCGAACGGATTGACCTAACCCAAAAATTGCTATTGCATCTGAAAGTAGAAACCCGCCCGATTACAACAGTATGTGTATTTTTTCCGTAGGCCATTCTGGTTAAGCGTTTGGAGCAGCAGAAGTGCGAAAAATTTGTTGTCTTCTCAACAATTTCTTAGTTTCAAACTCCCATATCTCGCGAACGGATTGACCTAACCCAAAAGTTCCTATTGCATCTGAAAGTAGAAACTCGCCCGATTACAACGGTATGTGTATTTTTTCCCTAGGCCATTCTGGTTAAGCGTTTGAAGCAGCAGAATTGCGAAAAATTTTTTGCCTTCTCAACCATTTCTTGGCTTCAAACTCCCATATCTCGCGAACGGATTGACCTAACCCAAAAATTCCTATTGCATCTGAAAGTAGAAACTCGCCCGATTACAACGGTATGTGTATTTTTTCCCTAGGCCATTCTGGTTAAGCGTTTGGAGCAGCAGAATTGTGAAAAATTTTTTGCCTTCTCTACCATTTCTTGGCTTCAAACTCCCATATCTCGCGAACGGATGGACCTAACCCAAAAATTCCTATTGCATCTGAAAGTAGAAACTCGCCCGATTACAACGGTATGTGTATTTTTTCCCTAGGCCATTCTGGTTAAGCGTTTGAAGCAGCAGAATTGCGAAAAATTTTTAGCCTTCTCAACCATTTCTTAGCTTCAAACTCCCAAATCTCGCGAACGGATTGACGTCACCCAAAAATTCCTGTTGCATCTGAAAGTAGAATCTCGCCCGATTACAACGGTATGTGTATTTTTTCCCTAGGCCATTCTGGTTAAGCGTTTGGAGCAGCAGAATTGCGTAAAATTGTTTGCCTTCTCAACCATTTCTTGGCTTCAAAGTCCCATATCTCGCGAACGGATTGACCTAACCCAAAAATTCCTATTGCATCTGAAAGTAGAAACTCGCCCCATTACAACGGTATGTGTATTTTTTCCCTAGGCCATTCTGGTTAAGCGTTTGGAGCAGCAGAAGTGCGAAAAATTTGTTGTCTTCTCAACAATTTCTTAGCTTCAAACTCCCATATCTCGCGAACGGATTGACCTAACCCAAAAGTTCCTGTTGCATGTGAAAGTAGAATCTCGCCCGATTACAACGGTATGTGTATTTCTTCCCTAGGCCATTCTGGTTAAGCGTTCGGAGCAGCGGAATTGCGACAAATTTTTTGCCTTCTCAACGATTTCTTGTCTTCAAACTCCCATATCTCGCGAACGGATTGACCTAACCCAAAAATTCCTATTGCATCTGAAAGTAGAAACTCGCCCGATTACAACGGTATGTGTATTTTTTCCCTAGGCCATTCTGGTTAAGCGTTTGAAGCAGCAGAATTGCGAAAAATTTTTTGCCTTCTCAACCATTTCTTGGCTTCAAACTCCCATATCTCGCGAACGGATTGACCTAACCCAAAAATTCCTATTGCATCTGAAAGTAGAAACTCGCCCGATTACAACGGTATGTGTATTTTTTCCCTAGGCCATTCTGGTTAAGCGTTTGGAGCAGCAGAATTGTGAAAAATTTTTTGACTTCTCTACCAGTTCTTGGCTTCAAACTCCCATATCTCGCGAACGGATGGACCTAACCCAAAAATTCCTATTGCATCTGAAAGTAGAAACTCGCCCGATTACAACGGTATGTGTATTTTTTCCCTAGGCCATTCTGGTTAAGCGTTTGGAGCAGCAGAATTGCGAAAAATTTTTTGCCTTCTCAACGATTTCTTGTCTTCAAACTCCCATATCTCGCGAACGGATTGACCTAACCCAAAAATTCCTATTGCATCTGAAAGTAGAAACTCGCCCGATTACAACGGTATGTGTATTTTTTCCCTAGGCCATTCTGGTTAAGCGTTTGAAGCAGCAGAATTGCGAAAAATTTTTTGCCTTCTCAACCATTTCTTAGCTTCAAACTCCCAAATCTCGCGAACCGATTGACGTCACCCAAAAATTCCTGTTGCATCTGAAAGTAGAATCTCGCCCGATTACAAGGGTATGTGTATTTTTTCCCTAGGCCATTCTGGTTAAGCGTTTGGAGCAGCAGAATTGCGAAAAATTTTTTGCCTTCTCAACCATTTCTTGGCTTCAAAGTCCCATATCTCGCGAACGGATTGACCTAACCCAAAAATTCCTATTGCATCTGAAAGTAGAAACTCGCCCCATTACAACGGTATGTGTATTTTTTCCCTAGGCCATTCTGGTTAAGCGTTTGGAGCAGCAGAATTGCGAAAAATTTTTTGTCTTCTCAACCATTTCTTAGCTTCAAACTCCCATATCTCGCGAACGGATTGACCTAACCCAAAAGTTACTGTTGCATGTGAAAGTAGAAACTCGCCCGATTACAACGGTATGTGTATTTTTTCCCTAGGCCATTCTGGTTAAGCGTTTGGAGCAGCAGAATTGCGAAAAATTTTTTGCCTTCTCAACGATTTCTTGTCTTCAAACTCCCATATCTCGCGAACGGATTGACCTAACCCAAAAATTCCTATTGCATCTGAAAGTAGAAACCCGCCCGATTACAACAGTATGTGTATTTTTTCCGTAGGCCATTCTGGTTAAGCGTTTGAAGCAGCAGAATTGCGAAAAATTTTTTGCCTTCTCAACGATTTCTTGTATTCAAACTCCCATATCTCGCGAACGGATTGACCTAACCCAAAAATTCCTATTGAATCTGAAAGTAGAAACCCGCCCGATTACAACAGTATGTGTATTTTTTCCCTAGGCCATTCTCATTAAGCGTTTGGAGCAACAGAATTGCAAAAATTTTTTGCCTTCTCAACCATTTCTTGGCTCCAAAGTCCCATATCTCGCGAACGGATTGACCTAACCCAAAAATTCCTATTGCATCTGAAAGTAGAAACTCGCCCGATTACAGCGGTATGTTTATTTTTTCCCTAGGCCATTCTGGTTAAGCGTTTGGAGCAGCAGAATTGCGAAAAATTTTTTGCCTTCTCAACCACATCTTGGCTTCAAACTCCCATATCTCGCGAACGGATTGACCTAACCCAAAAATTCTTGTTGCGTCTGAAAGTAGAAACTCGCCCGATTACAACCCTATGTGTATTTTTTCCCTAGGCCATTCTTGTTAAGCGTTTGGAGCAGCAGAATTGCGAAAAATTTTTTGCCTTCTCAACCATTTCTTGGCTCCAAAGTCCCATATCTCGCGAACGGATTGACCTAACCCAAAAATTCCTATTGCATCTGAAAGTAGAAACTCGCCCGATTACAGCGGTATGTGTATTTTTTCCCTAGGCCATTCTGGTTAAGCGTTTGGAGCAGCAGAATTGTGATAAATTTTTTGCCTTATCTACCATTTTTTGGCTTCAAACTCCCATCTCTCGCGAACGGATTGACCTAACCCGAAAATTCCTATTGCATCTGAAAGTAGAAACTCGCCCCATTACAACGGTATGTGTATTTTTTCCCTAGGCCATTCTGGTTATGCGTTTGGAGCAGCAGAATTGTGAAAAATTTTTTGCCTTCTCTACCATTTCTTGGCTTCAAACTCCCATATCTCGCGAACGGATTGACCTAACCCAAAAATTCCTATTGCATCTGAAAGTAGAAACTCGCCCGATTACAACGGTATGTGTATTTTTTCCGTAGGCCATTCTGGTTAAGCGTTTGGAGCAGCAGAATTGTGAAAAATTTTTTGCCTTCTCTACCATTTCTTGGGTTCAAACTCCCATATCTCGCGAACGGATTGACCTAACCCAAAAATTCCTATTGCATCTGAAAGTAGAAACTCGCCCGATTACAACGGTATGTGTATTTTTTCCCTAGGCCATTCTGGTTAAGCGTTTGGAGCAGCAGAATTGCGAAAAATTTTTTGCCTTCTCAACCATTTCTTGGCTTCAAACTCCCATATCTCGCGAACGGATTGACCTAACCCAAAAATTCCTATTGCATCTGAAAGTAGAAACTCGCCCGATTACAACGGTATGTATATTTTTTCCCTAGGCCATTCTGGTTAAGCGTTTGGAGCAGCAGAACTGCGAAAATTTTTTTGCCTTCTCAACCATTTCTTGTCTTCAAACTCCCATATCTCGCGAACGGATTGACCTAACCCAAAAATTCCTATTGCATCTGAAAGTAGAAACTCGCCCGATTACAGCGGTATGTGTATTTTTTCCCTAGGCCATTCTGGTTAAGCGTTTGGAGCAGCAGAATTGTGATAAATTTTTTGCCTTATCTACCATTTTTTGGCTTCAAACTCCCATCTCTCGCGAACGGATTGACCTAACCCAAAAATTCCTATTGCATCTGAAAGTAGAAACTCGCCCCATTACAACGGTATGTGTATTTTTTCCCTAGGCCATTCTGGTTATGCGTTTGGAGCAGCAGAATTGTGAAATATTTTTTGCCTTCTCTACCATTTCTTGGCTTCAAACTCCCATATCTCGCGAAAGGATTGACCTAACCCAAAAATTCCTATTGCATCTGAAAGTAGAAACTCGCCCGATTACAACGGTATGTGTATTTTTTCCGTAGGCCATTCTGGTTAAGCGTTTGGAGCAGCAGAATTGTGAAAAATTTTTTGCCTTCTCTACCATTTCTTGGCTTCAAACTCCCATATCTCGCGAACGGATTGACCTAACCCAAAAATTCCTATTGCATCTGAAAGTAGAAACTCGCCCGATTACAACGGTATGTGTATTTTTTCCCTAGGCCATTCTGGTTAAGCGTTTGGAGCAGCAGAATTGCGAAAAATTTTTTGCCTTCTCAACCATTTCTTGGCTTCAAACTCCCATATCTCGCGAACGGATTGACCTAACCCAAAAATTCCTGTTGGATCTGAAAGTAGAATCTCGCCCGATTACAACGGTGTGTGTATTTTTTCCATAGGCCATTCTGGTTAAGCGTTTGGAGCAGCAGAATTGCGAAAAATTTTTTGTCTTCTCAACCATTTCTTGGCTTCAAACTCCCATATCTCGCGGACGGATTGACCTAACCCAAAAATTCCTGTTGCGCGTGAAAGTAGAAACTCGCCCGATTACAACGGTATGTGTATTATTTCCCTAGGCCATTCTCATTAAGCGTTTGGAGCAACAGAATTGCAAAAATTTTTTGCCTTCTCAACCATTTCTTGGCTCCAAAGTCCCATATCTCGCGAACGGATTGACCTAACCCAAAAATTCCTATTGCATCTGAAAGTAGAAACTCGCCCGATTACAGCGGTATGTTTATTTTTTCCCTAGGCCATTCTGGTTAAGCGTTTGGAGCAGCAGAATTGCGAAAAATTTTTTGCCTTCTCAACCACATCTTGGCTTCAAACTCCCATATCTCGCGAACGGATTGACCTAACCCAAAAATTCTTGTTGCGTCTGAAAGTAGAAACTCGCCCGATTACAACCCTATGTGTATTTTTTCCCTAGGCCATTCTGGTTAAGCGTTTGGAGCAGCAGAATTGCGAAAAATTTTTTGCCTTCTCAACCATTTCTTGGCTCCAAAGTCCCATATCTCGCGAACGGATTGACCTAACCCAAAAATTCCTATTGCATCTGAAAGTAGAAACTCGCCCGATTACAGCGGTATGTGTATTTTTTCCCTAGGCCATTCTGGTTAAGCGTTTGGAGCAGCAGAAGTGCGAAAAATTTGTTGCCTTCTCAACCATTTCTTGGCTTCAAACTCCCATATCTCGCGAACGGATTGACCTAACCCAAAAATTCCTATTGCATCTGAAAGTAGAAACTCGCCCGATTACAGCGGTATGTGTATTTTTTCCCTAGGCCATTCTGGTTAAGCGTTTGGAGCAGCAGAATTGCGAAAAATTTTTTGCCTTCTCAACCATTTCTTGGCTTCAAACTCCCATATCTCGCGAACGGATTGACCTAACCCAAAAATTCCTATTGCATCTGAAAGTAGAAACTCGCCCCATTACAACGGTATGTGTATTTTTTCCCTAGGCCATTCTGGTTATGCGTTTGGAGCAGCAGAAGTGCGAAAAAATTTTTGCCTTCTCAACCATTTCTTGTCCTCAAACTCCCAAATCTCGCGAACGGGTTGACCTAACACAAGAATTTCTATTGCATCTGAAAGTAGAAACTCGCCCGATTACAACGGTATGTGTATTTTCCCCCTAGGCCATTCTGGTTAAGAGTTTGGAGCAGCAGAATTGCGAAAAATTTTTTGCCTTCTCAACCATTTCTTGGCTTCAAAGTCCCATATCTCGCGAACGGATTGACCTGACCCAAAAATTCCTATTGCATCTGAAAGTAGAAACTCGCCCGATTACAACGGTATGTGTATTTTTTCCCTAGGTCATTCTGGTTAAGCGTTTGGAGCAGCAGAATTGTGAAAAATTTTTTGCCTTCTCTACCATTTCTTGGCTTCAAACTCCCATATCTCGCGAACGGATTGACCTAACCCAAAAATTCCTATTGCATCTTAAAGTAGAAACTCGCCCGATTACAACGGTATGTGTATTTTTTCCGTAGGCCATTCTGGTTAAGCGTTTGGAGCAGCAGAAGTGCAAATAATTTGTTGTCTTCTCAACCATTTCTTAGCTTCAAACTCCCATATCTCGCGAACGGATTGACGTAACCCAAAATTTCCTATTGCGTCTGAAAGTAGAAACTCGGCCGATTACAACGGTATGTGTATTTTTTCCGTAGGCCATTCTGGTTAAGCGTTTGGAGCAGCAGAATTGTGATAAATTTTTTGCCTTATCTACCATTTCTTGGCTTCAAACTCCCATATCTCGCGAACGGATTGACCTAACCCAAAAATTCCTATTGCATCTGAAAGTAGAAACTCGCCCGATTACAACGGTATGTGTATTTTTTCCATAGGCCATTCTGGTTAAGCGTTTGGAGCAGCAGAATTGCGAAAAATCTTTTGTCCTCTCAACCATTTCTTGGCTTCAAACTCCCATATCTCGCGGACGGATTGACCTAACCCAAAAATTCCTGTTGCGTGTGAAAGCAGAAACTCGCTCGATTACAACGGTACGTGTATTTTTTCCCTAGCCCATTCTGTTTAAGCGTTTGGAGCAGCAGAATTGCGAAAATTTGTTTTCTTCTCAACCATTTCTTAGCTTCAAAGTCCCATATCTCGCGAACGGATTGACCAAACCCAAAAATTCCTGCAGCGTCTGAAAGTAGAAACTCGCCCGATTATAACGGTATGCGTATTTTTTCCCTAGGCCATTCTGGTTAAGCGTTTGGAGCAGCAGAATTGCGAAAAATATTTTGCCTTCTCAACCATTTCTTGGCTTCAAACTCCCATATCTCGCGAACGGATTGACCTAACCCAAAAATTCCTATTGCATCTGAAAGTAGAAACTCGCCCGATTACAACGGTATGTGTATTTTTTCCCTAGGCCATTCTGGTTAAGCGTTTGGAGCAGCAGAACTGCGAAAAATTTTTTGCCTTCTCAACCATTTCTTGTCTTCAAACTCCCATATCTCGCGAACGGATTGACCTAACCCAAAAATTCCTGTTGCATCTGAAAGCAGATACTCGCCCGATTACAACGGTATGTTTATTTTTTCCCTAGGCCATTCTGGTTAAGCGTTTGGAGCAGCAGAATTGCGAAAAATTTTTTGCCTTCTCAACCACATCTTGGCTTCAAACTCCCATATCTCGCGAACGGATTGACCTAACCCAAAAATTCTTGTTGCGTCTGAAAGTAGAAACTCGCCCGATTACAACCCTATGTGTATTTTTTCCCTAGGCCATTCTGGTTAAGCGTTTGGAGCAGCAGAATTGCGAAAAATTTTTTGCCTTCTCAACCATTTCTTGGCTCCAAAGTCCCATATCTCGCGAACGGATTGACCTAACCCAAAAATTCCTATTGCATCTGAAAGTAGAAACTCGCCCGATTACAGCGGTATGTTTATTTTTTCCCTAGGCCATTCTGGTTAAGCGTTTGGAGCAGCAGAAGTGCGAAAAATTTGTTGCCTTCACAACCATTTCTTGGCTTCAAACTCCCATATCTCGCGAACGGATTGACCTAACCCAAAAATTCCTATTGCATCTGAAAGTAGAAACTCGCCCGATTACAGCGGTATGTGTATTTTTTCCCTAGGCCATTCTGGTTAAGCGTTTGGAGCAGCAGAATTGCGAAAAATTTTTTGCCTTCTCAACCATTTCTTGGCTTCAAACTCCCATATCTCGCGAACGGATTGACCTAACCCAAAAATTCCTATTGCATCTGAAAGTAGAAACTCGCCCCATTACAACGGTATGTGTATTTTTTCCCTAGGCCATTCTGGTTATGCGTTTGGAGCAGCAGAAGTGCGAAAAAATTTTTGCCTTCTCAACCATTTCTTGTCCTCAAACTCCCAAATCTCGCGAACGGGTTGACCTAACCCAAAAATTTCTATTGCATCTGAAAGTAGAAACTCGCCCGATTACAACGGTATGTGTATTTTCCCCCTAGGCCATTCTGGTTAAGAGTTTGGAGCAGCAGAATTGCGAAAAATTTTTTGCCTTCTCAACCATTTCTTGGCTTCAAAGTCCCATATCTCGCGAACGGATTGACCTGACCCAAAAATTCCTATTGCATCTGAAAGTAGAAACTCGCCCGATTACAACGGTATGTGTATTTTTTCCCTAGGTCATTCTGGTTAAGCGTTTGGAGCAGCAGAATTGTGAAAAATTTTTTGCCTTCTCTACCATTTCTTGGCTTCAAACTCCCATATCTCGCGAACGGATTGACCTAACCCAAAAATTCCTATTGCATCTTAAAGTAGAAACTCGCCCGATTACAACGGTATGTGTATTTTTTCCGTAGGCCATTCTGGTTAAGCGTTTGGAGCAGCAGAAGTGCAAATAATTTGTTGTCTTCTCAACCATTTCTTAGCTTCAAACTCCCATATCTCGCGAACGGATTGACGTAACCCAAAATTTCCTATTGCGTCTGAAAGTAGAAACTCGGCCGATTACAACGGTATGTGTATTTTTTCCGTAGGCCATTCTGGTTAAGCGTTTGGAGCAGCAGAATTGTGATAAATCTTTTGTCCTCTCAACCATTTCTTGGCTTCAAACTCCCATATCTCGCGGACGGATTGACCTAACCCAAAAATTCCTGTTGCGTGTGAAAGCAGAAACTCGCTCGATTACAACGGTACGTGTATTTTTTCCCTAGCCCATTCTGTTTAAGCGTTTGGAGCAGCAGAATTGCGAAAATTTGTTTTCTTCTCAACCATTTCTTAGCTTCAAAGTCCCATATCTCGCGAACGGATTGACCAAACCCAAAAATTCCTGCAGCGTCTGAAAGTAGAAACTCGCCCGATTATAACGGTATGCGTATTTTTTCCCTAGGCCATTCTGGTTAAGCGTTTGGAGCAGCAGAATTGCGAAAAATATTTTGCCTTCTCAACCATTTCTTGTCTTCAAACTCCCATATCTCGCGAACGGATTGACCTAACACAAAAATTCCTGTTGCATCTGAAAGCAGATACTCGCCCGATTACAACGGTATGTTTATTTTTTCCCTAGGCCATTCTGGTTAAGCGTTTGGAGCAGCAGAATTGCGAAAAATTTTTTGCCTTCTCAACCACATCTTGGCTTCAAACTCCCATACCTCGCGAACGGATTGACCTAACCCAAAAATTCCTGTTGCGTCTGAAAGTAGAAACTCGCCCGATTACAACGCTATGTGTATTTTTTCCCTAGGCCATTCTGGTTAAGCGTTTGGAGCAGCAGAATTGCGAAAAATTTTTTGCCTTCTCAACCATTTCTTGGCTCCAAAGTCCCATATCTCGCGAACGGATTGACCTAACCCAAAAATTCCTATTGCATCTGAAAGTAGAAACTCGCCCGATTACAGCGGTATGTGTATTTTTTCCCTAGGCCATTCTGGTTAAGCGTTTGGAGCAGCAGAAGTGCGAAAAATTTGTTGCCTTCTCAACCATTTCTTGGCTTCAAACTCCCATACCTCGCGAACGGATTGACCTAACCCAAAAATTCCTATTGCATCTGAAAGTAGAAACTCGCCCGATTACAGCGGTATGTGTATTTTTTCCCTAGGCCATTCTGGTTAAGCGTTTGGAGCAGCAGAATTGTGATAAATTTTTTGCCTTATCTACCATTTCTTGGCTTCAAACTCCCATATCTCGCGAACGGATTGACCTAACCCAAAAATTCCTATTGCATCTGAAAGTAGAAACTCGCCCCATTACAACGGTATGTGTATTTTTTCCCTAGGCCATTCTGGTTATGCGTTTGGAGCAGCAGAAGTGCGAAAAAATTTTTGCCTTCTCAACCATTTCTTGTCCTCAAACTCCCAAATCTCGCGAACGGGATGACCTAACCCAAAAATTTCTATTGCATCTGAAAGTAGAAACTCGCCCGATTACAACGGTATGTGTATTTTTCCCCTAGGCCATTCTGGTTAAGAGTTTGGAGCAGCAGAATTGCGAAAAATTTTTTGCCTTCTCAACCATTTCTTGGCTTCAAAGTCCAATATCTCGCGAACGGATTGACCTGACCCAAAAATTCCTATTGCATCTGAAAGTAGAAACTCGCCCGATTACAACGGTATGTGTATTTTTTCCCTAGGTCATTCTGGTTAAGCGTTTGGAGCAGCAGAATTGTGAAAAATTTTTTGCCTTCTCTACCATTTCTTGGCTTCAAACTCCCATATCTCGCGAACGGATTGACCTAACCCAAAAATTCCTATTGCATCTGAAAGTAGAAACTCGCCCGATTACAACGGTATGTGTATTTTTTCCGTAGGCCATTCTGGTTAAGCGTTTGGAGCAGCAGAAGTGCAAATAATTTGTTGTCTTCTCAACCATTTATTAGCTTCAAACTCCCATATCTCGCGAACGGATTGACGTAACCCAAAATTTCCTATTGCGTCTGAAAGTAGAAACTCGGCCGATTACAACGGTATGTGTATTTTCTCCGTAGGCCATTCTGGTTAAGCGTTTGGAGCAGCAGAATTGTGATAAATTTTTTGCCTTATCTACCATTTCTTGGCTTCAAACTCCCATATCTCGCGAACGGATTGACCTAACCCAAAAATTCCTATTGCATCTGAAAGTAGAAACTCGCCCGATTACAACGGTATGTGTATTTTTTCCATAGGCCATTCTGGTTAAGCGTTTGGAGCAGCAGAATTGCGAAAAATTTTTTGTCTTCTCAACCATTTCTTGGCTTCAAACTCCCATATCTCGCGAACGGATTGACCTAACCCAAAAATTCCTATTGCATCTGAAAGTAGAAACTCGCCCGATTACAACGGTATGTGTATTTTTTCCATAGGCCATTCTGGTTAAGCGTTTGGAGCAGCAGAATTGCGAAAAATCTTTTGTCCTCTCAACCATTTCTTGGCTTCAAACTCCCATATCTCGCGGACGGATTGACCTAACCCAAAAATTCCTGTTGCGTGTGAAAGCAGAAACTCGCCCGATTACAACGGTACGTGTATTTTTTCCCTAGCCCATTCTGTTTAAGCGTTTGGAGCAGCAGAATTGCGAAAATTTGTTTTCTTCTCAACCATTTCTTAGCTTCAAAGTCCCATATCTCGCGAACGGATTGACCAAACCCAAAAATTCCTGCAGCGTCTGAGAGTAGAAACTCGCCCGATTATAACGGTATGCGTATTTTTTCCCTAGGCCATTCTGGTTAAGCGTTTGGAGCCGCAGAATTGCGAAAAATATTTTGCCTTCTCAACCATTTCTTGGCTTCAAACTCCCATATCTCGCGAACGGATTGACCTAACCCAAAAATTCCTATTGCATCTGAAAGTAGATACTCGCCCGATTACAACGGTATGTGTATTTTTTCCCTAGGCCATTCTGGTTAAGCGTTTGGAGCAGCAGAACTGCGAAAAATTTTTTGCCTTCTCAACCATTTCTTGTCTTCAAACTCCCATATCTCGCGAACGGATTGACCTAACCCAAAAATTCCTGTTGCATCTGAAAGCAGATACTCGCCCGATTGCAACGGTATGTGCATTTTTTCCATAGGCCATTCTGATTAAGCGTTTGGAGCAGCAGAATTGCGAAAAATTTTTTGCCTTCTCAACCATTTCTTGTCTTCTAACTCCCATATCTCGCGGACGGATTGACCTACCCCAAAAATTCCTATTGCGTCTGAAAGTAGAAACTCGCCCGATTACAACGGTATGTGTATTTTTTACCTAGGCCATTCTGGTTAAGCGTTTGCAGCAGCAGAATTGCAAAAATTTTTTGCCTTCTCAACCATTTCTTGGCTCCAAAGTCCCATATCTCGCGAACGGATTGACCTAACCCAAAAATTCCTATTGCATCTGACAGTAGAAACTCGCCCGATTACAGCGGTATGTGTATTTTTTCCCTAGGCCATTCTGGTTAAGCGTTTGGAGCAGCAGAATTGTGATAAATTTTTTGCCTTATCTACCATTTCTTGGCTTCAAACTCCCATATCTCGCGAACGGATTGACGTAACCCAAAAATTCCTATTGCATCTGAAAGTAGAAACTCGCCCCATTACAACGGTATGTGTATTTTTTCCCTAGGCCATTCTGGTTATGCGTTTGGAGCAGCAGAAATGCGAAAAAATTTTGGCTTCTCAACCATTTCTTGTCCTCAAACTCCCAAATCTCGCGAACGGATTGACCTAACCCAAAAATTTCTATTGAATCTGAAAGTAGAAACTCGCCCGATTACAACGGTATGTGTATTTTTCCCCTAGGCCATTCTGGTTAAGAGTTTGGAGCAGCAGAATTGCGAAAAATTTTTTGCCTTCTCAACCATTTCTTGGCTTCAAAGTCCCATATCTCGCGAACGGATTGACCTGACCCAAAAATTCCTATTGCATCTGAAAGTAGAAACTCGCCCGATTACAACGGTATGTGTATTTTTTCCCTAGGTCATTCTGGTTAAGCGTTTGGAGCAGCAGAATTGTGAAAAATTTTTTGCCTTCTCTACCATTTCTTGGCTTCAAACTCCCATATCTCGCGAACGGATTGACCTAACCCAAAAATTCCTATTGCATCTGAAAGTAGAAACTCGCCCGATTACAACGGTATGTGTATTTTTTCCGTAGGCCATTCTGGTTAAGCGTTTGGAGCAGCAGAAGTGCAAATAATTTGTTGTCTTCTCAACCATTTATTAGCTTCAAACTCCCATATCTCGCGAACGGATTGACGTAACCCAAAATTTCCTATTGCGTCTGAAAGTAGAAACTCGGCCGATTACAACGGTATGTGTATTTTCTCCGTAGGCCATTCTGGTTAAGCGTTTGGAGCAGCAGAATTGTGATAAATTTTTTGCCTTATCTACCATTTCTTGGCTTCAAACTCCCATATCTCGCGAACGGATTGACCTAACCCAAAAATTCCTATTGCATCTGAAAGTAGAAACTCGCCCGATTACAACGGTATGTGTATTTTTTCCATAGGCCATTCTGGTTAAGCGTTTGGAGCAGCAGAATTGCGAAAAATTTTTTGTCTTCTCAACCATTTCTTGGCTTCAAACTCCCATATCTCGCGAACGGATTGACCTAACCCAAAAATTCCTATTGCATCTGAAAGTAGAAACTCGCCCGATTACAACGGTATGTGTATTTTTTCCATAGGCCATTCTGGTTAAGCGTTTGGAGCAGCAGAATTGCGAAAAATCTTTTGTCCTCTCAACCATTTCTTGGCTTCAAACTCCCATATCTCGCGGACGGATTGACCTAACCCAAAAATTCCTGTTGCGTGTGAAAGCAGAAACTCGCCCGATTACAACGGTACGTGTATTTTTTCCCTAGCCCATTCTGTTTAAGCGTTTGGAGCAGCAGAATTGCGAAAATTTGTTTTCTTCTCAACCATTTCTTAGCTTCAAAGTCCCATATCTCGCGAACGGATTGACCAAACCCAAAAATTCCTGCAGCGTCTGAGAGTAGAAACTCGCCCGATTATAACGGTATGCGTATTTTTTCCCTAGGCCATTCTGGTTAAGCGTTTGGAGCCGCAGAATTGCGAAAAATATTTTGCCTTCTCAACCATTTCTTGGCTTCAAACTCCCATATCTCGCGAACGGATTGACCTAACCCAAAAATTCCTATTGCATCTGAAAGTAGATACTCGCCCGATTACAACGGTATGTGTATTTTTTCCCTAGGCCATTCTGGTTAAGCGTTTGGAGCAGCAGAACTGCGAAAAATTTTTTGCCTTCTCAACCATTTCTTGTCTTCAAACTCCCATATCTCGCGAACGGATTGACCTAACCCAAAAATTCCTGTTGCATCTGAAAGCAGATACTCGCCCGATTGCAACGGTATGTGCATTTTTTCCATAGGCCATTCTGATTAAGCGTTTGGAGCAGCAGAATTGCGAAAAATTTTTTGCCTTCTCAACCATTTCTTGTCTTCTAACTCCCATATCTCGCGGACGGATTGACCTACCCCAAAAATTCCTATTGCGTCTGAAAGTAGAAACTCGCCCGATTACAACGGTATGTGTATTTTTTACCTAGGCCATTCTGGTTAAGCGTTTGCAGCAGCAGAATTGCAAAAATTTTTTGCCTTCTCAACCATTTCTTGGCTCCAAAGTCCCATATCTCGCGAACGGATTGACCTAACCCAAAAATTCCTATTGCATCTGACAGTAGAAACTCGCCCGATTACAGCGGTATGTGTATTTTTTCCCTAGGCCATTCTGGTTAAGCGTTTGGAGCAGCAGAATTGTGATAAATTTTTTGCCTTATCTACCATTTCTTGGCTTCAAACTCCCATATCTCGCGAACGGATTGACGTAACCCAAAAATTCCTATTGCATCTGAAAGTAGAAACTCGCCCCATTACAACGGTATGTGTATTTTTTCCCTAGGCCATTCTGGTTATGCGTTTGGAGCAGCAGAAATGCGAAAAAATTTTGGCTTCTCAACCATTTCTTGTCCTCAAACTCCCAAATCTCGCGAACGGATTGACCTAACCCAAAAATTTCTATTGAATCTGAAAGTAGAAACTCGCCCGATTACAACGGTATGTGTATTTTTCCCCTAGGCCATTCTGGTTAAGAGTTTGGAGCAGCAGAATTGCGAAAAATTTTTTGCCTTCTCAACCATTTCTTGGCTTCAAAGTCCCATATCTCGCGAACGGATTGACCTGACCCAAAAATTCCTATTGCATCTGAAAGTAGAAACTCGCCCGATTACAACGGTATGTGTGTTTTTTCCCTAGGTCATTCTGGTTAAGCGTTTGGAGCAGCAGAATTGTGAAAAATTTTTTGCCTTCTCTACCATTTCTTGGCTTCAAACTCCCATATCTCGCGAACGGATTGACCTGACCCAAAAATTCCTATTGTATCTGAAAGTAGAAACTCGCCCGATTACAACGGTATGTGTATTTTTTCCCTAGGCCATTCTGGTTAAGCGTTTGGAGCAGCAGAATTGCGAAAAATTTGTTGCCTTCTCAACCATTTCTTGGCTTCAAAGTCCCATATCTCGCGAACGGATTGACCTGACCCAAAAATTCCTATTGCATCTGATAGTAGAAACTCGCCCGATTACAACGGTATGTATATTTTTTCCCTAGGCCATTCTGGTTAAGCGTTTGGAGCAGCAGAATTGCGAAAAATTTTTTGCCTTCTCAACCATTTCTTGGCTTCAAACTCCCATATCTCGCGAACGGATTGACCTAACCCAAAAATTCCTGTTGCATCTGAAAGTAGAAACTCGCCCGATTACAACGGTATGTGTATTTTTTCCATAGGCCATTCTGGTTAAGCGTTTGGAGCAGCAGAATTGCGAAAAATTTTTTGTCTTCTCAACCATTTCTTGGCTTCAAACTCCCATATCTCGCGGACGGATTGACCTAACCCAAAAATTCCTGTTGCGTGTGAAAGTAGAAACTCGCCCGATGACAACGGTACGTGTATTTTTTCCCTAGGCCATTCTGGTTAAGCGTTTGGAGCAGCAGAATTGCGAAAAATTTTTTGCCTTCTCAACCACATCTTGGCTTCAAACTCCCATATCTCGCGAACGGATTGACCTAACCCAAAAATTCCTGTTGCGTCTGAAAGTAGAAACTCGCCCGATTACAACGGTATGTGTATTTTTTCCCTAGGCCATTCTGGTTAAGCGTTTGGAGCAGCAGAATTGCGAAAAATATTTTGCCTTCTCAACCATTTCTTGGCTTCAAACTCCCATATCTCGCGAACGGATTGACCTAACCCAAAAATTCCTATTGCATCTGAAAGTAGAAACTCGCCCGATTACAACGGTATGTGTATTTTTTCCCTAGGCCATTCTGGTTAAGCGTTTGGAGCAGCAGAACTGCGAAAAATTTTTTGCCTTCTCAACCATTTCTTGTCTTCAAACTCCCATATCTCGCGAACGGATTGACCTAACCCAAAAATTCTTGTTGCATCTGAAAGCAGATACTCGCCCGATTACAACGGTATGTGCATTTTTTCCGTAGGCCATTCTGATTAAGCGTTTGGAGCAGCAGAATTGCGAAAAATTTTTTGCCTTCTCAACCACATCTTGCCTTCAAACTCCCATATCTCGCGAACGGATTGACCTAACCCAAAAATTCCTGTTGCGTCTGAAAGTAGAAACTCGCCCGATTACAACGCTATGTGTATTTTTTCCCTAGGCCATTCTGGTTAAGCGTTTGGAGCAGCAGAATTGCGAAAAATTTTTTGTCTTCTCAACCATTTCTTGGCTTCAAACTCCCATATCTCGCGAACGGATTGACCTAGCCCAAAAATTCCTGTTGCATCTGAAAGTAGAAACTCGCCCGATTACAACGGTATGTGTATTTTTTCCATAGGCCATTCTGGTTAAGCGTTTGGAGCAGCAGAATTGCGAAAAATATTTTGCCTTCTCAACCATTTCTTGGCTTCAAACTCCCATATCTCGCGAACGGATTGACCTAACCCAAAAATTCCTATTGCATCTGAAAGTAGAAACTCGCCCGATTACAACGGTATGTGTATTTTTTCCCTAGGCCATTCTGGTTAAGCGTTTGGAGCAGCAGAATTGTGAAAAATTTTTTGCCTTCTCTACCATTTCTTGGCTTCAAACTCCCATATCTCGCGAACGGATTGACCTGACCCAAAAATTCCTATTGTATCTGAAAGTAGAAACTCGCCCGATTACAACGGTATGTGTATTTTTTCCGTAGGCCATTCTGGTTAAGCGTTTGGAGCAGCAGAAGTGCAAATAATTTGTTGTCTTCTCAACCATTTCTTGGCTTCAAACTCCCATATCTCGCGAACGGATTGACCTAACCCAAAAATTACTATTGCATCTGAAAGTAGAAACTCGCCCGATTACAACGGTATGTGTATTTTTTCCATAGGCCATTCTGGTTAAGCGTTTGGAGCAGCAGAATTGCGAAAAATTTTTTGTCTTCTCAACCATTTCTTGGCTTCAAACTCCCATATCTCGCGAACGGATTGACCTAGCCCAAAAATTCCTGTTGCATCTGAAAGTAGAAACTCGCCCGATTACAACGGTATGTGTATTTTTTCCATAGGCCATTCTGGTTAAGCGTTTGGAGCAGCAGAATTGCGAAAATTATTTTGCCTTCTCAACCATTTCTTGGCTTCAAACTCCCATATCTCGCGAACGGATTGACCTAACCCAAAAATTCCTATTGCATCTGAAAGTAGAAACTCGCCCGATTACAACGGTATGTGTATTTTTTCCCTAGGCCATTCTGGTTAAGCGTTTGGAGCAGCAGAATTGTGAAAAATTTTTTGCCTTCTCTACCATTTCTTGGCTTCAAACTCCCATATCTCGCGAACGGATTGACCTGACCCAAAAATTCCTATTGTATCTGAAAGTAGAAACTCGCCCGATTACAACGGTATGTGTATTTTTTCCGTAGGCCATTCTGGTTAAGCGTTTGGAGCAGCAGAAGTGCAAATAATTTGTTGTCTTCTCAACCATTTCTTGGCTTCAAACTCCCATATCTCGCGAACGGATTGACCTAACCCAAAAATTACTATTGCATCTGAAAGTAGAAACTCGCCCGATTACAACGGTATGTGTATTTTTTCCCTAGGCCATTCTGGTTAAGCGTTTGGAGCAGCAGAACTGCGAAAAATTTTTTGCCTTCTCAACCATTTCTTGTCTTCAAACTCCCATATCTCGCGAACGGATTGACCTAACCCAAAAATTCCTGTTGCATCTGAAAGCAGATACTCGCCCGATTACAACGGTATGTGCATTTTTTCCATAGGCCATTCTGATTAAGCGTTTGGAGCAGCAGAATTGCGAAAAATTTTTTGCCTTCTCAACCATTTCTTGTCTTCTAACTCCCATATCTCGCGGACGGATTGACCTACCCCGAAAATTCCTATTGCGTCTGAAAGTAGAAACTCGCCCGATTACAACGGTATGTGTATTTTTTACCTAGGCCATTCTGGTTAAGCGTTTGGAGCAGCAGAATTGCAAAAATTTTTTGCCTTCTCAACCATTTCTTGGCTCCAAAGTCCCATATCTCGCGAACGGATTGACCTAACCCAAAAATTCCTATTGCATCTGAAAGTAGAAACTCGCCCGATTACAGCGGTATGTGTATTTTTTCCCTAGGCCATTCTGGTTAAGCGTTTGGAGCAGCAGAATTGTGATAAATTTTTTGCCTTATCTACCATTTCTTGGCTTCAAACTCCCATATCTCGCGAACGGATTGACCTAACCCAAAAATTCCTATTGCATCTGAAAGTAGAAACTCGCCCCATTACAACGGTATGTGTATTTTTTCCCTAGGCCATTCTGGTTAAGCGTTTGGAGCAGCAGAATTGCGAAAAATTTGTTGCCTTCTCAACCATTTCTTGGCTTCAAAGTCCCATATCTCGCGAACGGATTGACCTGACCCAAAAATTCCTATTGCATCTGATAGTAGAAACTCGCCCGATTACAACGGTATGTATATTTTTTCCCTAGGCCATTCTGGTTAAGCGTTTGGAGCAGCAGAATTGCGAAAAATTTTTTGCCTTCTCAACCATTTCTTGGCTTCAAACTCCCATATCTCGCGAACGGATTGACCTAACCCAAAAATTCCTGTTGCATCTGAAAGTAGAAACTCGCCCGATTACAACGGTATGTGTATTTTTTACCTAGGCCATTCTGGTTAAGCGTTTGGAGCAGCAGAATTGCAAAAATTTTTTGCCTTCTCAACCATTTCTTGGCTCCAAAGTCCCATATCTCGCGAACGGATTGACCTAACCCAAAAATTCCTATTGCATCTGAAAGTAGAAACTCGCCCGATTACAGCGGTATGTGTATTTTTTCCCTAGGCCATTCTGGTTAAGCGTTTGGAGCAGCAGAATTGTGATAAATTTTTTGCCTTATCTACCATTTCTTGGCTTCAAACTCCCATATCTCGCGAACGGATTGACCTAACCCAAAAATTCCTATTGCATCTGAAAGTAGAAACTCGCCCCATTACAACGGTATGTGTATTTTTTCCCTAGGCCATTCTGGTTAAGCGTTTGGAGCAGCAGAATTGCGAAAAATTTGTTGCCTTCTCAACCATTTCTTGGCTTCAAAGTCCCATATCTCGCGAACGGATTGACCTGACCCAAAAATTCCTATTGCATCTGATAGTAGAAACTCGCCCGATTACAACGGTATGTATATTTTTTCCCTAGGCCATTCTGGTTAAGCGTTTGGAGCAGCAGAATTGCGAAAAATTTTTTGCCTTCTCAACCATTTCTTGGCTTCAAACTCCCATATCTCGCGAACGGATTGACCTAACCCAAAAATTCCTGTTGCATCTGAAAGTAGAAACTCGCCCGATTACAACGGTATGTGTATTTTTTCCATAGGCCATTCTGGTTAAGCGTTTGGAGCAGCAGAATTGCGAAAAATTTTTTGTCTTCTCAACCATTTCTTGGCTTCAAACTCCCATATCTCGCGGACGGATTGACCTAACCCAAAAATTCCTGTTGCGTGTGAAAGTAGAAACTCGCCCGATGACAACGGTACGTGTATTTTTTCCCTAGGCCATTCTGGTTAAGCGTTTGGAGCAGCAGAATTGCGAAAAATTTTTTGCCTTCTCAACCACATCTTGGCTTCAAACTCCCATATCTCGCGAACGGATTGACCTAACCCAAAAATTCCTGTTGCGTCTGAAAGTAGAAACTCGCCCGATTACAACGGTATGTGTATTTTTTCCCTAGGCCATTCTGGTTAAGCGTTTGGAGCAGCAGAATTGCGAAAAATATTTTGCCTTCTCAACCATTTCTTGGCTTCAAACTCCCATATCTCGCGAACGGATTGACCTAACCCAAAAATTCCTATTGCATCTGAAAGTAGAAACTCGCCCGATTACAACGGTATGTGTATTTTTTCCCTAGGCCATTCTGGTTAAGCGTTTGGAGCAGCAGAACTGCGAAAAATTTTTTGCCTTCTCAACCATTTCTTGTCTTCAAACTCCCATATCTCGCGAACGGATTGACCTAACCCAAAAATTCTTGTTGCATCTGAAAGCAGATACTCGCCCGATTACAACGGTATGTGCATTTTCTCCGTAGGCCATTCTGATTAAGCGTTTGGAGCAGCAGAATTGCGAAAAATTTTTTGCCTTCTCAACCACATCTTGCCTTCAAACTCCCATATCTCGCGAACGGATTGACCTAGCCCAAAAATTCCTGTTGCATCTGAAAGTAGAAACTCGCCCGATTACAACGGTATGTGTATTTTTTCCATAGGCCATTCTGGTTAAGCGTTTGGAGCAGCAGAATTGCGAAAAATCTTTTGTCCTCTCAACCATTTCTTGGCTTCAAACTCCCATATCTCGCGGACGGATTGACCTAACCCAAAAATTCCTGTTGCGTGTGAAAGCAGAAACTCGCCCGATTATAACGGTACGTGTATTTTTTCCCTAGCCCATTCTGTTTAAGCGTTTGGAGCAGCAGAATTGCGAAAATTTGTTTTCTTCTCAACCATTTCTTAGCTTCAAAGTCCCATATCTCGCGAACGGATTGACCAAACCCAAAAATTCCTGCAGCGTCTGAAAGTAGAAACTCGCCCGATGACAACGGTACGTGTATTTTTTCCCTAGGCCATTCTGGTTAAGCGTTTGGAGCAGCAGAATTGCGAAAAATTTTTTGCCTTCTCAACCACATCTTGGCTTCAAACTCCCATATCTCGCGAACGGATTGACCTAACCCAAAAATTCCTGTTGCGTCTGAAAGTAGAAACTCGCCCGATTACAACGGTATGTGTATTTTTTCCCTAGGCCATTCTGGTTAAGCGTTTGGAGCAGCAGAATTGCGAAAAATATTTTGCCTTCTCAACCATTTCTTGGCTTCAAACTCCCATATCTCGCGAACGGATTGACCTAACCCAAAAATTCCTATTGCATCTGAAAGTAGAAACTCGCCCGATTACAACGGTATGTGTATTTTTTCCCTAGGCCATTCTGGTTAAGCGTTTGGAGCAGCAGAAATGCGAAAAATTTTTTGCCTTCTCAACCATTTCTTGTCTTCAAACTCCCATATCTCGCGAACGGACTGACCTAACCCAAAAATTCTTGTTGCATCTGAAAGCAGATACTCGCCCGATTACAACGGTATGTGCATTTTTTCCGTAGGCCATTCTGATTAAGCGTTTGGAGCAGCAGAATTGCGAAAAATTTTTTGCCTTCTCAACCACATCTTGCCTTCAAACTCCCATATCTCGCGAACGGATTGACCTAACCCAAAAATTCCTGTTGCGTCTGAAAGTAGAAACTCGCCCGATTACAACGCTATGTGTATTTTTTCCCTAGGCCATTCTGGTTAAGCGTTTGGAGCAGCAGAATTGCGAAAAATTTTTTGCCTTCTCAACCATTTCTTGGCTCCAAAGTCCCATATCTCGCGAACGGATTGACCTAACCCAAAAATTCCTATTGCATCTGAAAGTAAAAACTCGCCCGATTACAGCGGTATGTGTATTTTTTCCCTAGGCCATTCTGGTTAAGCGTTTGGAGCAGCAGAATTGTGATAAATTTTTTGCCTTATCTACCATTTCTTGGCTTCAAACTCCCATATCTCGCGAACGGATTGACCTAACCCAAAAATTCCTATTGCATCTGAAAGTAGAAACTCGCCCCATTACAACGGTATGTGTATTTTTTCCCTAGGCCATTCTGGTTAAGCGTTTGGAGCAGCAGAATTGCGAAAAATTTGTTGCCTTCTCAACCATTTCTTGGCTTCAAAGTCCCATATCTCGCGAACGGATTGACCTGACCCAAAAATTCCTATTGCATCTGAAAGTAGAAACTCGCCCGATTACAGCGGTATGTGTATTTTTTCCCTAGGCCATTCTGGTTAAGCGTTTGGAGCAGCAGAATTGTGATAAATTTTTTGCCTTATCTACCATTTCTTGGCTTCAAACTCCCATATCTCGCGAACGGATTGACCTAACCCAAAAATTCCTATTGCATCTGAAAGTAGAAACTCGCCCCATTACAACGGTATGTGTATTTTTTCCCTAGGCCATTCTGGTTAAGCGTTTGGAGCAGCAGAATTGCGAAAAATTTGTTGCCTTCTCAACCATTTCTTGGCTTCAAAGTCCCATATCTCGCGAACGGATTGACCTGACCCAAAAATTCCTATTGCATCTGAAAGTAGAAACTCGCCCGATTACAACGGTATGTGTATTTTTTCCCTAGGCCATTCTGGTTAAGCGTTTGGAGCAGCAGAATTGCGAAAAATTTTTTGCCTTCTCAACCATTTCTTGGCTTCAAAGTCTCATATCTCGCGAACGGATTGACCTAACCCAAAAATTCCTATTGCATCTGATAGTAGAAACTCGCCCGATTACAACGGTTTGTATATTTTTTCCCTAGGCCATTCTGGTTAAGCGTTTGGAGCAGCAGAATTGCGAAAAATTTTTTGCCTTCTCAACCATTTCTTGGCTTCAAAGTCTCATATCTCGCGAACGGATTGACCTAACCCAAAAATTCCTATTGCATCTGATAGTAGAAACTCGCCCGATTACAACGGTATGTATATTTTTTCCCTAGGCCATTCTGGTTAAGCGTTTGGAGCAGCAGAATTGCGAAAAATTTTTTGCCTTCTCAACCATTTCTTGGCTTCAAACTCCCATATCTCGCGAACGGATTGACCTAACCCAAAAATTCCTGTTGCATCTGAAAGTAGAAACTCGCCCGATTACAACGGTATGTGTATTTTTTCCATAGGCCATTCTGGTTAAGCGTTTGGAGCAGCAGAATTGCGAAAAATTTTTTGTCTTCTCAACCATTTCTTGGCTTCAAACTCCCATATCTCGCGAACGGATTGACCTAACCCAAAAATTCCTGTTGCGTGTGAAAGTAGAAACTCGCCCGATGACAACGGTACGTGTATTTTTTCCCTAGGCCATTCTGGTTAAGCGTTTGGAGCAGCAGAATTGCGAAAAATTTTTTGCCTTCTCAACCACATCTTGCCTTCAAACTCCCATATCTCGCGAACGGATTGACCTAACCCAAAAATTCCTGTTGCGTCTGAAAGTAGAAACTCGCCCGATTACAACGCTATGTGTATTTTTTCCCTAGGCCATTCTGGTTAAGCGTTTGGAGCAGCAGAATTGCGAAAAATTTTTTGCCTTCTCAACCATTTCTTGGCTCCAAAGTCCCATATCTCGCGAACGGATTGACCTAACCCAAAAATTCCTATTGCATCTGAAAGTAGAAACTCGCCCGATTACAGCGGTATGTTTATTTTTTCCCTAGGCCATTCTGGTTAAGCGTTTGGAGCAGCAGAATTGCGAAAAATTTTTTGCCTTCTCAACCACATCTTGGCTTCAAACTCCCATATCTCGCGAACGGATTGACCTAACCCAAAAATTCCTGTTGCATCTGAAAGTAGAAACTCGCCCGATTACAACGCTATGTGTATTTTTTCCCTAGGCCATTCTGGTTAAGCGTTTGGAGCAGCAGAATTGCGAAAAATTTTTTGCCTTCTCTACCATTTCTTAGCTTCAAACTGCCATATCTCGCGAACGGCTTTACCTATCCCAAAAATTCCTATTGCATCTGAAAGTAGAAACTCGCCCGATTACAACGGTAAGTGTATTTTTTCCATAGGCCATTCTGGTTAAGCGTTTGGAGCAGCAGAATTGCGAAAAATTTTTTGCTTTCTCAACCATTTCTTGGCTTCAAACTCCCATATCTCGCGAACGGATTGACCTAACCCAAAAATTCCTGTTGCATCTGAAAGTAGAAACTCGCCCGATTACAACGGTATGTGTATTTTTTCCATAGGCCATTCTGGTTAAGCGTTTGGAGCAGCAGAATTGCGAAAAATTTTTTGTCTTCTCAACCATTTCTTGGCTTCAAACTCCCATATCTCGCGGACGGATTGACTTAACCCAAAAATTCCTGTTGCGTGTGAAAGTAGAAACTCGCCCGATGACAACGGTACGTGTATTTTTTCCCTAGGCCATTCTGGTTAAGCGTTTGGAGCATCAGAATTGCGAAAAATTTTTTGCCTTCTCAACCACATCTTGGCTTCAAACTCCCATATCTCGCGAGCGGATTGACCTAACCCAAAAATTCCTGTTGCGTCTGAAAGTACAAACTCGCCCGATTACAACGCTATGTGTATTTTTTCCCTAGGCCATTCTGGTTAAGCGTTTGGAGCAGCAGAATTGCGAAAAATTTTTTGCCTTCTCAACCATTTCTTGGCTCCAAAGTCCCATATCTCGCAAACGGATTGACCTAACCCAAAAATTCCTATTGCATCTGAAAGTAGAAACTCGCCCGATTACAGCGGTATGTGTATTTTTTCCCTAGGCCATTCTGGTTAAGCGTTTGGAGCAGCAGAATTGCGAAAAATTTTTTGCCTTCTCAACCACATCTTGCCTTCAAACTCCCATATCTCGCGAACGGATTGACCTAACCCAAAAATTCCTGTTGCGTCTGAAAGTAGAAACTCGCCCGATTACAACGCTATGTGTATTTTTTCCCTAGGCCATTCTGGTTAAGCGTTTGGAGCAGCAGAATTGCGAAAAATTTTTTGCCTTCTCAACCATTTCTTGGCTCCAAAGTCCCATATGTCGCGAACGGATTGACCTAACCCAAAAATTCCTATTGCATCTGAAAGTAGAAACTCGCCCGATTACAGCGGTATGTGTATTTTTTCCCTAGGCCATTCTGGTTAAGCGTTTGGAGCAGCAGAATTGTGATAAATTTTTTGCCTTATCTACCATTTCTTGGCTTCAAACTCCCATATCTCGCGAACGGATTGACCTAACCCAAAAATTCCTATTGCATCTGAAAGTAGAAACTCGCCCGATTACAACGGTATGTGTATTTTTTCCCTAGGCCATTCTGGTTAAGCGTTTGGAGCAGCAGAATTGCGAAAAATTTTTTGCCTTCTCAACCATTTCTTGGCTTCAAAGTCTCATATCTCGCGAACGGATTGACCTAACCCAAAAATTCCTATTGCATCTGATAGTAGAAACTCGCCCGATTACAACGGTATGTATATTTTTTCCCTAGGCCATTCTGGTTAAGCGTTTGGAGCAGCAGAATTGCGAAAAATTTTTTGCCTTCTCAACCATTTCTTGGCTTCAAACTCCCATATCTCGCGAACGGATTGACCTAACCCAAAAATTCCTGTTGCATCTGAAAGTAGAAACTCGCCCGATTACAACGGTATGTGTATTTTTTCCATAGGCCATTCTGGTTAAGCGTTTGGAGCAGCAGAATTGCGAAAAATTTTTTGTCTTCTCAACCATTTCTTGGCTTCAAACTCCCATATCTCGCGGACGGATTGACCTAACCCAAAAATTCCTGTTGCGTGTGAAAGTAGAAACTCGCCCGATGACAACGGTACGTGTATTTTTTCCCTAGGCCATTCTGGTTAAGCGTTTGGAGCAGCAGAATTGCGAAAAATTTTTTGCCTTCTCAACCACATCTTGCCTTCAAACTCCCATATCTCGCGAACGGATTGACCTAACCCAAAAATTCCTGTTGCGTCTGAAAGTAGAAACTCGCCCGATTACAACGCTATGTGTATTTTTTCCCTAGGCCATTCTGGTTAAGCGTTTGGAGCAGCAGAATTGCGAAAAATTTTTTGCCTTCTCAACCATTTCTTGGCTCCAAAGTCCCATATCTCGCGAACGGATTGACCTAACCCAAAAATTCCTATTGCATCTGATAGTAGAAACTCGCCCGATTACAGCGGTATGTTTATTTTTTCCCTAGGCCATTCTGGTTAAGCGTTTGGAGCAGCAGAATTGCGAAAAATTTTTTGCCTTCTCAACCACATCTTGGCTTCAAACTCCCATATCTCGCGAACGGCTTGACCTAACCCAAAAATTCCTGTTGCGTCTGAAAGTAGAAACTCGCCCGATTACAACGCTATGTGTATTTTTTCCCTAGGACATTCTGGTTAAGCGTTTGGAGCAGCAGAATTGCGAAAAATTTTTTGCCTTCTCTACCATTTCTTAGCTTCAAACTGCCATATCTCGCGAACGGCTTTACCTATCCCAAAAATTCCTATTGCATCTGAAAGTAGAAACTCGCCCGATTACAACGGTAAGTGTATTTTTTCCATAGGCGATTCTGGTTAAGCGTTTGGAGCAGCAGAATTGCGAAAAATTTTTTGCCTTCTCAACCATTTCTTGGCTTCAAACTCCCATATCTCGCGAACGGATTGACCTAACCCAAAAATTCCTGTTGCATCTGAAAGTAGAAACTCGCCCGATTACAACGGTATGTGTATTTTTTCCATAGGCCATTCTGGTTAAGCGTTTGGAGCAGCAGAATTGCGAAAAATTTTTTGTCTTCTCAACCATTTCTTGGCTTCAAACTCCCATATCTCGCGGACGGATTGACTTAACCCAAAAATTCCTGTTGCGTGTGAAAGTAGAAACTCGCCCGATGACAACGGTACGTGTATTTTTTCCCTAGGCCATTCTGGTTAAGCGTTTGGAGCATCAGAATTGCGAAAAATTTTTTGCCTTCTCAACCACATCTTGGCTTCAAACTCCCATATCTCGCGAACGGATTGACCTAACAAAAAAATTCCTGTTGCGTCTGAAAGTAGAAACTCGCCCGATTACAACGCTATGTGTATTTTTTCCCTAGGCCATTCTGGTTAAGCGTTTGGAGCAGCAGAATTGCGAAAAATTTTTTGCCTTCTCAACCATTTCTTGGCTCCAAAGTCCCATATCTCGCAAACGGATTGACCTAACCCAAAAATTCCTATTGCATCTGAAAGTAGAAACTCGCCCGATTACAGCGGTATGTGTATTTTTTCCCTAGGCCATTCTGGTTAAGCGTTTGGAGCAGCAGAAGTGCGAAAAATTTGTTGCCTTCTCAACCATTTCTTGGCTTCAAACTCCCATATCTCGCGAACGGATTGACCTAACCCAAAAATTCCTGCAGCGTCTGAAAGTAGAAACTCGCCCGATTATAACGGTATGCGTATTTTTTCCCTAGGCCATTCTGGTGAAGCGTTTGGAGCAGCAGAATTGCGAAAAATATTTTGCCTTCTCAACCATTTCTTGGCTTCAAACTCCCATATCTCGCGAACGGATTGACCTAACCCACAAATTCCTATTGCATCTGAAAGTAGAAACTCGCCCGATTACAACGGTATGTGTATTTTTTCCCTAGGCCATTCTGGTTAAGCGTTTGGAGCAGCAGAATTGCGAAAAATTTTTTGCCTTCTCAACCATTTCTTGTCTTCAAACTCCCATATCTCGCGAACGGATTGACCTAACCCAAAAATTCCTGTTGCATCTGAAAGCAGAAACTCGCCCGATTACAACGGTATGTGCATTTTTTCCATAGGCCATAGCTGATTAAGCGTTTGGAGCAGCAGAATTGCGAAAAATTTTTTGCCTTCTCAACAATTTCTTGTCTTCTAACTCCCATATCTCGCGGACGGATTGACCTACCCCAAAAATTCCTATTGCGTCTGAAAGTAGAAACTCGCCCGATTACAACGGTATGTGTATTTTTTCCCTAGGCCATTCTGGTTAAGCGTTTGGAGCAGCAGAAGTGCGAAAAATTTGTTGCCTTCTCAACCATTTCTTGGCTTCAAACTCCCATATCTCGCGAACGGATTGACCTAACCCAAAAATTCCTGCAGCGTCTGAAAGTAGAAACTCGCCCGATTATAACGGTATGCGTATTTTTTCCCTAGGCCATTCTGGTGAAGCGTTTGGAGCAGCAGAATTGCGAAAAATATTTTGCCTTCTCAACCATTTCTTGGCTTCAAACTCCCATATCTCGCGAACGGATTGACCTAACCCACAAATTCCTATTGCATCTGAAAGTAGAAACTCGCCCGATTACAACGGTATGTGTATTTTTTCCCTAGGCCATTCTGGTTAAGCGTTTGGAGCAGCAGAATTGCGAAAAATTTTTTGCCTTCTCAACCATTTCTTGTCTTCAAACTCCCATATCTCGCGAACGGATTGACCTAACCCAAAAATTCCTGTTGCATCTGAAAGCAGAAACTCGCCCGATTACAACGGTATGTGCATTTTTTCCATAGGCCATTCTGATTAAGCGTTTGGAGCAGCAGAATTGCGAAAAATTTTTTGCCTTCTCAACAATTTCTTGTCTTCTAACTCCCATATCTCGCGGACGGATTGACCTACCCCAAAAATTCCTATTGCGTCTGAAAGTAGAAACTCGCCCGATTACAACGGTATGTGTATTTTTTACCTAGGCCATTCTGGTTAAGCGTTTGGAGCAGCAGAATTGCAAAAATTATTTGCCTTCTCAACCATTTCTTGGCTCCAAAGTCCCATATCTCGCGAACGGATTGACCTAACCCAAAAATTCCTATTGCATCTGACAGTAGAAACTCGCCCGATTACAACGGTATGTGTATTTTTTCCCTAGGCCATTCTGGTTAAGCGTTTGGAGCAGCAGAATTGTGATAAATTTTTTGCCTTATCTACCATTTCTTGGCTTCAAACTCCCATATCTCGCGAACGGATTGACCTAACCCAAAAATTCCTATTGCATCTGAAACTAGAAACTCGCCCCATTACAACGGTATGTGTATTTTTTCCCTAGGCCATTCTGGTTATGCGTTTGGAGCACAAGAAGTGCGAAAAAATTTTTGCCTTCTCAACCATTTCTTGTCCTCAAACTCCCAAATCTCGCGAACGGGTTGACCTAACCCAAAAATTTCTATTGCATCTGAAAGTAGAAACTCGCCCGATTACAACGGTATGTGTATTTTTCCCCTAGGCCATTCTGGTTAAGAGTTTGGAGCAGCAGAATTGCGAAAAATTTTTTGCCTTCTCAACCATTTCTTGGCTTCAAAGTCCCATATTTCGCGAACGGATTGACCTGACCCAAAAATTCCTATTGCATCTGAAAGTAGAAACTCGCCCGATTACAACGGTATGTGTTTTTTTTCCGTAGGCCATTCTGGTTAAGCGTTTGGAGCAGCAGAATTGCAAATAATTTGTTGTCTTCTCAACCATTTCTTAGCTTCAAACTCCCATATCTCGCGAACGGATTGACGTAACCCAAAATTTCCTATTGCGTCTGAAAGTAGAAACTCGGCCGATTACAACGGTATGTGTATTTTTTCCGTAGGCCATTCTGGTTAAGCGTTTGGAGCAGCAGAATTGTGATAAATTTTTTGCCTTATCTACCATTTCTTGGCTTCAAACTCCCATATCTCGCGAACCGATTGACCTAACCCAAAAATTCCTATTGCATCTGAAAGTAGAAACCCGCCCGATTACAACGGTATGTGTATTTTTTCCATAGGCCATTCTGGTTAAGCGTTTGGAGCAGCAGAATTGCGAAAAATTTTTTTTCTTCTCAACCATTTCTTGGCTTCAAAGTCCCATATCTCGCGAACGGATTGACCTGACCCAAAAATTCCTATTGCATCTGAAAGTAGAAACGCGCCCGATTACAACGGTATGTGTATTTTTTCCCTAGGTCATTCTGGTTAAGCGTTTGGAGCAGCAGAATTGTGAAAAATTTTTTGCCTTCTCTACCATTTCTTGGCTTCAAACTCCCATATCTCGCGAACGGATTGACATAACCCAAAAATTCCTATTGCATCTGAAAGTAGAAACTCGCCCGATTACAACGGTATGTGTATTTTCTCCGTAGGCCATTCTGGTTAAGCGTTTGGAGCAGCAGAATTGTGATAAATTTTTTGCCTTATCTACCATTTCTTGGCTTCAAACTCCCATATCTCGCGAACGGATTGACCTAACCCAAAAATTCCTATTGCATCTGAAAGTAGAAACTCGCCCGATTACAACGGTATGTGTATTTTTTCCATCGGCCATTCTGGTTAAGCGTTTGGAGCAGCAGAATTGCGAAAAATTTTTTGTCTTCTCAACCATTTCTTGGCTTCAAACTCCCATATCTCGCGGACGGATTGACCTAACCCAAAAATTCCTGTTGCGTGTGAAAGTAGAAACTCGCCCGATGACAACGGTACGTGTATTTTTTCCCTAGGCCATTCTGGTTAAGCGTTTGGAGCAGCAGAATTGCGAAAAATTTTTTGCCTTCTCAACCACATCTTGCCTTCAAACTCCCATATCTCGCGAACGGATTGACCTAACCCAAAAATTCCTGTTGCGTCTGAAAGTAGAAACTCGCCCGATTACAACGCTATGTGTATTTTTTCCCTAGGCCATTCTGGTTAAGCGTTTGGAGCAGCAGAATTGCGAAAAATTTTTTGCCTTCTCAACCATTTCTTGGCTCCAAAGTCCCATATCTCGCGAACGGATTGACCTAACCCAAAAATTCCTATTGCATCTGATAGTAGAAACTCGCCCGATTACAGCGGTATGTTTATTTTTTCCCTAGGCCATTCTGGTTAAGCGTTTGGAGCAGCAGAATTGCGAAAAATTTTTTGCCTTCTCAACCACATCTTGGCTTCAAACTCCCATATCTCGCGAACGGCTTGACCTAACCCAAAAATTCCTGTTGCGTCTGAAAGTAGAAACTCGCCCGATTACAACGCTATGTGTATTTTTTCCCTAGGACATTCTGGTTAAGCGTTTGGAGCAGCAGAATTGCGAAAAATTTTTTGCCTTCTCTACCATTTCTTAGCTTCAAACTGCCATATCTCGCGAACGGCTTTACCTATCCCAAAAATTCCTATTGCATCTGAAAGTAGAAACTCGCCCGATTACAACGGTAAGTGTATTTTTTCCATAGGCGATTCTGGTTAAGCGTTTGGAGCAGCAGAATTGCGAAAAATTTTTTGCCTTC
Source organism: Ptiloglossa arizonensis (assembly GCF_051014685.1). Taxonomy (NCBI): domain Eukaryota; kingdom Metazoa; phylum Arthropoda; class Insecta; order Hymenoptera; family Colletidae; genus Ptiloglossa; species Ptiloglossa arizonensis. The sequence goes on from NW_027478585.1 coordinate 886,606, forward strand.
TCAACCATTTCTTGGCTTCAAACTCCCATATCTCGCGAACGGATTGACCTAACCCAAAAATTCCTGTTGCATCTGAAAGTAGAAACTCGCCCGATTACAACGGTATGTGTATTTTTTCCATAGGCCATTCTGGTTAAGCGTTTGGAGCAGCAGAATTGCGAAAAATTTTTTGTCTTCTCAACCATTTCTTGGCTTCAAACTCCCATATCTCGCGGACGGATTGACTTAACCCAAAAATTCCTGTTGCGTGTGAAAGTAGAAACTCGCCCGATGACAACGGTACGTGTATTTTTTCCCTAGGCCATTCTGGTTAAGCGTTTGGAGCATCAGAATTGCGAAAAATTTTTTGCCTTCTCAACCACATCTTGGCTTCAAACTCCCATATCTCGCGAACGGATTGACCTAACAAAAAAATTCCTGTTGCGTCTGAAAGTAGAAACTCGCCCGATTACAACGCTATGTGTATTTTTTCCCTAGGCCATTCTGGTTAAGCGTTTGGAGCAGCAGAATTGCGAAAAATTTTTTGCCTTCTCAACCATTTCTTGGCTCCAAAGTCCCATATCTCGCAAACGGATTGACCTAACCCAAAAATTCCTATTGCATCTGAAAGTAGAAACTCGCCCGATTACAGCGGTATGTGTATTTTTTCCCTAGGCCATTCTGGTTAAGCGTTTGGAGCAGCAGAAGTGCGAAAAATTTGTTGCCTTCTCAACCATTTCTTGGCTTCAAACTCCCATATCTCGCGAACGGATTGACCTAACCCAAAAATTCCTGCAGCGTCTGAAAGTAGAAACTCGCCCGATTATAACGGTATGCGTATTTTTTCCCTAGGCCATTCTGGTGAAGCGTTTGGAGCAGCAGAATTGCGAAAAATATTTTGCCTTCTCAACCATTTCTTGGCTTCAAACTCCCATATCTCGCGAACGGATTGACCTAACCCACAAATTCCTATTGCATCTGAAAGTAGAAACTCGCCCGATTACAACGGTATGTGTATTTTTTCCCTAGGCCATTCTGGTTAAGCGTTTGGAGCAGCAGAATTGCGAAAAATTTTTTGCCTTCTCAACCATTTCTTGTCTTCAAACTCCCATATCTCGCGAACGGATTGACCTAACCCAAAAATTCCTGTTGCATCTGAAAGCAGAAACTCGCCCGATTACAACGGTATGTGCATTTTTTCCATAGGCCATAGCTGATTAAGCGTTTGGAGCAGCAGAATTGCGAAAAATTTTTTGCCTTCTCAACAATTTCTTGTCTTCTAACTCCCATATCTCGCGGACGGATTGACCTACCCCAAAAATTCCTATTGCGTCTGAAAGTAGAAACTCGCCCGATTACAACGGTATGTGTATTTTTTCCCTAGGCCATTCTGGTTAAGCGTTTGGAGCAGCAGAAGTGCGAAAAATTTGTTGCCTTCTCAACCATTTCTTGGTTTCAAACTCCCATATCTCGCGAACGGATTGACCTAACCCAAAAATTCCTGCAGCGTCTGAAAGTAGAAACTCGCCCGATTATAACGGTATGCGTATTTTTTCCCTAGGCCATTCTGGTGAAGCGTTTGGAGCAGCAGAATTGCGAAAAATATTTTGCCTTCTCAACCATTTCTTGGCTTCAAACTCCCATATCTCGCGAACGGATTGACCTAACCCACAAATTCCTATTGCATCTGAAAGTAGAAACTCGCCCGATTACAACGGTATGTGTATTTTTTCCCTAGGCCATTCTGGTTAAGCGTTTGGAGCAGCAGAATTGCGAAAAATTTTTTGCCTTCTCAACCATTTCTTGTCTTCAAACTCCCATATCTCGCGAACGGATTGACCTAACCCAAAAATTCCTGTTGCATCTGAAAGCAGAAACTCGCCCGATTACAACGGTATGTGCATTTTTTCCATAGGCCATTCTGATTAAGCGTTTGGAGCAGCAGAATTGCGAAAAATTTTTTGCCTTCTCAACAATTTCTTGTCTTCTAACTCCCATATCTCGCGGACGGATTGACCTACCCCAAAAATTCCTATTGCGTCTGAAAGTAGAAACTCGCCCGATTACAACGGTATGTGTATTTTTTACCTAGGCCATTCTGGTTAAGCGTTTGGAGCAGCAGAATTGCAAAAATTATTTGCCTTCTCAACCATTTCTTGGCTCCAAAGTCCCATATCTCGCGAACGGATTGACCTAACCCAAAAATTCCTATTGCATCTGACAGTAGAAACTCGCCCGATTACAGCGGTATGTGTATTTTTTCCCTAGGCCATTCTGGTTAAGCGTTTGGAGCAGCAGAATTGTGATAAATTTTTTGCCTTATCTACCATTTCTTGGCTTCAAACTCCCATATCTCGCGAACGGATTGACCTAACCCAAAAATTCCTATTGCATCTGAAACTAGAAACTCGCCCCATTACAACGGTATGTGTATTTTTTCCCTAGGCCATTCTGGTTATGCGTTTGGAGCACCAGAAGTGCGAAAAAATTTTTGCCTTCTCAACCATTTCTTGTCCTCAAACTCCCAAATCTCGCGAACGGGTTGACCTAACCCAAAAATTTCTATTGCATCTGAAAGTAGAAACTCGCCCGATTACAACGGTATGTGTATTTTTCCCCTAGGCCATTCTGGTTAAGAGTTTGGAGCAGCAGAATTGCGAAAAATTTTTTGCCTTCTCAACCATTTCTTGGCTTCAAAGTCCCATATTTCGCGAACGGATTGACCTGACCCAAAAATTCCTATTGCATCTGAAAGTAGAAACTCGCCCGATTACAACGGTATGTGTTTTTTTTCCGTAGGCCATTCTGGTTAAGCGTTTGGAGCAGCAGAATTGCAAATAATTTGTTGTCTTCTCAACCATTTCTTAGCTTCAAACTCCCATATCTCGCGAACGGATTGACGTAACCCAAAATTTCCTATTGCGTCTGAAAGTAGAAACTCGGCCGATTACAACGGTATGTGTATTTTTTCCGTAGGCCATTCTGGTTAAGCGTTTGGAGCAGCAGAATTGTGATAAATTTTTTGCCTTATCTACCATTTCTTGGCTTCAAACTCCCATATCTCGCGAACCGATTGACCTAACCCAAAAATTCCTATTGCATCTGAAAGTAGAAACCCGCCCGATTACAACGGTATGTGTATTTTTTCCATAGGCCATTCTGGTTAAGCGTTTGGAGCAGCAGAATTGCGAAAAATTTTTTTTCTTCTCAACCATTTCTTGGCTTCAAAGTCCCATATCTCGCGAACGGATTGACCTGACCCAAAAATTCCTATTGCATCTGAAAGTAGAAACGCGCCCGATTACAACGGTATGTGTATTTTTTCCCTAGGTCATTCTGGTTAAGCGTTTGGAGCAGCAGAATTGTGAAAAATTTTTTGCCTTCTCTACCATTTCTTGGCTTCAAACTCCCATATCTCGCGAACGGATTGACATAACCCAAAAATTCCTATTGCATCTGAAAGTAGAAACTCGCCCGATTACAACGGTATGTGTATTTTCTCCGTAGGCCATTCTGGTTAAGCGTTTGGAGCAGCAGAATTGTGATAAATTTTTTGCCTTATCTACCATTTCTTGGCTTCAAACTCCCATATCTCGCGAACGGATTGACCTAACCCAAAAATTCCTATTGCATCTGAAAGTAGAAACTCGCCCGATTACAACGGTATGTGTATTTTTTCCATCGGCCATTCTGGTTAAGCGTTTGGAGCAGCAGAATTGCGAAAAATTTTTTGTCTTCTCAACCATTTCTTGGCTTCAAACTCCCATATCTCGCGAACGGATTGACCTAACCCAAAAATTCCTGTTGCATCTGAAAGTAGAAACTCGCCCGATTACAACGGTATGTGTATTTTTTCCATAGGCCATTCTGGTTAAGCGTTTGGAGCAGCAGAATTGCGAAAAATCTTTTGTCCTCTCAACCATTTCTTGGCTTCAAACTCCCATATCTCGCGGACGGATTGACCTAACCCAAAAATTCCTGTTGCGTGTGAAAGCAGAAACTCGCCCGATTACAACGGTACGTGTATTTTTTCCCTTGCCCATTCTGTTTAAGCGTTTGGAGCAGCAGAATTGCGAAAATTTGTTTTCTTCTCAACCATTTCTTAGCTTCAAAGTCCCATATCTCGCGAACGGATTGACCAAACCCAAAAATTCCTGCAGCGTCTGAAAGTAGAAACCCGCCCGATTATAACGGTATGCGTATTTTTTCCCTAGCCCATTCTGGTTAAGCGTTTGGAGCAGCAGAATTGCGAAAAATTTTTTGCCTTCTCAACCATTTCTTGGCCCCAAAATCCCATATCTCGCGAACGGATTGACCTAACCCAAAAATTCCTATTGCATCTGAAAGTAGAAACTCGCCCGATTACAGCGGTATGTGTATTTTTTCCCTAGGCCATTCTGGTTAAGCGTTTGGAGCAGCAGAAGTGCGAAAAATTTGTTGCCTTCTCAACCATTTCTTGGCTTCAAACTCCCATATCTCGCGAACGGATTGACCTAACCCAAAAATTCCTATTGCATCTGAAAGTAGAAACTCGCCCGATTACAGCGGTATGTGTATTTTTTCCCTAGGCCATTCTGGTTAAGCGTTTGGAGCAGCAGAATTGCGAAAAATTTTTTGCCTTCTCAACCATTTCTTGGCTTCAAACTCCCATATCTCGCGAACGGATTGACCTAACCCAAAAATTCCTGTCGCATCTGAAAGTAGAAACTCGCCCGATTACAACGGTATGTGTATTTTTTCCATAGGCCATTCTGGTTAAGCGTTTGGAGCAGCAGAATTGCGAAAAATCTTTTGTCTTCTCAACCATTTCTTGGCTTCAAACTCCCATATCTCGCGGACGGATTGACCTAACCCAAAAATTCCTATTGCGTGTGAAAGTAGAAACTCGCCCGATTACAACGGTAAGTGTATTTTTTCCCTAGCCCATTCTGTTTAAGCGTTTGGAGCAGCAGAATTGCGAAAATTTGTTTTCTTCTCAACCATTTCTTAGCTTCAAAGTCCCATATCTCGCGAACGGATTGACCAAACCCAAAAATTCCTGCAGCGTCTGAAAGTAGAAACTCGCCCGATTATAACGGTATGCGTATTTTTTCTATAGGCCATTCTGGTTAAGCGTTTGGAGCAGCAGAATTGCGAAAAATCTTTTGTCTTCTCAACCATTTCTTGGCTTCAAACTCCCATATCTCGCGGACGGATTGACCTAACCCAAAAATTCCTATTGCGTGTGAAAGTAGAAACTCGCCCGATTACAACGGTACGTGTATTTTTTCCCTAGCCCATTCTGTTTAAGCGTTTGGAGCAGCAGAATTGCGAAAATTTGTTTTCTTCTCAACCATTTCTTAGCTTCAAAGTCCCATATCTCGCGAACGGATTGACCAAACCCAAAAATTCCTGCAGCGTCTGAAAGTAGAAACTCGCCCGATTATAACGGTATGCGTATTTTTTCCCTATGCCATTCTGGTTAAGCGTTTGGAGCAGCAGAATTGCGAAAAATATTTTGCCTTCTCAACCATTTCTTGGCTTCAAACTCCCATATCTCGCGAACGGATTGACCTAACCCAAAAATTCCTATTGCATCTGAAAGTAGAAACTCGCCCGATTACAACGGTATGTGTATTTTTTTCCTAGGCCATTCTGGTTAAGCGTTTGGAGCAGCAGAAGTGCGAAAAATTTGTTGTCTTCTCAACCATTTCTTAGCTTCAAACTCCCATATCTCGCGAACGGATTGACGTAACCCAAAATTTCCTATTGCATCTGAAAGTAGAAACTCGCCCGATTACAACGGTATGTGTATTTTTTCCCTAGGCAATTCTGGTTAAGCGTTTGGAGCAGCAGAATTGCGAAAAATTTTTTGCCATCTCAACCATTTCTTGGCTTCAAACTCCCATATCTCGCGAACGGATTGACCTAACCCAAAAATTCCTGTTTCATCTGAAAGTAGAAACTCGCCCGATTACAACGCTATGTGTATTTTTTCCCTAGGCCATTCTGGTTATGCGTTTGGAGCAGCAGAATTGCGAAAAATTTTTTGCTTTCTCAAGCATTTCTTGGCTTCAAACTCCCATATCTCGCGAACGGATTGACCTAACCCAAAAATTCCTATTGCACCTGAAAGTAGAAACTCGCCCGATTACAACGGTATGTGTATTTTTTCCCTAGGCCATTCTGGTTAAGCGTTTGGAGCAGCAGAATTGCGAAAAATATTTTGCCTTCTCAACCATTTCTTGGCTTCAAACTCCCATATCTCGCGAACGGATTGACCTAACCCAAAAATTCCTATTGCATCTGAAAGTAGAAACTCGCCCGATTACATCGGTATGTGTATTTTTTCCCTAGGCCATTCTGGTTAAGCGTTTGGAGCAGCAGAACTGCGAAACATTTTTTGCCTTCTCAACCATTTCTTGTCTTCAAACTCCCATATCTCGCGAACGGATTGACCTAACCCAAAAATTCCTGTTGCATCTGAAAGCAGATACTCGCCCGATTACAACGGTATGCGTATTTTTTCCTTAGGCCATTCTGGTTAAGCGTTTGGAGCAGCAGAATTGCGAAAAATTTTTTGCCATCTCTACCATTTCTTGGCTTCAAACTCCCATATCTCGCGAACGGATTGACCTAACCCAAAAATTCCTGTTGCATCTGAAAGTAGAAACTCGCCCGATTACAACGCTATGTGTATTTTTTCCCTAGGCCATTCTGGTTAAGCGTTTGGAGCAGCAGAATTGCGAAAAATTTTTTGCTTTCTCAAGCATTTCTTGGCTTCAAACTCCCATATCTCGCGAACGGATTGACCTAACCCAAAAATTCCTATTGCACCTGAAAGTAGAAACTCGCCAGATTACAACGGTATGTGTATTTTTTCCCTAGGCCATTCTGGTTAAGCGTTTGGAGCAGCAGAATTGCGAAAAATATTTTGCCTTCTCAACCATTTCTTGGCTTCAAACTCCCATATCTCGCGAACGGATTGACCTAACCCAAAAATTCCTATTGCATCTGAAAGTAGAAACTCGCCCGATTACATCGGTATGTGTATTTTTTCCCTAGGCCATTCTGGTTAAGCGTTTGGAGCAGCAGAACTGCGAAAAATTTTTTGCCTTCTCAACCATTTCTTGTCTTCAAACTCCCATATCTCGCGAACGGATTGACCTAACCCAAAAATTCCTGTTGCATCTGAAAGCAGATACTCGCCCGATTACAACGGTATGCGTATTTTTTCCTTAGGCCATTCTGGTTAAGCGTTTGGAGCAGCAGAATTGCGAAAAATTTTTTGCCTTCTCAACCACATCTTGGCTTCAAACTCCCATATCTCGCGAACGGATTGACCTAACCCAAAAATTCCTGTTGCGTCTGAAAGTAGAAACTCGCCCGATTACAACGCTATGTGTATTTTTTCCCTAGGCCATTCTGGTTAAGCGTTTGGAGCAGCAGAATTGCGAAAAATTTTTTGCCTTCTCAACCATTTCTTGGCCCCAAAGTCCCATATCTCGCGAACGGATTGACCTAACCCAAAAATTCCTATTGCATCTGAAAGTAGAAACTCGCCCGATTACAGCGGTATGTGTATTTTTTTCCTAGGCCATTCTGGTTAAGCGTTTGGAGCAGCAGAAGTGCGAAAAATTTGTTGCCTTCTCAACCATTTCTTGGCTTCAAACTCCCATATCTCGCGAACGGATTGACCTAACCCAAAAATTCCTATTGCATCTGAAAGTAGAAACTCGCCCGATTACAGCGGTATGTGTATTTTTTCCCTAGGCCATTCTGGTTAAGCGTTTGGAGCAGCAGAATTGCGAAAAATTTTTTGCCTTCTCAACCATTTCTTGGCTTCAAACTCCCATATCTCGCGAACGGATTGACCTAACCCAAAAATTCCTGTCGCATCTGAAAGTAGAAACTCGCCCGATTACAACGGTATGCGTATTTTTTCCATAGGCCATTCTGGTTAAGCGTTTGGAGCAGCAGAATTGCGAAAAATCTTTTGTCTTCTCAACCATTTCTTGGCTTCAAACTCCCATATCTCGCGAACGGATTGACCAAACCCAAAAATTCCTGCAGCGTCTGAAAGTAGAAACTCGCCCGATTATAACGGTATGTGTATTTTTTCCCTAGGCCATTCTGGTTAAGCGTTTGGAGCAGCAGAATTGCGAAAAATTTTTTGTCTTCTCAAGCATTTCTTGGCTTCAAAGTCTCATATCTCGCGAACGGATTGACTTACCCCAAAAATTCCTATTGCATCTGAAAGTAGAAACTCGCCCGATTACAACGGTATGTGTATTTTTTCCCTAGGCCATTCTGGTTAAGCGTTTGGAGCAGCAGAACTGCGAAAAATTTTTTGCCTTCTCAACCATTTCTTAGCTTCAAACTCCCATATCTCGCGAACGGATTGACCTAACCCAAAAATTCCTGTTGCATCTGAAAGTAGAAACTCGCCCGATTACAACGGTATGTGTATTTTTTCCCTAGGCCATTCTGGTTAAGCGTTTGGAGCATCAGAATTGCGAAAAATTTTTTGCCTTCTCAACCACATCTTGGCTTCAAACTCCCATATCTCGCGAACGGATTGGCCTAACCCAAAAATTCCTGTTGCGTCTGAAAGTAGAAACCCGCCCGATTACAACGCTATGTGTATTTTTTCCCTAGGCCATTCTGGTTAAGCGTTTGGAGCAGCAGAATTGCGAAAAATTTTTTGCTTTCTCAAGCATTTCTTGGCTTCAAACTCCCATATCTCGCGAACGGATTGACCTAACCCAAAAATTCCTATTGCACCTGAAAGTAGAAACTCGCCCGATTACAACGGTATGTGTATTTTTTCCCTTGGCAATTCTGGTTAAGCGTTTGGAGCAGCAGAATTGCGAAAAATTTTTTGCCTTCTCAACCATTTCTTGGCTTCAAAGTCCCATATCTCGCGAACGGATTGACCTAACCCAAAATTTCCTATTGCATCTGAAAGTAGAAACTCGCCCGATTACAACGGTATGTGTATTTTTTCCCTAGGCCATTCTGGTTAAGCGTTTGGAGCAGCAGAAGTGCGAAAAATTTGTTGTCTTCTCAACCATTTCTTAGCTTCAAACTCCCATATCTCGCGAACGGATTGACGTAATCCAAAATTTCCTATTGCATCTGAAAGTAGAAACTCGCCCGATTACAACGGTATGTGTATTTTTTCCCTAGGGCATTCTGGTTAAGCGTTTGGAGCAGCAGAATTGCGAAAAATTTTTTGCCTTCTCTACCATTTCTTGGTTTCAAAGTCCCATATCTCGCGAACGGATTGACGTAACCCAAAATTTCCTATTGCATCTGAAAGTAGAAACTCGCCCGATTACAACGGTATGTGTATTTTTTCCCTAGGGCATTCTGGTTAAGCGTTTGGAGCAGCAGAATTGCGAAAAATTTTTTGCCTTCTCTACCATTTCTTGGTTTCAAACTCCCATATCTCGCGAACGGATTGACCTAACCCAAAAATTCCTATTGCATCTGAAAGTAGAAATTCGCCCGATTACAAGGGTATGTGTATTTTTTCCCTAGGCTATTCTGGTTAAGCGTTTGGAGCAGCAGAATTGCGAAAAATTTTTTCCCTTCTCTACCATTTCTTGGCTTCAAACTCCCATATCTCGCGAACGGATTGACCTAACCCAAAAATTCCTATTGTATCTGAAAGTAGAAACTCGCCCGATTACAAGGGTATGTGTATTTTTTCCCTAGGCCATTCTGGTTAAGCGTTTGGAGCAGCAGAAGTGCGAAAAATTTGTTGTCTTCTCAACCATTTCTTAGCTTCAAACTCCCATATCTCGCGAACGGATTGACGTAATCCAAAATTTCCTATTGCATCTGAAAGTAGAAACTCGCCCGATTACAACGGTATGTGTATTTTTTCCCTAGGGCATTCTGGTTAAGCGTTTGGAGCAGCAGAATTGCGAAAAATTTTTTGCCTTCTCTACCATTTCTTGGTTTCAAAGTCCCATATCTCGCGAACGGATTGACGTAACCCAAAATTTCCTATTGCATCTGAAAGTAGAAACTCGCCCGATTACAACGGTATGTGTATTTTTTCCCTAGGGCATTCTGGTTAAGCGTATGGAGCAGCAGAATTGCGAAAAATTTTTTTGCTTTCTCAAGCATTTCTTGGCTTCAAACTCCCATATCTCGCGAACGGATTGACCTAACCCAAAAATTCCTATTGCACCTGAAAGTAGAAACTCGCCCGATTGCAACGGTTGTGTATTTTTTCCCTAGGCCATTCTGGTTAAGCGTTTGGAGCAGCAGAATTGCGAAAAATTTTTTGCCTTCTCAACCATTTCTTGGCTTCAAAGTCTCATATCTCGCGAACGGATTGACATATCCCAAAAATTCCTATTGCATCTGAAAGTAGAAACTCGCCCGATTACAACGGTATGTGTATTTTTTCCCTAGGCCATTCTGGTTAAGCGTTTGGAGCAGCAGAATTGCGAAAAATTTTTTGCCTTCTCAACCATTTCTTAGCTTCAAACTCCCATATCTCGCGAACGGATTGACCTAACCCAAAAATTCCTATTGTATCTGAAAGTAGAAACTCGCCCGATTGCAACGGTTGTGTATTTTTTCCCTAGGCCATTCTGGTTAAGCGTTTGGAGCAGCAGAATTGCGAAAAATTTTTTGCCTTCTCAACCATTTCTTGGCTTCAAAGTCTCATATCTCGCGAACGGATTGACTTATCCCAAAAATTCCTATTGCATCTGAAAGTAGAAACTCGCCCGATTACAACGGTATGTGTATTTTTTCCCTAGGCCATTCTGGTTAAGCGTTTGGAGCAGCAGAATTGCGAAAAATTTTTTGCCTTCTCAACCATTTCTTGGCTTCAAACTCCCATATTTCGCGAACGGATTGACTTAACCCAAAAATTCCTGTTGCATCTGAAAGTACAAACTCGCCCGATTACAGCGGTATGTGTATTTTTTCCCTAGGCCATTCTGGTTAAGCGTTTGGAGCAGCAGAATTGCGAAAAACTTTTTTGCTTTCTCAAGCATTTCTTGGCTTCATACTCCCAAATCTCGCGAACGGATTGACCTAACCCAAAAATTCCTATTGCACCAGAAAGTAGAAACTCGCCCGATTACAACTGTATGTCTATTTTTTCCCTAGGCCATTCTGGTTAAGCGTTTGGAGCAGCAGAATTGCGAAAAATTTTTTGCCTTCTCAACCATTTCTTGGCTTCAAAGTCCCATATCTCGCGAACGGATTGACCTAACCCAAAAATTCCTGTCGCATCTGAAAGTAGAAACTCGCCCGATTACAACGGTATGCGTATTTTTTCCATAGGCCATTCTGGTTAAGCGTTTGGAGCAGCAGAATTGCGAAAAATCTTTTGTCTTCTCAACCATTTCTTGGCTTCAAACTCCCATATCTCGCGAACGGATTGACCAAACCCAAAAATTCCTGCAGCGTCTGAAAGTAGAAACTCGCCCGATTATAACGGTATGTGTATTTTTTCCCTAGGCCATTCTGGTTAAGCGTTTGGAGCAGCAGAATTGCGAAAAATTTTTTGTCTTCTCAACCATTTCTTGGCTTCAAAGTCTCATATCTCGCGAACGGATTGACTTACCCCAAAAATTCCTATTGCATCTGAAAGTAGAAACTCGCCCGATTACAACGGTATGTGTATTTTTTCCCCAGGCCATTCTGGTTAAGCGTTTGGAGCAGCAGAACTGCGAAAAATTTTTTGCCTTCTCAACCATTTCTTAGCTTCAAACTCCCATATCTCGCGAACGGATTGACCTAACCCAAAAATTCCTGTTGCATCTGAAAGTAGAAACTCGCCCGATTACAACGGTATGTGTATTTTTTCCCTAGGCCATTCTGGTTAAGCGTTTGGAGCATCAGAATTGCGAAAAATTTTTTGCCTTCTCAACCACATCTTGGCTTCAAACTCCCATATCTCGCGAACGGATTGGCCTAACCCAAAAATTCCTGTTGCGTCTGAAAGTAGAAACCCGCCCGATTACAACGCTATGTGTATTTTTTCCCTAGGCCATTCTGGTTAAGCGTTTGGAGCAGCAGAATTGCGAAAAATTTTTTGCTTTCTCAAGCATTTCTTGGCTTCAAACTCCCATATCTCGCGAACGGATTGACCTAACCCAAAAATTCCTATTGCACCTGAAAGTAGAAACTCGCCCGATTACAACGGTATGTGTATTTTTTCCCTTGGCCATTCTGGTTAAGCGTTTGGAGCAGCAGAATTGCGAAAAATTTTTTGCCTTCTCAACCATTTCTTGGCTTCAAAGTCCCATATCTCGCGAACGGATTGACCTAACCCAAAAATTCCTATTGCATCTGAAAGTAGAAACTCGCCCGATTACAACGGTATGTGTATTTTTTCCCTAGGCCATTCTGGTTAAGCGTTTGGAGCAGCAGAAGTGCGAAAAATTTGTTGTCTTCTCAACCATTTCTTAGCTTCAAACTCCCATATCTCGCGAACGGATTGACGTAATCCAAAATTTCCTATTGCATCTGAAAGTAGAAACTCGCCCGATTACAACGGTATGTGTATTTTTTCCCTAGGGCATTCTGGTTAAGCGTTTGGAGCAGCAGAATTGCGAAAAATTTTTTGCCTTCTCTACCATTTCTTGGTTTCAAAGTCCCATATCTCGCGAACGGATTGACGTAACCCAAAATTTCCTATTGCATCTGAAAGTAGAAACTCGCCCGATTACAACGGTATGTGTATTTTTTCCCTAGGGCATTCTGGTTAAGCGTTTGGAGCAGCAGAATTGCGAAAAATTTTTTGCCTTCTCTACCATTTCTTGGTTTCAAACTCCCATATCTCGCGAACGGATTGACCTAACCCAAAAATTCCTATTGCATCTGAAAGTAGAAATTCGCCCGATTACAAGGGTATGTGTATTTTTTCCCTAGGCTATTCTGGTTAAGCGTTTGGAGCAGCAGAATTGCGAAAAATTTTTTGCCTTCTCTACCATTTCTTGGCTTCAAACTCCCATATCTCGCGAACGGATTGACCTAACCCAAAAATTCCTATTGTATCTGAAAGTAGAAACTCGCCCGATTACAAGGGTATGTGTATTTTTTCCCTAGGCCATCCTGGTTAAGCGTTTGGAGCAGCAGAATTGCGAAAAATTTTTTTGCTTTCTCAAGCATTTCTTGGCTTCAAACTCCCATATCTCGCGAACGGATTGACCTAACCCAAAAATTCCTATTGCACCTGAAAGTAGAAACTCGCCCGATTGCAACGGTTGTGTATTTTTCCTAGGCCATTCTGGTTAAGCGTTTGGAGCAGCAGAATTGCGAAAAATTTTTTGCCTTCTCTACCATTTCTTGGCTTCAAACTCCCATATCTCGCGAACGGATTGACCTAACCCAAAAATTCCTATTGTATCTGAAAGTAGAAACTCGCCCGATTACAAGGGTATGTGTATTTTTTCCCTAGGCCATCCTGGTTAAGCGTTTGGAGCAGCAGAATTGCGAAAAATTTTTTTGCTTTCGCAAGCATTTCTTGGCTTCAAACTCCCATATCTCGCGAACGGATTGACCTAACCCAAAAATTCCTATTGCACCTGAAAGTAGAAACTCGCCCGATTGCAACGGTTGTGTATTTTTTCCCTAGGCCATTCTGGTTAAGCGTTTGGAGCAGCAGAATTGCGAAAAATTTTTTGCCTTCTCAACCATTTCTTGGCTTCAAAGTCTCATATCTCGCGAACGGATTGACTTATCCCAAAAATTCCTATTGCATCTGAAAGTAGAAACTCGCCCGATTACAACGGTATGTGTATTTTTTCCCTAGGCCATTCTGGTTAAGCGTTTGGAGCAGCAGAATTGCGAAAAATTTTTTGCCTTCTCAACCATTTCTTGGCTTCAAACTCCCATATCTCGCGAACGGATTGACTTAACCCAAAAATTCCTGTTGCATCTGAAAGTACAAACTTGCCCGATTACAGCGGTATGTGTATTTTTTCCCTAGGCCATTCTGGTTAAGCGTTTGTAGCAGCAGAATTGCGAAAAATTTTTTTGCTTTCTCAAGCATTTCTTGGCTTCATACTCCCAAATCTCGCGAACGGATTGACCTAACCCAAAAATTCCTATTGCACCAGAAAGTAGAAACTCGCCCGATTACAACTGTATGTCTATTTTTTCCCTAGGCCATTCTGGTTAAGCGTTTGGAGCAGCAGAATTGCGAAAAATTTTTTGCCTTCTCAACCATTTCTTGGCTTCAAAGTCCCATATCTCGCGAACGGATTGACCTAACCCAAAAATTCCTATTGCATCTGAAAGTAGAAACTCACCCGATTACAACGGTATGTGTATTTTTTTCCTAGGCCATTCTGGTTAAGCGTTTGGAGCCGCAGAATTGCGAAAAATTTTTTGCCTTCTCTACCATTTCTTGGCTTCAAACTCCCATATCTCGCGAACGGATTGACTTAACCCAAAAATTCCTATTGCATCTGAAAGTAGAAACTCGCCCGATTACAACGGTATGTGTATTTTTTCCCTAGGCCATTCTGGTTAAGCGTTTGGAGCAGCAGAATTGCGAAAAATTTTTTGCCTTCTCTACCATTTCTTGGCTTCAAACTCCCATATCTCGCGAACGGATTGACCTAACCCAAAAATTCCTATTGTATCTGAAAGTAGAAACTCGCCCGATTACAAGGGTATGTGTATTTTTTCCCTAGGCCATCCTGGTTAAGCGTTTGGAGCAGCAGAATTGCGAAAAATTTTTTTGCTTTCTCAAGCATTTCTTGGCTTCAAACTCCCATATCTCGCGAACGGATTGACCTAACCCAAAAATTCCTATTGCACCTGAAAGTAGAAACTCGCCCGATTGCAACGGTTGTGTATTTTTTCCCTAGGCCATTCTGGTTAAGCGTTTGGAGCAGCAGAATTGCGAAAAATTTTTTGCCTTCTCAACCATTTCTTGGCTTCAAAGGCTCATATCTCGCGAACGGATTGACTTATCCCAAAAATTCCTATTGCATCTGAAAGAAGAAACTCGCCCGATTACAACGGTATGTGTATTTTTTCCCTAGGCCATTCTGGTTAAGCGTTTGGAGCAGCAGAATTGCGAAAAATTTTTTGCCTTCTCAACCATTTCTTGGCTTCAAACTCCCATATCTCGCGAACGGATTGACTTAACCCAAAAATTCCTGTTGCATCTGAAAGTACAAACTCGCCCGATTACAGCGGTATGTGTATTTTTTCCCTAGGCCATTCTGGTTAAGCGTTTGGAGCAGCAGAATTGCGAAAAATTTTTTTGCTTTCTCAAGCATTTCTTGGCTTCATACTCCCAAATCTCGCGAACGGATTGACCTAACCCAAAAATTCCTATTGCACCAGAAAGTAGAAACTCGCCCGATTACAACTGTATGTCTATTTTTTCCCTAGGCCATTCTGGTTAAGCGTTTGGAGCAGCAGAATTGCGAAAAATTTTTTGCCTTCTCAACCATTTCTTAGCTTCAAAGTCCCATATCTCGCGAACGGATTGACCTAACCCAAAAATTCCTATTGCATCTGAAAGTAGAAACTCGCCCGATTACAACGGTATGTGTATTTTTTTCCTAGGCCATTCTGGTTAAGCGTTTGGAGCAGCAGAATTGCGAAAAATTTTTTGCCTTCTCTACCATTTCTTGGCTTCAAACTCCCATATCTCGCGAACGGATTGACCTAACCCAAAAATTCCTATTGCATCTGAAAGTAGAAACTCGCCCGATTACAACGGTATGTGTATTTTTTCCCTAGGCCATTCTGGTTAAGCGTTTGGAGCAGCAGAATTGCGAAAAATTTTTTGCCTTCTCAACCATTTCTTGGCTTCAAAGTCCCATATCTCGCGAACGGATTGACCTAACCCAAAAATTCCTATTGCATCTGAAAGTAGAAACTCGCCCGATTACAACGGTATGTGTATTTTTTCCCTAGGCCATTCTGGTTAAGCGTTTGGAGCAGCAGAAGTGCGAAAAATTTGTTGTCTTCTCAACCATTTCTTAGCTTCAAACTCCCATATCTCGCGAACGGATTGACGTAATCCAAAATTTCCTATTGCATCTGAAAGTAGAAACTCGCCCGATTACAACGGTATGTGTATTTTTTCCCTAGGGCATTCTGGTTAAGCGTTTGGAGCAGCAGAATTGCGAAAAATTTTTTGCCTTCTCTACCATTTCTTGGTTTCAAAGTCCCATATCTCGCGAACGGATTGACGTAACCCAAAATTTCCTATTGCATCTGAAAGTAGAAACTCGCCCGATTACAACGGTATGTGTATTTTTTCCCTAGGGCATTCTGGTTAAGCGTTTGGAGCAGCAGAATTGCGAAAAATTTTTTGCCTTCTCTACCATTTCTTGGTTTCAAACTCCCATATCTCGCGAACGGATTGACCTAACCCAAAAATTCCTATTGCATCTGAAAGTAGAAATTCGCCCGATTACAAGGGTATGTGTATTTTTTCCCTAGGCTATTCTGGTTAAGCGTTTGGAGCAGCAGAATTGCGAAAAATTTTTTGCCTTCTCTACCATTTCTTGGCTTCAAACTCCCATATCTCGCGAACGGATTGACCTAACCCAAAAATTCCTATTGTATCTGAAAGTAGAAACTCGCCCGATTACAAGGGTATGTGTATTTTTTCCCTAGGCCATCCTGGTTAAGCGTTTGGAGCAGCAGAATTGCGAAAAATTTTTTTGCTTTCTCAAGCATTTCTTGGCTTCAAACTCCCATATCTCGCGAACGGATTGACCTAACCCAAAAATTCCTATTGCACCTGAAAGTAGAAACTCGCCCGATTGCAACGGTTGTGTATTTTTCCTAGGCCATTCTGGTTAAGCGTTTGGAGCAGCAGAATTGCGAAAAATTTTTTGCCTTCTCTACCATTTCTTGGCTTCAAACTCCCATATCTCGCGAACGGATTGACCTAACCCAAAAATTCCTATTGTATCTGAAAGTAGAAACTCGCCCGATTACAAGGGTATGTGTATTTTTTCCCTAGGCCATCCTGGTTAAGCGTTTGGAGCAGCAGAATTGCGAAAAATTTTTTTGCTTTCGCAAGCATTTCTTGGCTTCAAACTCCCATATCTCGCGAACGGATTGACCTAACCCAAAAATTCCTATTGCACCTGAAAGTAGAAACTCGCCCGATTGCAACGGTTGTGTATTTTTTCCCTAGGCCATTCTGGTTAAGCGTTTGGAGCAGCAGAATTGCGAAAAATTTTTTGCCTTCTCAACCATTTCTTGGCTTCAAAGTCTCATATCTCGCGAACGGATTGACTTATCCCAAAAATTCCTATTGCATCTGAAAGTAGAAACTCGCCCGATTACAACGGTATGTGTATTTTTTCCCTAGGCCATTCTGGTTAAGCGTTTGGAGCAGCAGAATTGCGAAAAATTTTTTGCCTTCTCAACCATTTCTTGGCTTCAAACTCCCATATCTCGCGAACGGATTGACTTAACCCAAAAATTCCTGTTGCATCTGAAAGTACAAACTTGCCCGATTACAGCGGTATGTGTATTTTTTCCCTAGGCCATTCTGGTTAAGCGTTTGTAGCAGCAGAATTGCGAAAAATTTTTTTGCTTTCTCAAGCATTTCTTGGCTTCATACTCCCAAATCTCGCGAACGGATTGACCTAACCCAAAAATTCCTATTGCACCAGAAAGTAGAAACTCGCCCGATTACAACTGTATGTCTATTTTTTCCCTAGGCCATTCTGGTTAAGCGTTTGGAGCAGCAGAATTGCGAAAAATTTTTTGCCTTCTCAACCATTTCTTGGCTTCAAAGTCCCATATCTCGCGAACGGATTGACCTAACCCAAAAATTCCTATTGCATCTGAAAGTAGAAACTCACCCGATTACAACGGTATGTGTATTTTTTTCCTAGGCCATTCTGGTTAAGCGTTTGGAGCCGCAGAATTGCGAAAAATTTTTTGCCTTCTCTACCATTTCTTGGCTTCAAACTCCCATATCTCGCGAACGGATTGACTTAACCCAAAAATTCCTATTGCATCTGAAAGTAGAAACTCGCCCGATTACAACGGTATGTGTATTTTTTCCCTAGGCCATTCTGGTTAAGCGTTTGGAGCAGCAGAATTGCGAAAAATTTTTTGCCTTCTCTACCATTTCTTGGCTTCAAACTCCCATATCTCGCGAACGGATTGACCTAACCCAAAAATTCCTATTGTATCTGAAAGTAGAAACTCGCCCGATTACAAGGGTATGTGTATTTTTTCCCTAGGCCATCCTGGTTAAGCGTTTGGAGCAGCAGAATTGCGAAAAATTTTTTTGCTTTCTCAAGCATTTCTTGGCTTCAAACTCCCATATCTCGCGAACGGATTGACCTAACCCAAAAATTCCTATTGCACCTGAAAGTAGAAACTCGCCCGATTGCAACGGTTGTGTATTTTTTCCCTAGGCCATTCTGGTTAAGCGTTTGGAGCAGCAGAATTGCGAAAAATTTTTTGCCTTCTCAACCATTTCTTGGCTTCAAAGTCTCATATCTCGCGAACGGATTGACTTATCCCAAAAATTCCTATTGCATCTGAAAGTAGAAACTCGCCCGATTACAACGGTATGTGTATTTTTTCCCTAGGCCATTCTGGTTAAGCGTTTGGAGCAGCAGAATTGCGAAAAATTTTTTGCCTTCTCAACCATTTCTTGGCTTCAAACTCCCATATCTCGCGAACGGATTGACTTAACCCAAAAATTCCTGTTGCATCTGAAAGTACAAACTCGCCCGATTACAGCGGTATGTGTATTTTTTCCCTAGGCCATTCTGGTTAAGCGTTTGGAGCAGCAGAATTGCGAAAAATTTTTTTGCTTTCTCAAGCATTTCTTGGCTTCATACTCCCAAATCTCGCGAACGGATTGACCTAACCCAAAAATTCCTATTGCACCAGAAAGTAGAAACTCGCCCGATTACAACTGTATGTCTATTTTTTCCCTAGGCCATTCTGGTTAAGCGTTTGGAGCAGCAGAATTGCGAAAAATTTTTTGCCTTCTCAACCATTTCTTAGCTTCAAAGTCCCATATCTCGCGAACGGATTGACCTAACCCAAAAATTCCTATTGCATCTGAAAGTAGAAACTCGCCCGATTACAACGGTATGTGTATTTTTTTCCTAGGCCATTCTGGTTAAGCGTTTGGAGCAGCAGAATTGCGAAAAATTTTTTGCCTTCTCTACCATTTCTTGGCTTCAAACTCCCATATCTCGCGAACGGATTGACCTAACCCAAAAATTCCTATTGCATCTGAAAGTAGAAACTCGCCCGATTACAACGGTATGTGTATTTTTTCCCTAGGCCATTCTGGTTAAGCGTTTGGAGCAGCAGAATTGCGAAAAATTTTTTGCCTTCTCAACCATTTCTTGGCTTCAAAGTCTCATATCTCGCGAACGGATTGACCTATCCCAAAAATTCCTATTGCATCTGAAAGTAGAAACTCGCCCGATTACAACGGTATGTGTATTTTTTCCATAGGCCATTCTGGTTACGCGTTTGGAGCAGCAGAATTGCGAAAAATTTTTTGCCTTCTCAACCATTTCTTAGCTTCAAACTCCCATATCTCGCGAACGGATTGACCTAACCCAAAAATTCCTATTGCATCTGAAAGTAGAAACTCGCCCGATTACAACGGTGTGTGTATTTTTTCCCTAGGCCATTCTGGTTAAGCGTTTGGAGCAGCAGAATTGCGAAAAGTTTTTTGCCTTCTCTACCATTTCTTGGCTTCAAAGTCCCATATCTCGCGAACGGATTGACCTAACCCAAAAATTCCTGTTGCATCTGAAAGTAGAAACTCGCCCGATTACAACGGTACGTGTATTTTTTCCCTAGCCCATTCTGGTTAAGCGTTTGGAGCAGCAGAATTGCGAAAAATTTTTTGTCTTCTCAACCATTTCTTAGCTTCAAAGTCCCATATCTCGCGAACGGATTGACCAAACCCAAAAATTCCTGCTGCGTCTGAAAGTAGAAACTCGCCCGATTATAACGATATGCGTATTTTTTCCCTAGGCCATTCTGGTTAAGCGTTTGGAGCAGCAGAATTGCGAAAAATTTTTTGCCTTCTCTACCATTTCTTGGCTTCAAACTCCCATATCTCGCGAACGGCTTGACCTAACCCAAAAATTCCTATTGCATCTGAAAGTAGAAACTCGCCCGATTACAACGGTATGTGTATTTTTTCCCTAGGCCATTCTGGTTAAGCGTTTCGTGCAGCAGAATTGCGAAAAATTTTTTGCCTTCTCAACCATTTCTTGGCTTCAAACTCCCATATCTCGCGAACGGATTGACCTAACCCAAAAATTCCTGTTGCATCTGAAAGTAGAAACTCGCCCGATTACAGCGGTATGTATATTTTTTCCCTAGGCCATTCTGGTTAAGCGTTTGGAGCAGCAGAATTGCGAAAAATTTTTTGCCTTCTCAACCATTTCTTGGTTTCAAACTCCCATATCTCGCGAACGGATTGACCTAACCCAAAAATTCCTGTTGCATCTGAAAGTAGAAACTCGCCCGATTACAACGGTATGTGTATTTTTTCCCTAGGCCATTCTGGTTAAGCGTTTGGAGCAGCAGAATTGCGAAAAATTTTTTGTCTTCTCAACCATTTCTTGGCTTCAAACTCCCATATCTCGCGGACGGATTGACATAACCCAAAAATTCCTGTTGCGTGTGAAAGTAGAAACTCGCCCGATTACAACGGTACGTGTATTTTTTCCCTAGCCCATTCTGGTTAAGCGTTTGGAGCAGCAGAATTGCGAAAAATTTTTTGTCTTCTCAACCATTTCTTAGCTTCAAAGTCCCATATCTCGCGAACGGATTGACCAAACCCAAAAATTCCTGCTGCGTCTGAAAGTAGAAACTCGCCCGATTATAACGATATGCGTATTTTTTCCCTAGGCCATTCTGGTTAAGCGTTTGGAGCAGCAGAATTGCGAAAAATTTTTTGCCTTCTCAACCATTTCTTGTCTTCAAACTCCCATATCTCGCGGACGGATTGACCTAACCCAAAAATTCCTATTGCGTCTGAAAGTAGAAACTCGCCCGATTACAACGGTATGTGTATTTTTTCCCTAGGCCATTCTGGTTAAGCGTTTGGAGCAGCGGAATTGCAAAAATTTTTTGCCTTCACAACCATTTCTTGGCTCCAAAGTCACATATCTCGCGAACGGATAGACCTAACCCAAAAATTCCTATTGCGTCTGAAAGTTGAAACTCGCCCGATTACAACGGTATGTGTATTTTTTCCCTAGGCCATTCTGGTTAAGCGTTTGGAGCAGCAGAATTGCGAAAAATTTTTTGCCTTCTCAACCATTTCTTGGCTTCAAACTCCCATATCTCGCGAACGGATTGACTTAACCCAAAAATTCCTATTGCACCTGAAAGTAGAAACTCGCCCGATTACAACGGTTTGTGTATTTTTTTCCTAGGCCATTCTGGTTAAGCGTTTGGAGCAGCAGAAGTGCGAAAAATTTTTTGCCTTCTCTACCATTTCTTGGCTTCAAACTCCCATATCTCGCGAACGGCTTGACCTAACCCAAAAATTCCTATTGCATCTGAAAGTAGAAACTCGCCCGATTACAACGGTATGTGTATTTTTTCCCTAGGCCATTCTGGTTAAGCGTTTGGAGCAGCAGAAGTGCGAAAAATTTTTTGCCTTCTCTACCATTTCTTGGCTTCAAACTCCCATATCTCGCGAACGGCTTGACCTAACCCAAAAATTCCTATTGCATCTGAAAGTAGAAACTCGCCCGATTACAACGGTATGTGTATTTTTTCCCTAGGCCATTCTGGTTAAGCGTTTGGAGCAGCAGAATTGCGAAAAATTTTTTGCCTTCTCAACCATTTCTTGGCTTCAAACTCCCATATCTCGCGAACGGATTGACCTAACCCAAAAATTCCTGTTGCATCTGAAAGTAGAAACTCGCCCGATTACAACGGTATGTGTATTTTTTCAATAGGCTATTCTGGTTAAGCGTTTGGAGCAGCAGAATTGCGAAAAATTTTTTGTCTTCTCAACCATTTCTTGGCTTCAAACTCCCATATCTCGCGAACGGATTGACCTAACCCAAAAATTCCTGTTGCATCTGAAGGTAGAAACTCGCCCGATTACAGCGGTATGTATATTTTTTCCCTAGGCCATTCTGGTTAAGCGTTTGGAGCAGCAGAATTGCGAAAAATTTTTTGCCTTCTCAACCATTTCTTGGCTTCAAACTCCCATATCTCGCGAACGGATTGACTTATCCCAAAAATTCCTGTTGCATCTGAAAGTAGAAACTCGCCCGATTACAACGGTATGTGTATTTTTTCCCTAGGCCATTCTGGTTAAGCGTTTGGAGCAGCAGAATTGCGAAAAATTTTTTGCCTTCTCAACCATTTCTTGGCTTCAAACTCCCATATCTCGCGAACGGATTGACTTAACCCAAAAATTCCTGTTGCATCTGAAAGTACAAACTCGCCCGATTACAGCGGTATGTGTATTTTTTCCCTAGGCCATTCTGGTTAAGCGTTTGGAGCAGCAGAATTGCGAAAAATTTTTTTGCTTTCTCAAGCATTTCTTGGCTTCATACTCCCAAATCTCGCGAACGGATTGACCTAACCCAAAAATTCCTATTGCACCAGAAAGTAGAAGCTCGCCCGATTACAACTGTATGTCTATTTTTTCCCTAGGCCATTCTGGTTAAGCGTTTGGAGCAGCAGAATTGCGAAAAATTTTTTGCCTTCTCAACCATTTCTTGGCTTCAAAGTCCCATATCTCGCGAACGGATTGACCTAACCCAAAAATTCCTATTGCATCTGAAAGTAGAAACTCGCCCGATTACAACGGTATGTGTATTTTTTTCCTAGGCCATTCTGGTTAAGCGTTTGGAGCAGCAGAATTGCGAAAAATTTTTTGCCTTCTCTACCATTTCTTGGCTTCAAACTCCCATATCTCGCGAACGGATTGACCTAACCCAAAAATTCCTATTGCATCTGAAAGTAGAAACTCGCCCGATTACAACGGTATGTGTATTTTTTCCATAGGCCATTCTGGTTACGCGTTTGGAGCAGCAGAATTGCGAAAAATTTTTTGCCTTCTCAACCATTTCTTAGCTTCAAACTCCCATATCTCGCGAACGGATTGACCTAACCCAAAAATTCCTGTTGCACCTGAAAGTAGAAACTCGCCCGATTACAACGGTATGTGTATTTTTTCCCTAGGCCATTCTGGTTAAGCGTTCGGAGCAGCAGAATTGCGAAAAATTTTTTGCCTTCTCAACCATTTCTTGTCTTCAAACTCCCATATCTCGCGAACGGATTGACCTAACCCAGAAATTCCTATTGCATCTGAAAGTAGAAACTCGCCCGATTACAACGGTGTGTGTATTTTTTCCCTAGGCCATTCTGGTTAAGCGTTTGGAGCAGCAGAATTGCGAAAAATTTTTTGCCTTCTCTACCATTTCTTGGCTTCAAAGTCCCATATCTCGCGAACGGATTGACCTAACCCAAAAATTCCTATTGCACCTGAAAGTAGAAACTCGCCCGATTACAACGGTATGTGTATTTTTTCCCTAGGCCATTCTGGTTAAGCGTTTGGAGCAGCAGAATTGCGAAAAATTTTTTGCCTTCTCTACCATTTCTTGGCTTCAAAGTCCCATATCTCGCGAACGGATTGACCTAACCCAAAAATTCCTATTGCATCTGAAAGTAGAAACTCGCCCGATTACAACGGTATGTGTATTTTTTCCCTAGGCCATTCTGGTTAAGCGTTTGGAGCAGCAGAATTGCGAAAAATTTTTTGCTTTCTCAAGCATTTCTTGGCTTCAAACTCCCATATCTCGCGGACGGATTGACCTAACCCAAAAATTCCTGTTGCGTGTGAAAGTAGAAACTCGCCCGATTACAACGGTACGTGTATTTTTTCCCTAGCCCATTCTGGTTAAGCGTTTGGAGCAGCAGAATTCCGAAAAATTTTTTGCCTTCTCAACCATTTCTTGGCTTCAAACTCCCATATCTCGCGAACGGATTGACTTAACCCAAAAATTCCTATTGCACCTGAAAGTAGAAACTCGCCCGATTACAACGGTTTGTGTATTTTTTTCCTAGGCCATTCTGGTTAAGCGTTTGGAGCAGCAGAAGTGCGAAAAATTTGTTGTCTCCTCAACCATTTCTTAGCTTCAAACTCCCATATCTCGCGAACGGATTGACGTAACCCAAAATTTCCTATTGCATCTGAAAGTAGAAACTCGCCCGATTACAACGGTATGTGTATTTTTTCCCGAGGCCATTCTGGTTAAGCGTTTGGAGCAGCAGAATTGCGAAAAATTTTTTGCCTTCTCTACCATTTCTTGGCTTCAAACTCCCATATCTCGCGAACGGCTTGACCTAACCCAAAAATTCCTATTGCATCTGAAAGTAGAAACTCGCCCGACTACAACGGTATGTGTATTTTTTCCCTAGGCCATTCTGGTTAAGCGTTTCGAGCAGCAGAATTGCGAAAAATTTTTTGCCTTCTCAACCATTTCTTGGCTTCAAACTCCCATATCTCGCGAACGGATTGACCTAACCCAAAAATTCCTGTTGCATCTGAAAGTAGAAACTCGCCCGATTACAGCGGTATGTATATTTTTTCCCTAGGCCATTCTGGTTAAGCGTTTGGAGCAGCAGAATTGCGAAAATTTTTTTGCCTTCTCAACCATTTCTTGGCTTCAAACTCCCATATCTCGCGAACGGATTGACCTAACCCAAAAATTCCTGTTGCATCTGAAAGTAGAAACTCGCCCGATTACAACGGTATGTGTATTTTTTCCCTAGGCCATTCTGGTTAAGCGTTTGGAGCAGCAGAATTGCGAAAAATTTTTTGTCTTCTCAACCATTTCTTGGCTTCAAATTCCCATATCTCGCGGACGGATTGACCTAACCCAAAAATTCCTGTTGCGTGTGAAAGTAGAAACTCGCCCGATTACAACGGTATGTGTATTTTTTCCCTAGGCCATTCTGGTTAAGCGTTTGGAGCAGCAGAATTGCGAAAAATTTTTTGCCTTCTCAACCATTTCTTGGCTTCAAACTCCCATATCTCGCGAACGGATTGACTTAACCCAAAAATTCCTGTTGCATCTGAAAGTACAAACTCGCCCGATTACAGCGGTATGTGTATTTTTTCCCTAGGCCATTCTGGTTAAGCGTTTGGAGCAGCAGAATTGCGAAAAATTTTTTTGCTTTCTCAAGCACTTCTTGGCTTCATACTCCCAAATCTCGCGAACGGATTGACCTAACCCAAAAATTCCTATTGCACCAGAAAGTAGAAGCTCGCCCGATTACAACTGTATGTCTATTTTTTCCCTAGGCCATTCTGGTTAAGCGTTTGGAGCAGCAGAATTGCGAAAAATTTTTTGCCTTCTCAACCATTTCTTGGCTTCAAAGTCCCATATCTCGCGAACGGATTGACCTAACCCAAAAATTCCTATTGCATCTGAAAGTAGAAACTCGCCCGATTACAACGGTATGTGTATTTTTTTCCTAGGCCATTCTGGTTAAGCGTTTGGAGCAGCAGAATTGCGAAAAATTTTTTGCCTTCTCTACCATTTCTTGGCTTCAAACTCCCATATCGCGCGAACGGATTGACCTAACCCAAAAATTCCTATTGCATCTGAAAGTAGAAACTCGCCCGATTACAACGGTATGTGTATTTTTTCCCTAGGCCATTCTGGTTAAGCGTTTGGAGCAGCAGAATTGCGAAAAATTTTTTGCCTTCTCAACCATTTCTTGGCTTCAAAGTCTCATATCTCGCGAACGGATTGACCTATCCCAAAAATTCCTATTGCATCTGAAAGTAGAAACTCGCCCGATTACAACGGTATGTGTATTTTTTCCATAGGCCATTCTGGTTACGCGTTTGGAGCAGCAGAATTGCGAAAAATTTTTTGCCTTCTCAACCATTTCTTAGCTTCAAACTCCCATATCTCGCGAACGGATTGACCTAACCCAAAAATTCCTGTTGCACCTGAAAGTAGAAACTCGCCCGATTACAACGGTATGTGTATTTTTTCCCTAGGCCATTCTGGTTAAGCGTTCGGAGCAGCAGAATTGCGAAAAATTTTTTGCCTTCTCAACCATTTCTTGTCTTCAAACTCCCATATCTCGCGAACGGATCGACCTAACCCAAAAATTCCTATTGCATCTGAAAGTAGAAACTCGCCCGATTACAACGGTGTGTGTATTTTTTCCCTAGGCCATTCTGGTTAAGCGTTTGGAGCAGCAGAATTGCGAAAAATTTTTTGCCTTCTCTACCATTTCTTGGCTTCAAAGTCCCATATCTCGCGAACGGATTGACCTAACCCAAAAATTCCTATTGCATCTGAAAGTAGAAACTCGCCCGATTACAACGGTATGTGTATTTTTTCCCTAGGCGATTCTGGTTAAGCGTTTGGAGCAGCAGAATTGTGAAAAATTTTTTGCCTTCTCTGCCATTTCTTGGCTTCAAACTCCAATATCTCGCGAACGGATTGACCTAACCCAAAAATTCCTATTGCATCTGAAAGTAGAAACTCGCCCGATTACAACGGTGTGTATTTTTTCCCTAGGCCATTCTGGTTAAGCGTTTGGAGCAGCAGAATTGCGAAAAATTTTTTGCTTTCTCAAGCATTTCTTGGCTTCAAACTCCCATATCTCGCGGACGGATTGACCTAACCCAAAAATTCCTGTTGCGTGTGAAAGTAGAAACTCGCCCGATTACAATGGTACGTGTATTTTTTCCCTAGCCCATTCTGGTTAAGCGTTTGGAGCAGCAGAATTCCGAAAAATTTTTTGCCTTCTCAACCATTTCTTGGCTTCAAACTCCCATATCTCGCGAACGGATTGACTTAACCCAAAAATTCCTATTGCACCTGAAAGTAGAAACTCGCCCGATTACAACGGTTTGTGTATTTTTTTCCTAGGCCATTCTGGTTAAGCGTTTGGAGCAGCAGAAGTGCGAAAAATTTGTTGTCTCCTCAACCATTTCTTAGCTTCAAACTCCCATATCTCGCGAACGGATTGACCTAACCCAAAAATTCCTGTTGCATCTGAAAGTAGAAACTCGCCCGATTACAGCGGTATGTATATTTTTTCCCTAGGCCATTCTGGTTAAGCGTTTGGAGCAGCAGAATTGCGAAAAATTTTTTGCCTTCTCAACCATTTCTTGGCTTCAAACTCCCATATCTCGCGAACGGATTGACCTAACCCAAAAATTTCTGTTGCATCTGAAAGTAGAAACTCGCCCGATTACAACGGTATGTGTATTTTTTCCCTAGGCCATTCTGGTTAAGCGTTTGGAGCAGCAGAATTGCGAAAAATTTTTTGTCTTCTCAACCATTTCTTGGCTTCAAACTCCCATATCTCGCGGACGGATTGACCTTACCCAAAAATTCCTGTTGCGTGTGAAAGTAGAAACTCGCCCGATTACAACGGTACGTGTATTTTTTCCCTAGCCCATTCTGGTTAAGCGTTTGGAGCAGCAGAATTGCGAAAAATTTTTTGTCTTCTCAACCATTTCTTAGCTTCAAAGTCCCATATCTCGCGAACGGATTGACCTAACCCAAAAATTCCTATTGCATCTGAAAGTAGAAACTCGCCCGATTACAACGGTATGTGTATTTTTTTCCTAGGCCATTCTGGTTAAGCGTTTGGAGCAGCAGAATTGCGAAAAATTTTTTGCCTTCTCTACCATTTCTTGGCTTCAAACTCCCATATCGCGCGAACGGATTGACCTAACCCAAAAATTCCTATTGCATCTGAAAGTAGAAACTCGCCCGATTACAACGGTATGTGTATTTTTTCCCTAGGCCATTCTGGTTAAGCGTTTGGAGCAGCAGAATTGCGAAAAATTTTTTGCCTTCTCAACCATTTCTTGGCTTCAAAGTCTCATATCTCGCGAACGGATTGACCTATCCCAAAAATTCCTATTGCATCTGAAAGTAGAAACTCGCCCGATTACAACGGTATGTGTATTTTTTCCATAGGCCATTCTGGTTACGCGTTTGGAGCAGCAGAATTGCGAAAAATTTTTTGCCTTCTCAACCATTTCTTAGCTTCAAACTCCCATATCTCGCGAACGGATTGACCTAACCCAAAAATTCCTGTTGCACCTGAAAGTAGAAACTCGCCCGATTACAACGGTATGTGTATTTTTTCCCTAGGCCATTCTGGTTAAGCGTTCGGAGCAGCAGAATTGCGAAAAATTTTTTGCCTTCTCAACCATTTCTTGTCTTCAAACTCCCATATCTCGCGAACGGATCGACCTAACCCAAAAATTCCTATTGCATCTGAAAGTAGAAACTCGCCCGATTACAACGGTGTGTGTATTTTTTCCCTAGGCCATTCTGGTTAAGCGTTTGGAGCAGCAGAATTGCGAAAAATTTTTTGCCTTCTCTACCATTTCTTGGCTTCAAAGTCCCATATCTCGCGAACGGATTGACCTAACCCAAAAATTCCTATTGCATCTGAAAGTAGAAACTCGCCCGATTACAACGGTATGTGTATTTTTTCCCTAGGCGATTCTGGTTAAGCGTTTGGAGCAGCAGAATTGTGAAAAATTTTTTGCCTTCTCTGCCATTTCTTGGCTTCAAACTCCAATATCTCGCGAACGGATTGACCTAACCCAAAAATTCCTATTGCATCTGAAAGTAGAAACTCGCCCGATTACAACGGTGTGTATTTTTTCCCTAGGCCATTCTGGTTAAGCGTTTGGAGCAGCAGAATTGCGAAAAATTTTTTGCTTTCTCAAGCATTTCTTGGCTTCAAACTCCCATATCTCGCGGACGGATTGACCTAACCCAAAAATTCCTGTTGCGTGTGAAAGTAGAAACTCGCCCGATTACAATGGTACGTGTATTTTTTCCCTAGCCCATTCTGGTTAAGCGTTTGGAGCAGCAGAATTCCGAAAAATTTTTTGCCTTCTCAACCATTTCTTGGCTTCAAACTCCCATATCTCGCGAACGGATTGACTTAACCCAAAAATTCCTATTGCACCTGAAAGTAGAAACTCGCCCGATTACAACGGTTTGTGTATTTTTTTCCTAGGCCATTCTGGTTAAGCGTTTGGAGCAGCAGAAGTGCGAAAAATTTGTTGTCTCCTCAACCATTTCTTAGCTTCAAACTCCCATATCTCGCGAACGGATTGACCTAACCCAAAAATTCCTGTTGCATCTGAAAGTAGAAACTCGCCCGATTACAGCGGTATGTATATTTTTTCCCTAGGCCATTCTGGTTAAGCGTTTGGAGCAGCAGAATTGCGAAAAATTTTTTGCCTTCTCAACCATTTCTTGGCTTCAAACTCCCATATCTCGCGAACGGATTGACCTAACCCAAAAATTTCTGTTGCATCTGAAAGTAGAAACTCGCCCGATTACAACGGTATGTGTATTTTTTCCCTAGGCCATTCTGGTTAAGCGTTTGGAGCAGCAGAATTGCGAAAAATTTTTTGTCTTCTCAACCATTTCTTGGCTTCAAACTCCCATATCTCGCGGACGGATTGACCTTACCCAAAAATTCCTGTTGCGTGTGAAAGTAGAAACTCGCCCGATTACAACGGTACGTGTATTTTTTCCCTAGCCCATTCTGGTTAAGCGTTTGGAGCAGCAGAATTGCGAAAAATTTTTTGTCTTCTCAACCATTTCTTAGCTTCAAAGTCCCATATCTCGCGAACGGATTGACCAAACCCAAAAATTCCTGCTGCGTCTGAAAGTAGAAACTCGCCCGATTATAACGATATGCGTATTTTTTCCCTAGGCCATTCTGGTTAAGCGTTTGGAGCAGCAGAATTGCGAAAAATTTTTTGCCTTCTCAACCATTTCTTGTCTTCAAACTCCCATATCTCGCGGACGGATTGACCTAACCCAAAAATTCCTATTGCGTCTGAAAGTAGAAACTCGCCCGATTACAACGGTATGTGTATTTTTTCCCTAGGCCATTCTGGTTAAGCGTTTGGAGCAGCGGAATTGCAAAAATTTTTTGCCTTCACAACCATTTCTTGGCTCCAAAGTCACATATCTCGCGAACGGATAGACCTAACCCAAAAATTCCTATTGCGTCTGAAAGTTGAAACTCGCCCGATTACAACGGTATGTGTATTTTTTCCCTAGGCCATTCTGGTTAAGCGTTTGGAGCAGCAGAATTGCGAAAAATTTTTTGCCTTCTCAACCATTTCTTGGCTTCAAACTCCCATATCTCGCGAACGGATTGACTTAACCCAAAAATTCCTATTGCACCTGAAAGTAGAAACTCGCCCGATTACAACGGTATGTGTATTTTTTCCCGAGGCCATTCTGGTTAAGCGTTTGGAGCAGTAGAATTGCGAAAAATTTTTTGCCTTCTCTACCATTTCTTGGCTTCAAACTCCCATATCTCGCGAACGGCTTGACCTAACCCAAAAGTTCCTATTGCATCTGAAAGTAGAAACTCGCCCGATTACAACGGTATGTGTATTTTTTCCCTAGGCCATTCTGGTTAAGCGTTTGGAGCAGCAGAATTGCGAAAAATTTTTTGCCTTCTCAACCATTTCTTGGCTTCAAAGTCTCATATCTCGCGAACGGATTGACCTAACCCAAAAATTCCTATTGTATCTGAAAGTAGAAACTCGCCCGATTACAACGGTATGTGTATTTTTTCCCTAGGCCATTCTGGTTAAGCGTTTGGAGCAGCAGAATTGCGAAAAATTTTTTGCCTTCTCAACCATTTCTTGGCTTCAAACTCCCATATCTCGCGAACGGATTGACCTAACCCAAAAATTCCTGTTGCATCTGAAAGTAGAAACTCGCCCGATTACAACGGTATGTGTATTTTTTCAATAGGCTATTCTGGTTAAGCGTTTGGAGCAGCAGAATTGCGAAAAATTTTTTGTCTTCTCAACCATTTCTTGGCTTCAAACTCCCATATCTCGCGAACGGATTGACCTAACCCAAAAATTCCTGTTGCATCTGAAGGTAGAAACTCGCCCGATTACAGCGGTATGTATATTTTTTCCCTAGGCCATTCTGGTTAAGCGTTTGGAGCAGCAGAATTGCGAAAAATTTTTTGCCTTCTCAACCATTTCTTGGCTTCAAACTCCCATATCTCGCGAACGGATTGACCTAACCCAAAAATTCCTGTTGCATCTGAAAGTAGAAACTCGCCCGATTACAACGGTATGTGTATTTTTTCCATAGGCTATTCTGGTTAAGCGTTTGGAGCAGCAGAATTGCGAAAAATTTTTTGTCTTCTCAACCATTTCTTGGCTTCAAACTCCCATATCTCGCGGACGGATTGACCTAACCCAAAAATTCCTGTTGCGTGTGAAAATAGAAACTCGCCCGATTACAACGGTATGTGTATTTTTTCCCTAGGCCATTCTGGTTAAGCGTTTGGAGCAGCAGAATTGCGAAAAATTTTTTGCCTTCTCAACCATTTCTTGGCTTCAAAGTCTCATATCTCGCGAACGGATTGACCTAACCCAAAAATTCCTATTGTATCTGAAAGTAGAAACTCGCCCGATTACAACGGTATGTGTATTTTTTCCCTAGGCCATTCTGGTTAAGCGTTTGGAGCAGCAGAATTGCGAAAAATTTTTTGCCTTCTCAACCATTTCTTGGCTTCAAACTCCCATATCTCGCGAACGGATTGACCTAACCCAAAAATTCCTGTTGCATCTGAAAGTAGAAACTCGCCCGATTACAACGGTATGTGTATTTTTTCAATAGGCTATTCTGGTTAAGCGTTTGGAGCAGCAGAATTGCGAAAAATTTTTTGTCTTCTCAACCATTTCTTGGCTTCAAACTCCCATATCTCGCGAACGGATTGACCTAACCCAAAAATTCCTGTTGCATCTGAAGGTAGAAACTCGCCCGATTACAGCGGTATGTATATTTTTTCCCTAGGCCATTCTGGTTAAGCGTTTGGAGCAGCAGAATTGCGAAAAATTTTTTGCCTTCTCAACCATTTCTTGGCTTCAAACTCCCATATCTCGCGAACGGATTGACCTAACCCAAAAATTCCTGTTGCATCTGAAAGTAGAAACTCGCCCGATTACAACGGTATGTGTATTTTTTCCATAGGCTATTCTGGTTAAGCGTTTGGAGCAGCAGAATTGCGAAAAATTTTTTGTCTTCTCAACCATTTCTTGGCTTCAAACTCCCATATCTCGCGGACGGATTGACCTAACCCAAAAATTCCTGTTGCGTGTGAAAATAGAAACTCGCCCGATTACAACGGTACGTGTATTTTTTCCCTAGCCCATTCTGGTTAAGCGTTTGGAGCAGCACAATTGCGAAAAATTTGTTGTCTTCTCAACCATTTCTTAGCTTCAAAGTCCCATATCTCGCGAACGGATTGACCAAACCCAAAAATTCCTGCTGCGTCTGAAAGTAGAAACTCGCCCGATTATAACGATATGCGTATTTTTTCCCTAGGCCATTCTGGTTAAGCGTTTGGAGCAGCAGAATTGCGAAAAATGTTTTGCCTTCTCAACAATTTCTTGGCTTCAAACTCCCATATCTCGCGAACGGATTGACCTAACCCAAAAATTCTTATTGCATCTGAAAGTAGAAACTCGCCCGATTACAACGGTATGTGTATTTTATCCCTAGGCCATTCTGGTTAAGCGTTTGGAGCAGCAGAATTGCGAAAAATTTTTTGCCTTCTCAACCATTTCTTGGCTTCAAACTCCCATATCTCGCGAACGGATTGTCTTAACCCAAAAATTCCTGTTGCATCTGAAAGTACAAACTCGCCCGATTACAGCGGTATGTGTATTTTTTCCATAGGCCATTCTGGTTAAGCGTTTGGAGCAGCAGAATTGCGAAAAATTTTTTGTCTTCTCAACCATTTCTTGGCTTCAAACTCCCATATCTCGCGGAC
The DNA here is from genome assembly GCF_051014685.1 of Ptiloglossa arizonensis. Lineage (NCBI taxonomy): Eukaryota > Metazoa > Arthropoda > Insecta > Hymenoptera > Colletidae > Ptiloglossa > Ptiloglossa arizonensis. Next base: position 919,384 of record NW_027478585.1, read on the forward strand.
GGATTGACCTAACCCAAAAATTCCTGTTGCGTGTGAAAGTAGAAACTCGCCCGATTACAACGGTATGTGTATTTTTTCCCTAGCCCATTCTGGTTAAGCGTTTGGAGCAGCAGAATTGCGAAAAATTTTTTGTCTTCTCAACCATTTCTTAGCTTCAAAGTCCCATATCTCGCGAACGGATTGACCAAACCCAAAAATTCCTGCTGCGTCTGAAAGTAGAAACTCGCCCGATTATAACGATATGCGCATTTTTTCCCTAGGCCATTCTGGTTAAGCGTTTGGAGCAGCAGAATTGCCAAAAATTTTTTGTCTTCTCAACCATTTCTTGGCTTCAAACTCCCATATCTCGCGGACGGATTGACCTAACCCAAAAATTCCTGTTGCGTGTGAAAGTAGAAACTCGCCCGATTACAACGGTACGTGTATTTTTTCCCTAGCCCATTCTGGTTAAGCGTTTGGAGCAGCAGAATTCCGAAAAATTTTTTGCCTTCTCAACCATTTCTTGGCTTCAAACTCCCATATCTCGCGAACGGATTGACGTAACCCAAAATTTCCTATTGCATCTGAAAGTAGAAACTCGCCCGATTACAACGGTATGTGTATTTTTTCCCGAGGCCATTCTGGTTAAGCGTTTGGAGCAGCAGAATTGCGAAAAATTTTTTGCCTTCTCTACCATTTCTTGGCTTCAAACTCCCATATCTCGCGAACGGCTTGACCTAACCCAAAAATTCCTATTGCATCTGAATGTAGAAACTCGCCCGATTACAACGGTATGTGTATTTTTTCCCTAGGCCATTCTGGTTAAGCGTTTCGAGCAGCAGAATTGCGAAAAATTTTTTGCCTTCTCAACCATTTCTTGGCTTCAAACTCCCATATCTCGCGAACGGATTGACCTAACCCAAAAATTCCTGTTGCATCTGAAAGTAGAAACTCGCCCGATTACAGCGGTATGTATATTTTTTCCCTAGGCCATTCTGGTTAAGCGTTTGGAGCAGCAGAATTGCGAAAAATTTTTTGCCTTCTCAACCATTTCTTGGCTTCAAACTCCCATATCTCGCGAACGGATTGACCTAACACAAAAATTCCTGTTGCATCTGAAAGTAGAAACTCGCCCGATTACAACGGTACGTGTATTTTTTCCCTAGCCCATTCTGGTTAAGCGTTTGGAGCAGCAGAATTGCGAAAAATTTTTTGCCTTCTCTACCATTTCTTGGCTTCAAAGTCCCATATCTCGCGAACGGATTGACCTAACCCAAAAATTCCTATTGCATCTGAAAGTAGAAACTCGCCCGATTACAACGGTATGTGTATTTTTTCCCTAGGCCATTCTGGTTAAGCGTTTGGAGCAGCAGAATTGTGAAAAATTTTTTGCCTTCTCTACCATTTCTTGGCTTCAAACTCCAATATCTCGCGAACGGATTGACCTAACCCAAAAATTCCTATTGCACCTGAAAGTAGAAACTCGCCCGATTACAACGGTATGTGTATTTTTTCCCTAGGCCATTCTGGATAAGCGTTTGGAGCAGCAGAATTCCGAAAAATTTTTTGCCTTCTCAACCATTTCTTGGCTTCAAACTCCCATATCTCGCGAACGGATTGACCTAACCCAAAAATTCCTGTTGCATCTGAAAGTAGAAACTCGCCCGATTACAGCGGTATGTATATTTTTTCCCTAGGCCATTCTGGTTAAGCGTTTGGAGCAGCAGAATTGCGAAAAATTTTTTGCCTTCTCAACCATTTCTTGGCTTCAAACTCCCATATCTCGCGAACGGATTGACCTAACCCAAATATTCCTGTTGCATCTGAAAGTAGAAACTCGCCCGATTACAACGGTACGTGTATTTTTTCCCTAGCCCATTCTGGTTAAGCGTTTGGAGCAGCAGAATTGCGAAAAATTTTTTGTCTTCTCAACCATTTCTTAGATTCAAAGTCCCATATCTCGCGAACGGATTGACCAAACCCAAAAATTCCTGCTGCGTCTGAAAGTAGAAACTCGCCCGATTATAACGATATGCGTATTTTTTCCCTAGGCCATTCTGGTTAAGCGTTTGGAGCAGCAGAATTGCGAAAAATTTTTTGCCTTCTCAACCATTTCTTGTCTTCAAACTCCCATATCTCGCGGACGGATTGACCTAACCCAAAAATTCCTATTGCGTCTGAAAGTAGAAACTCGCCCGATTACAACGGTATGTGTATTTTTTCCCTAGGCCATTCTGGTTAAGCGTTTGGAGCAGCGGAATTGCAAAAATTTTTTGCCTTCACAACCATTTCTTGGCTCCAAATTCACATATCTCGCGAACGGATAGACCTAACCCAAAAATTCCTATTGCGTCTGAAAGTTGAAACTCGCCCGATTACAACGGTATGTGTATTTTTTCCCTAGGCCATTCTGGTTAAGCGTTTGGAGCAGCAGAATTGCGAAAAATTTGTTGCCTTCTCAACCATTTCTTGGCTTCAAACTCCCATATCTCGCGAACGGATTGACTTAACCCAAAAATTCCTATTGCACCTGAAAGTAGAAACTCGCCCGATTACAACGGTTTGTGTATTTTTTTCCTAGGCCATTCTGGTTAAGCGTTTGGAGCAGCAGAAGTGCGAAAAATTTGTTGTCTTCTCAACCATTTCTTAGATTCAAACTCCCATATCTCGCGAACGGATTGCCGTAACCCAAAATTTCCTATTGCATCTGAAAGTAGAAACTCGCCCGATTACAACGGTATGTGTATTTTTTCCCTAGGCCATTCTGGTTAAGCGTTTGGAGCAGCAGAATTCCGAAAAATTTTTTGCCTTCTCAACCATTTCTTGGCTTCAAACTCCCATATCTCGCGAACGGATTGACGTAACCCAAAATTTCCTATTGCATCTGAAAGTAGAAACTCGCCCGATTACAACGGTATGTGTATTTTTTCCCGAGGCCATTCTGGTTAAGCGTTTGGAGCAGCAGAATTGCGAAAAATTTTTTGCCTTCTCTACCATTTCTTGGCTTCAAACTCCCATATCTCGCGAACGGCTTGACCTAACCCAAAAATTCCTATTGCATCTGAAAGTAGAAACTCGCCCGATTACAACGGTATGTGTATTTTTTCCCTAGGCCATTCTGGTTAAGCGTTTCGAGCAGCAGAATTGCGAAAAATTTTTTGCCTTCTCAACCATTTCTTGGCTTCAAACTCCCATATCTCGCGAACGGATTGACCTAACCCAAAAATTCCTGTTGCATCTGAAAGTAGAAACTCGCCCGATTACAACGGTATGTTTATTTTTTCCCTAGGCCATTCTGGTTAAGCGTTTGGAGCAGCAGAATTGCGAAAAATTTTTTGTCTTCTCAACCATTTCTTGGCTTCAAACTCCCATATCTCGCGGACGGATTGACCTAACCCAAAAATTCCTGTTGCGTGTGAAAGTAGAAACTCGCCCGATTACAACGGTACGTGTATTTTTTCCCTAGCCCATTCTGGTTAAGCGTTTGGAGCAGCAGAATTGCGAAAAATTTTTTGTCTTCTCAACCATTTCTTAGCTTCAAAGTCCCATATCTCGCGAACGGATTGACCAAACCCAAAAATTCCTGCTGCGTCTGAAAGTAGAAACTCGCCCGATTATAACGATATGCGTATTTTTTCCCTAGGCCATTCTGGTTAAGCGTTTGGAGCAGCAGAATTGCGAAAAATTTTTTGCCTTCTCAACCATTTCTTGTCTTCAAACTCCCATATCTCGCGGACGGATTGACCTAACCCAAAAATTCCTATTGCGTCTGAAAGTAGAAACTCGCCCGATTACAACGGTATGTGTATTTTTTCCCTAGGCCATTCTGGTTAAGCGTTTGGAGCAGCAGAATTGCGAAAAATTTGTTGTCTTCTCAACCATTTCTTAGATTCAAACTCCCATATCTCGCGAACGGATTGACGTAACCCAAAATTTCCTATTGCATCTGAAAGTAGAAACTCGCCCGATTACAACGGTATGTGTATTTTTTCCCTAGGCCATTCTGGTTAAGCGTTTGGAGCAGCAGAATTGCGAAAAATTTTTTGCCTTCTCAACCATTTCTTGGCTTCAAAGTCTCATATCTCGCGAACGGATTGACCTAACCCAAAAATTCCTATTGTATCTGAAAGTAGAAACTCGCCCGATTACAACGGTATGTGTATTTTTTCCCGAGGCCATTCTGGTTAAGCGTTTGGAGCAGCAGAATTGCGAAAAATTTTTTGCCTTCTCTACCATTTCTTGGCTTCAAACTCCCATATCTCGCGAACGGCTTGACCTAACCCAAAAATTCCTATTGCATCTGAAAGTAGAAACTCGCCCGATTACAACGGTATGTGTATTTCTTCCCGAGGCCATTCTGGTTAAGCGTTTGGAGCAGCAGAATTGCGAAAAATTTTTTGCCTTCTCTACCATTTCTTGGCTTCAAACTCCCATATCTCGCGAACGGCTTGACCTAACCCAAAAATTCCTATTGCATCTGAAAGTAGAAACTCGCCCGATTACAACGGTATGTGTATTTTTTCCCTAGGCCATTCTGGTTAAGCGTTTGGAGCAGCAGAATTGCGAAAAATTTTTTGCCTTCTCAACCATTTCTTGGCTTCAAACTCCCATATCTCGCGAACGGATTGACCTAACCCAAAAATTCCTGTTGCATCTGAAAGTAGAAACTCGCCCGATTACAACGGTATGTGTATTTTTTCCCTAGGCCATTCTGGTTAAGCGTTTGGAGCAGCAGAATTGCGAAAAATTTTTTGTCTTCTCAACCATTTCTTGGCTTCAAACTCCCATATCTCGCGGACGGATTGACCTAACCCAAAAATTCCTGTAGCGAGTGAAAGTAGAAACTCGCCCGATTACAACGGTACGTGTATTTTTTCCCTAGCCCAATCTGGTTAAGCGTTTGGAGCAGCACAATTGCGAAAAATTTGTTGTCTTCTCAACCATTTCTTAGCTTCAAAGTCCCATATCTCGCGAACGGATTGACCAAACCCAAAAATTCCTGCTGCGTCTGGAAGTAGAAACTCGCCCGATTATAACGATATGCGTATTTTTTCCCTAGGCCATTCTGGTTAAGCGTTTGGAGCAGCAGAATTGCGAAAAATGTTTTGCCTTCTGAACAATTTCTTGGC